>NC_091203.1:12504002-12684002 GCF_040958095.1 Procambarus clarkii | reverse complement strand
ATGGCTGACCCCTTCTTCCACTCATGCCCTGGCTCTCTTGTCCAGCTGTCAATAAGTGGTAGTAAGGTCACATTTACTCTATTTTGGTACTAATAATTAAGGTAATTCAAGTGATATGTTTTTATGATGTTAATAGTCCAAAGACTGCTGTATAAAATTCCCTGCAGAATAACTGGTGAATTTAATAGCTACGTTGCAATGATATCCCGTTTTCTATTGACGGAAAATTACACTATAGGTACATTTTCTATTGGATAACTTGTATATTCAACCCGGCAGCAATGTTATCTGCCTATTGAACTGAAAATTAGTAAATAGTGTCGGGTTTTCCGACAGTGATAGAGCCCCATAGGCTCAGGAGCATGTGCACTAGTTGATTACCAGTTGAGAGGTGGGACCAAAGAGCCGAAACTCAACTCTTGTCAGCACAATTAGTTGAGTATATTCACTCACTTCCCGCTCAAGGCCAAACAAACAACGCTTGAAGGTCGTAGTCCTAAGTGGCCGGGATTGATTCCCGACCGAGACAGAAACATATGGACAGTGTTTATTTCAAATGATGCGCCTGTTCACCTAGCAGTAAATAGGTATCTGGGATTTAGATGGCAGCTACGGACTGCTTTCTGGGGATGTGTACTGTGTGTGTGTGTGTGTTTGTGTGTGTGTGTACTCACCTAATTGTACTTATATAAATTGTGTTTAAGGGGAATGAGTTTCATCTTTTTGGTCCCGCCTCTCAGCCGTCAATCAAATGGTGTACAGTTTTTTAGACTCAATCATATCTACACCTGAAACTGTGTATGGAGTCTGCCTCCATCACTGCCTAATGCATTCCATTTGTTCACTAATCTGACACTAAAAATTTTCCTCCAAATGTCTCGATGGCTCATTTGGATAGTCAGTTTCTACCTGTGTTCCTTAGTGCGTTTATCATCTGTGCTAAATAATCTGTTTTGTAACTATTAATTCCTATGATAATCTTTTATTTGGTTATCATGTCTCGCCCGCAAACTCTTATGTCTTCCAGCGATGTGAGGTTTAGCTCCTGTAGTCTCTCCTCATAGCACTTACCCTTCAGCTCGATTTCCAGTCTGATGGCATATTTTTTAAATTTCTCCAATTTAGGCTTGTGCTTGACTGGATACGGACTCCATGGAGCTGCATACTCCATGATTGGTTTGACATATGGGGTACACAAGGTTTAAAATGTATCCTTACACAAATTTCTAAGGCAGTTCTTATGTTGGCCAACCTGGCATATGCTACTGATTAAATCCTCTTGGTGCAGGCAGCAGGGGGACAGGTCTGGACTTTATATCAAATCCCCAGGTCTTTCTCTCTCCCTGATCCTTGAAGGATTTCATCTTCCAAATCAGGCGTCCTGCTCCCCTACAGCAATCTTCATTACTTAGCCATTTGTTGAACCATTCCTTCAGTTTGCCCAAGTCATCTTGTAGCCTCATGCTGTCGTCCTCTGTCTTAAGCGTTCTCTTAATTTTGGCACCAACAGCAAGCGTTAAGAGGAATGTGTCAATACCGTCTGGAAGTTCATTTACATATATCAGAAACGGGATAGGTCTGAGTACATAGCCTTGTGGGACTCCGCAGGTGATAGCATTCCTTTCTAAGGTCTCATCCCTCACAGTAACTCTCTGCTTCCTATTGCTTAGGTACTCAGTTATCTACGGAGTACCCTACCAGTTACACTTGTTTGTTTCTCAAACTTATGCATGAGCCTCTTATTGGGTACTTACTGTGTCAAAGGTTTTCCATCAGTCCAACAAACTGCAGTCTGCACACTCTTCTGTTTCTTGTTTAATCTTTGTCACCTGGTTGTAGAATTCTATTTGGCTTGTGAGAAAAGATTTGTAATCTCTGAGTCCATTTTGTTGGTATGTCATCAAGTCCCTTCTCTCTAGATGTGTTACTAGATTTTTTAATCACACTCTTCTCCATCATCTTGCATGGTATACAAGTTAGGGACACTGGCCTGTAGTTCAGTGTCTCTTGCTTGTCACCTTTTTTTGTTTATTGGGACTACATTAGCTGTCTTCCATATTTCTGGTAGGTCTTCCATCTCCAAAAACTTACTAAATACAAAGGAGAGTGAGAAGCAAAGTGCTTCTCCACATTCTTATATTATCCATGGAAACATTCCATCTCTATCAGCTTTTTTCTAATATCCAGATCCAACAAATGCCTCCTAACTTCATGTGTGGTAATTTCGAACCCTTCCAAAGCTGCTCTGCTTAGTTCCATCTCCCTTAGTTCAAGGACCTTCGTTCTTTTGTAGAGACTTTCTTGAATCTCTTGACGTTCTTCACACACCTCCTTGTCATCCTCTATGTACCTATCCTCACCCGTTCTCAGTTTCATCACCTGTTCTTTCATTGTTGTTTATCTCCTGATGTAACTATGAAACAGTTATTTTCACACTGTCTCCCTGCTTCTCTTCTTACACACTGCCCCTCTGGTTTCTATCTCTGCTCTCTGGCATTCTGTTATTGCTGTAGTACCTCCACACCCTTACATTTAATTGTTTGGTTCCTTGCATGCCCGATTAAGAGGAACCATGGATTCCTTATTAGCTACTAATTTTTTACTTTTGGGGTGGGATAAACATGTTTACTGCCTCCTGACACTTTTGTGTGATGTAATCATTCATGTCTTGTAGAAACTTTACTCTGAGTTTTGTTTCCCATGGTATTTCTGCTAGGAATTTTCGTATCTCGTAGTTTCCCTTTCGGTATGCCAGACCTTGGTTTTCTAGTCCTTTTTCTGGGGAAGCTTATCCTAAACTCCTCCAAATACTCATGTCCCTACAGTATGGTCACTAATTTCCTTGGGGGCTTCAACTTAACTTTCCTTATGTCTGACTCTTTCAGGGTGAATATGATTGTGTCTAGCAGATTCATTTTCCCTTCTCATTCCTAAGGGTTCCTTTGAGGTGTTACTTAAAAAGCTTATCGATGCCACGTCTAGTAGTTTAGCTCTCTAAGTATCTGGTTCTCTGTGGGTTTTCTCTTTGCCAGCCAATCTTCCCATTGTTGAAGTCTCTCATGATTATCAGAGTGGATCTGTTCCTGCAAGTGACAGAAGTTGCTCTCCCTATTATATTAATGATCACCGTGATGTTTCTACCATATTCCTGTCTGGCTCTTCAGTCATTTGGTGTGGGGTTATATATTACTATTGCTGTTATTTTGTGTCCTCCAACTACCATGGTGCATGTTATGTAGTCACTGAACTCCTCACAACATACGGTAACCATCCTCTCTTTCCTTACCACATAACATTCCTGCGGGAAACACTGCATTTGTTATAACTTGTTCATTTTGTTTCTGTGTGTGCTATCATGTCTTCTTGTTACATTTCTCTAAGTTAACCTGTTTTATTTATAAGCCCCTTTTTGTTTGAGTATATTACCTTGAAACCCACTCAATCCATTCTCACTTCCTGCTCCCTTGTTAGGCATTCCTCTGGTGTAGGAAGTTGTTCAGTGGGTGTGGCAAGTTGTGAGATGGTTAACAGGTCCTCGAAGAATTCTGGAGTGGGGGTGTGTCAAGGGAAGAAAGGACAGGGAGGATATTGGGTGAGGGAGCAGGGAGAAGGAGGGGGGGGGGACAACTGAATAGGAGCCGAGTTTTTTGTGTGTGTGGGGATGAAGATGTAATACACCTTCTTCCTCACAGCTCTTGGATTGCTGAGCTGCTGGTTGGGGATCCCCACTCCCCACTGGGAGTTTTGGGTTAACTGTGGTCCACTGTCTCTCTCCCCTCTCTCCCTGAGCTTCGTCCTTGGGTCTGCTTCCACGATTCTCTCATCTATGGGCATGTCCTTTTGTAGAAATTCCTTTTTGATTCCCCTTACAGTTAACTGTTGGGTCTTTTTTGCCAAAATTTCCTCTTTTCATAGCATTTCTGCAAATGTGGCATGTACTGTGGAAATCCGTTCCATTGATATATTCCTTCCCTTCTAGCAGAATGGTTGGTGTCTAACACAGAGCCTGAGTATGGTTCTCACTGAGGCTTTTTATTTCCTTTTTTGTTGCTCTCAGCTCACCTTGTAGGCTTCTTATTGTTTACCTCAAGTCATGCAGTTCCCTTCTGACTTCCCCCATACTTGGGTGAACATCTCCTTAACAGGGTCACACTAACTAACCCCTACATCAGTGAATCGTCACCCTTCCATGCTTGTTCCCTTTCCTACTAAGTTGGGATGTGTGTGTTCACCTAGTTGTGCTTGCATGGGTTGAGCTTTGCTCTTTTGGCCCGCCTCTCAACTGTCACTAACTACAATTTGTTTTTCCACACACACACACACACACACACACACACACACACACACACACACACACACACACACACACACACACACACACACACACACACACAACGTGTGTGTACTCACAATTACTAACGTGTACTGTACTAACGTGTGTGTACTCACAATTAGGTGAGTACACACACACACACACAACGTGTGTGTACTCACAATTACTAACGTGTACTGTACTAACGTGTGTGTACTCACAATTAGGTGAGTACACACACACACACACACACACACAGGAAGCAACTCCATAACAGCTGTCTAACTCCCAGGTATCTATTTACTGCTAGGTAACAGGGGCGTCAGGGTGAAAGATACTTTGCCCCTTTGTTTCTGCCTGGTCCGGGAATCGAACCCGGGCCACAGAATTACAAGTCCTGGGCGCTGTCCACTCAGCTATTACTCAGCCCTAGAGTGTATACAGTGTGTATACATGTGTGTACTTACCTAGTTGTGCTTGCGGGGGGTTGAGCTCTGGCTCTTTGGTCCCACCTCTCAACTGTCAATCAACTGATGTATAGGTTCCTGAGCCTATTGGGCTCTATCATATCTACATTTGAAACTATGTATGGAGTCTGTCTCCACCACATCACTACTTAATGTATTCCATTTGTTAACTGCTCTGACACAGATAAATTCTTTCTAATGTGTCTGTGGCTCATTTTGGCACCAAGTTCCACCTCTATCCCCTTGTTCGTGTTTTGCCCGTGTTAAAGAGTTTGTCTTTGTCCACCTTGTCAATTCCCCTGAAATTTTTTTTAGGTGGTTATCATGTATCCCATACTCTTTTGATATTTAGGGACATCTCCTTTAACCTTTCCTCGTAGCTCATATATCTCAGTTCCGGCACCAGTCTGGTGCATAGAGCTGAATCTTCTCTAACTTTGTCTTGTGTTTATCTAGGTATCGATTCCGAGCTGGAGCTGCATATTCCAGGATTGGTCTGACATAAGTGATATAAAGGGTCATGAACGATTCGTTACACAAGTTTCTAAAGGCAGTTCTTATGTTGGTCAGTCTAGCACATGCCGCTGATGATATCCTTTTGATGTGGGCCTCTGGGGACACGTTCAGTGTGATATCAACCCCCAGATCTTTCTCTCTATATGACTCTTGCAAGATTTCACCTCCCAGATGGTACCATGAGGTCACCCTTCTGCTCCCTTCGTCTAATTTCATTACTTTTCACTTTCCTGAGTTGAACTTTAGTAGCCCTTTTCTAGACCATTCCTCCAGTTTGTTCAGGTCGTCCTGTAGTATCTGTCTATTTTCATCTGTCTTGATTGTCCTCATAATTTTTGCATCATCAACAAACATTGATAGGAATGAGTCTATACCCTCTGGAGGATCGTTTACATATATTAGAAACCGGATGGGTCCAAGTACAAAGCCCTGTGGGACTCCGCTAGTGACATCTCGCCACTCTGATGTCTCCCTCCTCGTGCAGGCGATGAGTCACAATAACGTGGCTAAAGTATGTGTGAGATTTATTTTCTTGACAGGTTATCAAAGAATTGAGTCCTATGGATGTTACGTTAATCGCAACTACCTCGCAAGAGAGGCAGACCTTAAACAGCAAGAGCTGCCAGTGGCAGATATTTAATCTTAAAGCCTAAGATCATAGGACCGCGGGAGCAAACCGCCAGGCGAAACCACACGGGCAACACCTGTCACTTAGGTCGCTGGCTCCTCCTAGTTTGACAACTAATAAAGGGTAGCCGACGGATTCTCACTTCTTATTTATAGAAGTGTGGTGCTGTGCAATGGACTCGAGCTTTAGATACAGACTTAATATGAACATAAGCAGGCAAAGCGTTGCAGAACATGAAATGTGGGGCAGTAATATTGGAAGGTTTGACGTAAACGACCGTTTCTATAACAAAACAATTTATTCACAAAACAAGAACTAAAACTACTACACAGTGAATTTACGTTACTTTACTGTCACTCCAGTGGCACATTAAAGAACAGCTAATCAACAGCCTGATGGACCCACGGTATCCTTATCCCGTCGTCGCTGACTGAACAATGACACTAACTGAACAAAGTGGTGCCCACTGGTGACGCAAGCTTGCAATCAATATTGTCACGGCTTCACGGTGACCAATACTATAATCACAAAACTTGACTGGCGCTCGCTGCCCACAACGAGGTACCAAGTAACAAGGCGGTTAATCCAAGAATGATAACCCCTTATAAAAAAAATCTTACGTTAACACTTGCCTCTCAGGACAAACAAAACAAAAGTTACTCTAATTGAATTTAAACAATTACGTTAACACACACGTGTCTCAACGGCACTTAAATGGCATCAATAACTCGTAAATCAATTAATTACATCAACTTGAAAGTCAAGCATTCGGTGAGTAATTCCCAATTAATTACTGAATACAACAGCCTATTAATACAGACGAATATTGACAAAGCCTACTGTCTCTCAACTGACAGTCCACTTCCGGTCTTACAACAAGATTACCTTAACGAGGGTAGACTACTGTACCACACACAATGTTCCAATACTCCGTGTAAACAACAACATCAACACCTGGTGAATTCACTAAGTGGCGATTACTAATTATCTTTAATTAGCTACGAGTGCTTAATCACCCTGTCCGCAGGCAGAGCTGATCAGTCCAACGAATTACAACAGCTTAATTACAGCGCAATTGACTCCGATCATAGCAGACCGTCAATCCCCTTACGTTAATCACACAATTAACGACAGCTCGTTAAATCGTTAACACTACGTTAGTCTTCACTTGACAATTCCTCCACTGCGTGAACTTCACTGTGACTGTTGTCTTTACACGTCCCTACGTTAATCACAACAATGTTCAACGAAGAAGTGACCTCGTTAAGTAAATCGTGACCCCCGGTGACGTTAACTGACTTTAATTCTCGCGGAATCCTTCACAGTACACAACGCCTTCCACCAAGGTCAAACTTGTCTAAGGTTTACAGACGGTACAACACAGTACATCACAGTACAACACAGTACATCCTTGCCACTCAGGGCAAAGCTTGTAAATGACTTCCCCCAGTAAATTATCCACAAATAATTCACAACTTTACCACAACACAACAGTAAAATATATAACCAAGGGAAATCTCCCTGTTACCACTTTTCACTGCTGAAAAAAGGGAATCAAATTACAGCGAATACATACACGACACATAGAAAAAAACATAGAAGTAAATAACTCACTTTACCTCTGAATGTGTCACTAGGTGTCTTCACACACGTCAAAAATCACAGTTGGGCCCAATCCTCAACTTGATGACAACAGGGTAGACTCACACGTCTCCAATTCCCATTCACCTCCCCAGGTGGTCACAGGGACAGAGGACAACGGAACACTGGGGGCGAACCCAGCTTCAGAGTTTTATTACACAAACGGAAACAGTGTACTTACATTAATGATGTGGGGCCCCTCTTTCACTCACACATACACGTCAATCACACTCCCACTGCTGCTGCTGGATGATGACGTAGGCGTCCTCACTTCCTACACATGGTCAGGTGGAGCACAAGGTCCCAGACCACGGGGTGTTAGCTCTACACACACACAGAGACCAGGATGGCGCAGATACACCGGCTTAGGCAAGCCAGGGCTGCACACAACAGCAGTGATGCGGTACCACTCCCTTCCACTTGACACGGTACCCCAGGATACGACGGTACACGGTGTTACGACGGTACACGAGATGGAGTCCTTCACTGCTCCTCAGAATTATAACATTTAAGGTTTCTCTCATAACACTGAAACCCTTTCTAGCACGTCTCACAGCAGTATCTTCAAGCACAGATACGATCGACTGCGGATGTCGTTTTTGTAGCCCGATAATTACGCCTCACTCAGTCCAGCTCCTCTAAGATGGCGTCCCACAATTACGCGGCTAGATGACAAGTTCACACGGCTCGATACAGGCCCCTCTCCGCTTACCGGATTCTTACGCACGGCACACGGAAAGATAGCAAGATGTTGGCGTGACTTTAGCAACGTTGCAGGCGGATATTTCCCGATGCTTGGCCTAGCATGGGAAATACGTCCTGTCCTCAGGGTGCAACGTCCAAGGTAAGAATGTCGTTTCCCGCCAATACCATGCCTGGAGGTACCCATGCGGTACCCCTCAGCGTCTTGGCCAATCACGGTTCAGCATTTCTGAGGCCCCAGGCCCTCAGCCACTCCCGCACCTGCCCCATGACGCTACCCCCACTCACACACGAGGTGGACACGTGATAGGGGGGGTGGTCTACGGCCGTTAACCCCCCATACCTCCCTCTCTACACTTGACTTGTACAAAAAATTCTTTGAAATCAACTCCCTCCCTCCGGTCGTGATGGTCAAGTGGATTAAGGCGTCTTGTACATACCAGTTGCGTTGCTTCTGGGAGTATGGGTTCGAGTCACTTCTGGGGTGTGAGTTTTCAGTTGCATATGTCCTGGGGACCATTCAGGCTTGTTCGCATTTGTGTTCCTCACGTGTTGCCCCAAAGAATGAGGTGATTTGGTAAAATGCTATGCCCAAGATAACTATCCGAGTGCCGGCGGTGGGGTGGTTCAAATAGCCTCGGCTATCACCTCATTATGTCCGGTCGTGATGGTCAAGTGGATTAAGGCGTCTTGTACATACCAGTTGCGTTGCTTCTGGGAGTATGGGTTCGAGTCACTTCTGGGGTGTGAGTTTTCAGTTGCATATGTCCTGGGGACCATTCAGGCTTGTTCGCATATATATATATATATATATATATATATATATATATATATATATATAATATATATAATATATAGATTAAAATTGGAAGGCCTTATCTCTTATTGTATGGTAGTGGGTCTAGTCAAGCAGTATGAACAAGGATGAATAAGCCAGTCGATCCACTTTGTGGGTGTGGCTGGCTCCCATCCAGTATACTGGAGTACTAGGACTAATTCTTGCTTCCTCTTCAATTGTTCCTGTAAAAGGGCACTTGCAATAATAACAGGAATCCTATATAAATGACAGCTATATTGTAGAAAATATTGGTATATTATATTTCAATAAAGACCAAGTAATAATTACCTGGGTTATGTCGCTGTCGCGTGTCCTAACTGGAAAATAATCCTATCTACCCAATATTACTGGCTAGGAATGACTAGATAAGATTTCGGAATTGGACACTTCCCTTGTTTGTAGATGATGACTGCATGTTGATAATGGAAGCGCCAATTTACTCTCCAAAACACTTCGTCCAAGGGAGTTTATAGGAGTTGTTCAGCTCCTGCGACTCTGGTCTAACAATGGCTGACCCCTTCTTCCACTCATGCCCTGGCTCTCTTGTCCAGCTGTCAATAAGTGGTAGTAAGGTCACATTTACTCTATTTTGGTACTAATAATTAAGGTAATTCAAGTGATATGTTTTTATGATGTTAATAGTCCAAAGACTGCTGTATAAAATTCCCTGCAGAATAACTGGTGAATTTAATAGCTACGTTGCAATGATATCCCGTTTTCTATTGACGGAAAATTACACTATAGGTACATTTTCTATTGGATAACTTGTATATTCAACCCGGCAGCAATGTTATCTGCCTATTGAACTGAAAATTAGTAAATAGTGTCGGGTTTTCCGACAGTGATAGAGCCCCATAGGCTCAGGAGCATGTGCACTAGTTGATTACCAGTTGAGAGGTGGGACCAAAGAGCCGAAACTCAACTCTTGTCAGCACAATTAGTTGAGTATATTCACTCACTTCCCGCTCAAGGCCAAACAAACAACGCTTGAAGGTCGTAGTCCTAAGTGGCCGGGATTGATTCCCGACCGAGACAGAAACATATGGACAGTGTTTATTTCAAATGATGCGCCTGTTCACCTAGCAGTAAATAGGTATCTGGGATTTAGATGGCAGCTACGGACTGCTTTCTGGGGATGTGTACTGTGTGTGTGTGTGTGTTTGTGTGTGTGTGTACTCACCTAATTGTACTTATATAAATTGTGTTTAAGGGGAATGAGTTTCATCTTTTTGGTCCCGCCTCTCAGCCGTCAATCAAATGGTGTACAGTTTTTTAGACTCAATCATATCTACACCTGAAACTGTGTATGGAGTCTGCCTCCATCACTGCCTAATGCATTCCATTTGTTCACTAATCTGACACTAAAAATTTTCCTCCAAATGTCTCGATGGCTCATTTGGATAGTCAGTTTCTACCTGTGTTCCTTAGTGCGTTTATCATCTGTGCTAAATAATCTGTTTTGTAACTATTAATTCCTATGATAATCTTTTATTTGGTTATCATGTCTCGCCCGCAAACTCTTATGTCTTCCAGCGATGTGAGGTTTAGCTCCTGTAGTCTCTCCTCATAGCACTTACCCTTCAGCTCGATTTCCAGTCTGATGGCATATTTTTTAAATTTCTCCAATTTAGGCTTGTGCTTGACTGGATACGGACTCCATGGAGCTGCATACTCCATGATTGGTTTGACATATGGGGTACACAAGGTTTAAAATGTATCCTTACACAAATTTCTAAGGCAGTTCTTATGTTGGCCAACCTGGCATATGCTACTGATTAAATCCTCTTGGTGCAGGCAGCAGGGGGACAGGTCTGGACTTTATATCAAATCCCCAGGTCTTTCTCTCTCCCTGATCCTTGAAGGATTTCATCTTCCAAATCAGGCGTCCTGCTCCCCTACAGCAATCTTCATTACTTAGCCATTTGTTGAACCATTCCTTCAGTTTGCCCAAGTCATCTTGTAGCCTCATGCTGTCGTCCTCTGTCTTAAGCGTTCTCTTAATTTTGGCACCAACAGCAAGCGTTAAGAGGAATGTGTCAATACCGTCTGGAAGTTCATTTACATATATCAGAAACGGGATAGGTCTGAGTACATAGCCTTGTGGGACTCCGCAGGTGATAGCATTCCTTTCTAAGGTCTCATCCCTCACAGTAACTCTCTGCTTCCTATTGCTTAGGTACTCAGTTATCTACGGAGTACCCTACCAGTTACACTTGTTTGTTTCTCAAACTTATGCATGAGCCTCTTATTGGGTACTTACTGTGTCAAAGGTTTTCCATCAGTCCAACAAACTGCAGTCTGCACACTCTTCTGTTTCTTGTTTAATCTTTGTCACCTGGTTGTAGAATTCTATTTGGCTTGTGAGAAAAGATTTGTAATCTCTGAGTCCATTTTGTTGGTATGTCATCAAGTCCCTTCTCTCTAGATGTGTTACTAGATTTTTTAATCACACTCTTCTCCATCATCTTGCATGGTATACAAGTTAGGGACACTGGCCTGTAGTTCAGTGTCTCTTGCTTGTCACCTTTTTTTGTTTATTGGGACTACATTAGCTGTCTTCCATATTTCTGGTAGGTCTTCCATCTCCAAAAACTTACTAAATACAAAGGAGAGTGAGAAGCAAAGTGCTTCTCCACATTCTTATATTATCCATGGAAACATTCCATCTCTATCAGCTTTTTTCTAATATCCAGATCCAACAAATGCCTCCTAACTTCATGTGTGGTAATTTCGAACCCTTCCAAAGCTGCTCTGCTTAGTTCCATCTCCCTTAGTTCAAGGACCTTCGTTCTTTTGTAGAGACTTTCTTGAATCTCTTGACGTTCTTCACACACCTCCTTGTCATCCTCTATGTACCTATCCTCACCCGTTCTCAGTTTCATCACCTGTTCTTTCATTGTTGTTTATCTCCTGATGTAACTATGAAACAGTTATTTTCACACTGTCTCCCTGCTTCTCTTCTTACACACTGCCCCTCTGGTTTCTATCTCTGCTCTCTGGCATTCTGTTATTGCTGTAGTACCTCCACACCCTTACATTTAATTGTTTGGTTCCTTGCATGCCCGATTAAGAGGAACCATGGATTCCTTATTAGCTACTAATTTTTTACTTTTGGGGTGGGATAAACATGTTTACTGCCTCCTGACACTTTTGTGTGATGTAATCATTCATGTCTTGTAGAAACTTTACTCTGAGTTTTGTTTCCCATGGTATTTCTGCTAGGAATTTTCGTATCTCGTAGTTTCCCTTTCGGTATGCCAGACCTTGGTTTTCTAGTCCTTTTTCTGGGGAAGCTTATCCTAAACTCCTCCAAATACTCATGTCCCTACAGTATGGTCACTAATTTCCTTGGGGGCTTCAACTTAACTTTCCTTATGTCTGACTCTTTCAGGGTGAATATGATTGTGTCTAGCAGATTCATTTTCCCTTCTCATTCCTAAGGGTTCCTTTGAGGTGTTACTTAAAAAGCTTATCGATGCCACGTCTAGTAGTTTAGCTCTCTAAGTATCTGGTTCTCTGTGGGTTTTCTCTTTGCCAGCCAATCTTCCCATTGTTGAAGTCTCTCATGATTATCAGAGTGGATCTGTTCCTGCAAGTGACAGAAGTTGCTCTCCCTATTATATTAATGATCACCGTGATGTTTCTACCATATTCCTGTCTGGCTCTTCAGTCATTTGGTGTGGGGTTATATATTACTATTGCTGTTATTTTGTGTCCTCCAACTACCATGGTGCATGTTATGTAGTCACTGAACTCCTCACAACATACGGTAACCATCCTCTCTTTCCTTACCACATAACATTCCTGCGGGAAACACTGCATTTGTTATAACTTGTTCATTTTGTTTCTGTGTGTGCTATCATGTCTTCTTGTTACATTTCTCTAAGTTAACCTGTTTTATTTATAAGCCCCTTTTTGTTTGAGTATATTACCTTGAAACCCACTCAATCCATTCTCACTTCCTGCTCCCTTGTTAGGCATTCCTCTGGTGTAGGAAGTTGTTCAGTGGGTGTGGCAAGTTGTGAGATGGTTAACAGGTCCTCGAAGAATTCTGGAGTGGGGGTGTGTCAAGGGAAGAAAGGACAGGGAGGATATTGGGTGAGGGAGCAGGGAGAAGGAGGGGGGGGGGACAAACTCCCTCCTGTAATTTCCTTCACAGACCTGATACAGCGATCAGAATGACATCAATGGCTAGCAAATGTCATGGGCTGTCCAACGACACCCAACACGACTGTGGAAAAGTTATATACAGAAAGTTGAATCACGGTGCACATCACTGGTACACTATGCAATTTCGTACTCAATTCAGTGCACGAGAGAGCAGGGAAAATATGTCCCCTGACAGTATGTTGACCAGACCAACACTAGAAGGTGAAGGGACGACGACGTTTCGGTCCGTCCTGGACCATTCCCAAGTCGATTGAGAATGGTCGATCTCCCTCCTCACAGTTACTCGCTATTTCCTGATGCTTAGATACTCCCTTATCCACTGGAGCACCTTACCTTTTACTCTCGCTTGTTGCTCCAACTTTTGTTACAGCTTTTTATGGGTTACTGTGCCAAAGGCTTTCTGACAATCCAGGAAAATGCAGTCTGCCCACCCTTCTCTTTCTTGCCTAAATTTTGTCGCTTGATCATAGAATTCTATTAAACCTGTGAGGCACGATTTACCATCTCTGAACCCATGCTGGTGGTGTGTTACAAAGTTATTTCCCTCCAAATGCTCTACGAGTTTATTCCTCATGATCTTCTCCATCACCTTGCATGGTACACAAATTTTGGAAACTGGCCTGGTAGATCAGTGCCTCTTTCCTGTCACCCTTTTTGGGTGACAGGAAAGAGGCACTTGGGACTACATTAGCACTTGGAGAGGCACTTGGGAGGCACGTGAAGAGGCACTTGGAGAAGAATATTAACACTTGAAGAGGCACTTGGGACTACATACGCTGTCTTTCAGCTTTCCGGTTGGTCTCCTGTTTCCAGTGACATATTTACACCATAGTGGCACTATGGTGAGTGGCACACTTAGTGCTTCTGCACCTTCCTTTAATATCTGTGGTGAGAATCCGTCAGTCCCAACAACCTTTGTCACATTCAGCCCCAACAGATTCCTTTTGACCTTATCACTAGTGAGTCAAAATCCTCCAAGGTTGCTTGGTTTGCTTCCTCCTCATTAAGTGCTGGGGGTTTCTCCTTGTTCTTTTGTGAAGACCTCCTGGAATCTCTTGTTAAGTTCTTCACACACCTTCTTATCATTCTCAGTGTATCTGTTCTCCCCTTTTCTCAGTTTCATCACTTGTTCCTTTACTGTTGTTTTCCTCCTGATGTAGTTGTGGAGCAGTTTTGGTTGGGTCTTAACTTTACTCGCGATATCATTTTCGTACTGTCTCTCTGCTTCTCTCCTCACTCTGAGGTACTCATTTCTGGCCTTTGGTATCTCCCTGCTCTCTGGTGTTCTGTTATTCCTGTAGTTTCTCCATGTTCTTTTACTCAATTGCTTTGCTACCTTACATTCCTGGTTGAACCATTGAATCTTCTGTGTTCTTTTCTTTTCGTTTTTTCTTTTTTTGGACCAGGATAAATCTGTCTGCAACTGTCTGGCACTTCTGGGTGACATAGTCCATCATATCCAGTACAGTCTACTCTCTGAGTTCTTTTCCCAAGGTAATCCCCTTAGGAAGTTCTCATCTCCTCATATTTTCCTCTTCGGTAACTTAGTCTTTTCCTTTCGGATCCTATCCTTAGATAGGTTATCCCTACCTCCACCAGATACTCATATGTTAATACACTGTGGTCACTCTTTCCTATGGGGCTTCAACTTTGACTTCCCTTATTTTTTACTCATTCAACGTGAATATCAGGTCAGTCTAGCTGGTTCGTCCTTTCCTCTCATTCTTGCAGGTTCCCTGACATGTTGGCTCAGAAAGTTCCTTGTTGCCACTTCCACGAGTTTAGCTCTCCATGTATCTGCACCTCCATGTGGGTCCCCATTCTCCCAGTCTATCTTTCCATGGTTGAAATCACCCATGATGAAGAGTCTGGAGCCATTCCTGCAGGCAACTGAGGCTGCTCTCTCTATTATATTATTGGTTGCCATGTTGTCCCTATCAAACTCCTGTGTGGGTCTTCTGTCATTTAGTGGAGGGTTGTAAATGACTACCACTATTATCTTAGGTTCACCCATTGTCATAGTTCCTGTTATGTAGTCTCTGAATCCGTCACTGCCCGGAATTTCAATCTCTTCAAAATTCCAGTCCTTCCTTATCAGCAGGGCCACTCCTCCACCTCCTCTCCCTTCCCTCTCTTTCCTTACTATATAGTTGTCCTTTGGAAACACAGCATCTGTTATGATTCCTGAAAATTTTGTTTCCGTGTGTCCTATTACATCAGGGTTTTCTTCCTGCACCCTTTCTGCCAGTTCACTTGCTTCATTGGTAATCCCATCAGTGTTTGAGTACATAACCTTGAAGCTCATTTTCCTATTTCCATTTTGACCTTCCCTCCCCACAAGTGTAGGAAGTAGTTCCATGAGCATTGCTATTTGGGTAGGCTCGGCCTCCTATGGGGGTTAGTTGCCAGGGGTTCAGAGGAATGTGGGGTGGGGGATCGAGTGCTTAGGTTTTTCCCCGGCCTGCTTGGAATTGAAAGAAGTCCTGATGGGGAGGGGGGGGGGCAGGGAATGCTTGGGGTTAGGGGGTAGAGATTGCTCGGAGTGAGGTCTCGCCCTCCTGTCGTGTAAGTAACAGGGGTTTGCGGGGAGGTGGTGTGGGGCCTGGAGGGCTTAGGTCATGCCTGGGCCTGCTTGGGGCAGGAAGAAGACCAGGGGATGGGAAGGTAGGGGGTACTCGGGGTAAGAGGGGAGGGGAGGATTTGGGTGGTATGGTAGGCATTGTGTAGGGGCAATGAAGGGTTTGTACTGTGTGTGTACTCACCTAGTTGTAGTCACCTTGTTGTGCTTGCGGGGGTTGAGCTCTGGCTCTTTGGTCAAAAGATGCCAGAGATATCAAAGGATGTGTGTGTGTGTATTCACCTAGTTGTATTCACCTATTTGTACTTGCGGGGGTTGAGCTCTGCTCTTTCGGCCCGCCTCTCAACTGTCAATCAATCAACTGTTACTAACTACTGACTAACTATTTTTTTCCCCTTCCACACACACACACCCAGGAAGCAGCCCGTAGCAGCTGTCTAATTCCCAGGTACCTATTTACTGTTAGGTAACAGCGGCATCAGGGTTAAGGAAACTCTGCCCATCTGTCTCCGCCGGGTGCGGGGATCGAACCCCGGTCCTTAGGTCCACGAATCTAGTTTGGACCTAAGGACCCTGGTCCTTAGGTCCTGTCTAGTCTAGACTGTCCACTCGGCCACCCAGCTCACCCCCCCCCCCCCCCCCTCCCGTGTGTGTGTGTGTATTTACCTATTTGTGCCTGCAGGAACGAGCTCTAGCTCTTGGACCCCACTTTTCTAGTCGTTGGTTGCCTAATGCAATGATTCCTGACCTATTTCCCTATCATACCTACTTTTAAAGTTATGGATTGAGATTGCCTCTACAACTTGCTCCTTCAGATCAATCCATTTACTCTCTACCCTTAAGCTAAAAGAAAACTTTCTTACAGCTCTATGATGCATCTGAGTCTCACGCTTCCATCCATGTCCACTTGTTCTATTGATATTCAGTGTAAACTTTTCCTGTTTCCACTCTGTCAATCCTCTAAGAATTTTATACGTTTGTATCATGTCTCCCATCTCCCTCCTCCTTTCTAATGTTATCAGATTTAATTCGTTTAGTCTGTCTTCATAGATCATTCCTCGAAGCTCTGGGAACAATTTCGTTGCAAACTTCTGCACCTTTTCTAGCTAACCGTTACGTATCAGGAAATACATGATACTCACAGCGTGAATAATATTGAATTTGTATGTAGTGTGAGTGGCTGCTATATTGTGTTTATGATAAGATGTAGCAATATTGAAGGTATAAGTGATCTTATGGTTGCCTGTGGAGTGAATGCGTTTAGGACACGAAGCTTTCGTGTGAGTGAGGGACGTGTCCGGTTGGGTGGTTGTGTTGCCAGTTGTTTCATTATTCATAATTAATATGTTCTTTTTGGAATGTTTATGGTTTTAGATATTATACCAGCATGTGTGGAATATTATGTTAGTATGATTGTGTCTGGTTGCGAGTGGATACTTTCGGATGTATTGTGTTAATTTAGAAAATGTATCAAACATTCGGTAACTCATAGGTGAGGGAGGAGGAGTCTCTCAGTGGAAGCAACGTCCCCTGAAATCCTCAGTAGAGAGCGGTAGGTTCTGGTGGAAAGTTATCTGATAAGTCTGTTGTGCTTTCTGTTGTTAGGCTGTATTGTTTGTAACATGTTTGACATATTAATAGTAATCATATTAATAATAATAATTATTCTCAAGTTAAGGTGTGATGCCCTGTACTCTGTTATATATATTTTCTTTTGTGTTGATTCCTATACATAAACTAATTTATCGTTAACATTGAATTTAATTCACCCCCATTACTCCCTAGATAGCCTTGTAATGTACTACATTTGGGGAATAGAATACTAGCGAAGATAAATGAACACAGCCAAACTAGTGGGACATAACACTTACTGATGTATTTTTAGATGTGTGTTCCAGGATGGGGCAGCATAAAACTGGCCTAACATAGGCAGTATACACTAATCTAAAAGCGTCCTTTTTAAATTTTCTGAAGGATGTTTTGACTCTGCATCACATAATATGTGACTGACGTTATTCTACTTATATGAGCCTCTGGAGTTAGGATTGGTGTGATGTCTACTCCCTAGGCTTTTTTTTTTATATGTTATAGGGAGGTAGTTTTCCTTCATCGTTTATTACCCTTTCAGTCTCCCGGCTATTGATCCCAATTCCATTATCTTGTACTTATTAGTGTTAAACTCTGGCAGCCATTTCTCAAACCAGCTCTGCAACCTATTCAAGTCATCATAGAGAATCTTACAATCCTCATCTGTCTCAACCCTCCTCATTAGTTTGGCATCATCTGCAAACATCGACATAAAAGGCATTTATGTAGCATTTTACTGCATACTACTGCATTTATGTCGTTGACATAAATGAGGAATAAAATGGGTCCCAGCACCGATCCTTGAAGCACCTCGCTTGTTACTCTACGCCAGTCGGACTACTCGCCCCTCACTCTCATTCTTTGACACCTGTCTGTCAGGTAATTCCTTACCAATGATAGTGTCTTTCCGCCTACTCCCACCTGCCTCTCAAGTTTGTACAGTAGCCTTTTGTATGGTACTGTATCAAAGGCTTTTTGGCGTCCAGGAATATGCAATCTGCCCATCTTTCTCTGTCTTGCCTTATTTTCGTTACCTTATCATAAAATTCCAGGAGGTTCCTCAGGCATAATTTACCTGCTCTAAAGCCGTGTTGTTGTTTACTTACAAACCTAATTCTTTCTAGGTATGCAACTAGTCTTAACCTTATAATTCTTGCAAGTACTTTGCAATGGATGCTTGTAAGCGACACTGGTCTATAGTTAATTGCCTCTTCTCTATCTCCTTTCAAGTCGATTGACACATTATTTACTTTCTTCCAGCAGCTGGGCAATTCCCCCTGTGTAAGTGACTCATTATAGATTAATGCTAGAGGTATGCTGAGGGACTGTGCTGCTTCTATTAACATCCATGGTGATATTCTCTCTGGCCCAGTAGCTTTAGTTGCATCCAGTGATGCTAGCTGTATTCTTACTTCTTCATCTGTTACCTCAATATTTAGTAGTTCCCATCAGAGGCTACTTCCTTATCTAGCTCTGGGAGATGTTCAGGCTCTGTAGTGCACATTCCATGGAAGCTGGAACTTGAGCTCCTCACAAATTTCGTTATCATTTCCTATATACTGGCCTCTCTTTTTTTGTAACCTGGTCATTTGATCATTCACTATCATTTTCCTTTTTATTTGACTATTTAGGAGTTTCGGTTGGCTCTTGTTTGTGAGGCAATATCATTTTCACAGTTGGCTTCTGCCAATCGTTTTATGTTTATGTAGTCATTCCTTGCCCTGTTGCTTCTATTCCGGTTTACTCCTGTCCTTTGCCTTCTGTATATCCACCACTCCCTCCAGCTTTTTGCTTTTGCTTTCTGGCACTGTCTATTGCACCACGGGTTATTATATGTTCTCTTATTGTTTTCTCTTAATGGTGGTATGAATCTCGCTTTTGCCTCTTTGCACTTCAGTTTTACTTGGTCCGTCATTTCCTGGACCGTCTTCCCTCTAAGTTCCTCCTTCCATTGCTGACTTCCCAGATACTCTCTTTCTTTCATGTAGCCTTCTTTTATTATAGTCTGATCTCCCTTACCTGACTCCTTGTCTTATGGGCAATGTTCTGAGTTCCATTATGTAGTTGTATACCAAGACACAATGGTCACTTGCTCCTAGTGGTATTTCATGCTCTAAGTTCCCAATGTCTTCCTCATTTTGGGTGAAGATCAAGTCCAGTGGGCTTGGTGTTCCCCCCCCCCTTTCTCTTGTGTCCTCCTTTACATTGTGTGTTAAGATGTTTCTTTCTACAACTTCCACTAATTTCGCTCCACACGTTTCTTCCCGACCATGAGGATTTCTAGAATCCAAATCAATCTCTTCATGATTTAAGTCCCACATGACTAGAAGTTTAGATCTTATTCTGTGTGCCATTCTTGGTGCTCTCTGCAATGCCTCTATGCATGTTTTGTTGTTGTCATCATATTCCTGTCTGGGTCTTTTGTTGTTCGGTGGGGGTTGTAAATGACCAGGAACTCAATTCTTTTTCCGTCTGCCGTCAGTGTTCGAATGACGGAGTCTGTGTATACGTTTTCCACTCTGATTCATGAGTGCTTTAGTTTCCACTCCCGTTTAATAGGTGTGCAACTCCTCCTCCTTGCCTCTGTTGTCTTTCAATCCTTATCACTTAGAATCCCCCTGGGAATATTGCATCAGGAATCATATAATTTATTTTCGTTTCCACTATTGCAATCACATCTGGTTCATTTTCACTTGATCTCTCTTTAATTTCCTCTGCTTTGTTTGTAACTCCGTCGACGTTCGAGTACCAAATCTTCAGGCTCTTCCTGGACTCCCTATTCCCAGAGATTTCAGTGTCAGGGAGTAGGTGGGAATCCGAGGGTGAGTGGGGGTCAAGGAGTAGGTGGGAGTCAGGGTGTGGACTGGAGTCAGGGAGAGGGCAGGGGATGGGAAGTGGGTACATGTTGGGGTGTGGGTGGGGGTCAGGAAGTGAGTGGGGGTCAAGGAGTGAGTGGGGCTCAGGGAGTGAGTGGGGCTCAGGGAGTGAGTGAGGTTCAGGGAATGAGTAGGGGTCAGGATGTGGGTGGGAGTAAAGGAGTTAGCGAGGGTCAGGGAGATAGTGAGTGTCAGAGAGTTGGTGGAGGATAGGGAGTGGACAGGGATCTGGGAATGGGCGGGGGTCAGGAAGTTGGTGGGAGTCAATGAGTGGTTGGGGGTCAGGAAGAAGTTGGGGAACAGGTTGTAGATGGTGGTCAGGGATTGGGTGGCAGACGGGGAGTGGGTGAGGGACAAGGAGTGGGTGGGAGTCGGGGAGTGGGTGAGGGTGTGGGAGTGGGCGGAGGTCAGGGAGTGGATGGATGTCAGGGAGTGGATGAAGGTCGGAAGTCCGGAAATGCGTTGGAATCAGGGAGTGGGTGGGAGTCAGGAAGGTACTGGTGCGAGGTAGGGCATGGGCATGAGTCAAAGAGAGGTGTGGGTAAAAGGGGAGTGTGGGGCAGAGCAGGATCATGTACTTTCAATGGAGGGGAAGGGTGTGTGTTATGGACCCCAACTTATATTGTTGTAGGGGGGCATGCACTTATGAGTCACGGTCTCCGCATTTAACTGTTAAGAGGGAGTAACCTTCAGCATTACTGGAACACATAGCCTGGCCAAATATATATCAATGTTCAAGGGGAGTGAAAGGCTAGCAACAATTATTCCAGTTTACTGGCATTAATCTATATCCACAACATTAAAATAAAACATTCTACTAATATCACACACTTAATTTATATCCAGCTTCTCAACAACTGGGCATGATACATCAAATACAGGTCTGTAAACTGCATCAATCAACACTAGCTGACACCAGGAACTTGCCTGGCGCAGTGGAACACTAGCGCCTATATGCTGCAAATACCAAACAGGGCGATGGTGTCACTATCAGTAACACATGAGAAATTAGGTAACAAAATCACAAAGATTTCATCACAAATCACAGCACTATGGCCTTACTTAAGGACCTCACAAGACATATAAAACCCTCTACCACCTGGTGTACATAATGGACAACAGCAGAAATGATCCATATAAATACATACTGTTACATGAGAGTAAATCTACCAGGCATACTACCCAAATAAGGTCACAAATCACGGACCAAAACACTAATAAGTCCGCTCGCCTGGAGAGGTCAGAGTGTAGTGGCGCCTTGAGCCAACCTTGCCGAGAGGCGACACTGTAACCAACACCAATAAGTCAACTGACCTTCAACTTTCAAATCTCACTAGCTCATTTACAACATAAACTCACTCAGGAACTTCTAATTTAATAATAAAGGCACAAACTTACATAATGATGTATAATAATAATTCAATACATTAAAGAAATTATCATGAAATACAAAATAAGTACACAAAGAATTCACATAGTTACGAGATGGTAACACTGGCAAAGTCGGTACATCAGAAGGGGAGAGGGGAGCGGGGGGGGGGGGGGGGGGGGGGAGGGGGAGCGTGGGGGGGAGGGGGAGCGGGGGGGGGCGGGGGGCGGGGGGGGGCGGGGGGGGGGGGCAGTTACGGAGGATTCAACGATATACGCCAACGGTTATACATATGTATACAATAATACATATTCAGACGTATTACAGACGGAATCTCACCATGGGTATTGAAAGAGTGTGCAGGAGCACTTTTCTTGCCACTCTCCATAGTGTATAGTCGGTCACTGGAAACAGGAGACATACCAGAAATATGGAAGACTGCTAATGTAGTACCAATATACAAAAAGGGTGACAGACAAGAGGCACTGAACTACAGGCCAGTGTCCTTAACTTGTATACCATGCAAGGTGATGGAGAAGATTGTGAGAAAAAACCTAGTAACACATCTGGAGAGAAGAGACTTCGTGACAACCCATCAACATGGGTTCAGGGAGGGTAAATCTTGCCTTACAGGCTTGATAGAATTCTACGATCAGGTGACAAAGATTAAGCAAGAAAGAGAAGGATGGGCGGACTGCATTTTTTTGGACTGTCGGAAAGCCTTCGACACAGTACCCCATAAAAGGTTGATGCATAAGTTAGAGAAACAGGCAGGAGTAACTGGTAGGGCGCTCCAGTGGATAAGGGAGTACCTAAGCAATAGGAAGCAGAGAGTTACAGTGAGGGGTGAGACCTCAGAATGGCGTGAAGTCTCTAGTGGAGTCCCACAGGGCTCTGTATTCGCACCTATCCTGTTTCTGATATACGTAAATGATCTCCCAGAGGGTATAGACTCATTTCTCTCAATGTTTGCTGACGACGCCAAAATTATGAGAAGGATTAAGACAGAGGAGGACAGCTTGAGGCTTCAAGAAGACCTGGACAAGCTGCATGAATTGTCGAACAAATGGTTGTTAGAGTTTAACCCAAGCAAATGTAATGTAATGAAGATAGGGATAGGTAGCAGGAGACCAGATACAAGGTATCATTTGGGAGATGAAATACTTCAAGAGTCAGAGAGAGAGAAAGACCTGGGGGTTGATATCACGCCAGACCTGTCCCCTGAAGCTCATATCAAGAGGATAACATCAGCAGCATATGCCAAGTTGGCTAACATAAGAACGGCCTTTAGAAACTTGTGTAAGGAATCTTTCAGAACATTATATACCACATATGTCAGACCCATCTTGGAGTATGCGGCTCCAGCATGGAATCCACATCTAGTCAAGAATAAGACTAAACTGGAAAAGGTTCAAATGTTTGCCACCAGAGTAGTACCCGAGCTGAGCGGTATGAGCTACGAGGAGAGACTACGGGAATTAAACCTCACTTTGTTGGAAGACAGAAGAGATAGGGGAGGACATGATCACGACATTCAAGATTCTCAACGGAATCGACAGGGTTGATAAAGACTAGCTATTTAACACAAGGGGCACACGCACTAAGGACCACAGGTTGAAACTGATTGCCCAAATGAGCCACAGAGATATTAGAAAGAACTTTTTTAGTGTCAGAGTGGTTAACAAATGGAATGCATTGGAAAGTAATGTGGTGGAGGCTGACTCCATACACAGCTCCAAGTGTAGATATGATAGAGCCCAGGAACCTGTACACCTGTTGATTGACAGTTGAGAGGCGGGACCAAAGAGCCAGAGCTCAACCCCCGCAAGCACAATTAGGTGAGTACAACTAGGTGAATACACACACACAAGGACAAGGGAGAATGGAGGGTAATTCCTCTGAATGGTTCTCCAAGGTATTAGAGGACTTCAGCTATGAACTGTTCGCAGTTATAGACGTAATCGGAGAACCTACATAGTGAGCTAGCGGAAGCAAGGAAGTGATAAGTATATTCAGGTAAAATCCGAATTCGATGCATCAGGAGGCAAGTAACCTTCTGGAAACAGGAGACGAAGCGGAAGGAGGTTTCCTACGAGGCGTACCATCATTTGCAAAAATGCTGCGAGATAACGCAATTGTTAAGGATGTAGCCGCTATGAAAGCGGCTACATCCCAGTAAGCTGCCCACTCCCAATCACTTCCCACTACCACTCACTTCCCACTACTCCTCACTTCTCACTACCACTCACTTCCCACTACCTATCACTTTTCACTACCACTCACTTCCCTCAGCCCCTCACTTCCCACTACCCCTCACTTCCCACTACCACTAATTTACCACTACCTCTCACTTCCCACTACCCCTCATTTCCCACTACTCCCCACTTCCCACTACCCTTCACTTCCCACAAACACACATTTACCAATTCCCCTCACTTCCCAATACCACTCACTTTCCACTACCATTCACTTCCCACTACCACTCACTTCCCACTACCACTCACTTCCCACTACCACTCACTTCCCACTACCACCCACTTCCCACTACCACTCACTTCCCACTACCATTCACTTCCCACTACCCTTCACTTCCCACTATCACTCACTTCCCACTACCACTCACTTCCCACTACCACTCACTTCCCACTACCACTCACTTCCCACTACCACCCACTTCTCACTACCACTCACTTCCCACTACCAATTACTTCCCACTACCCCTCACTTCCCACTACCCCTCACTTCCCACTACCACTCACTTCCCACTACCACCCACTTCCCACTACCCCTCACTTCCCACTACCCCTCACTTCCCACAATCCCTCACTTCCCACTACCAGTCACTTCCCACTACCACTCACTTCCCATTGCCACTCACTTCCCACTTCCCTTCACTTCCCACAACCCCTCACTTCCCACTACCAGTCACTTCCCACTACCACTCACTTCCCACTACCACTCACTTCCCACAACCCCTCACTTCCCACTACCATTCACTTCCCACTACCACTCACTTCCCACTACCCCTCACTTCCCACTACCAGTCACTTCCCACTACCAGTCACTTCCCACTACCACTCACTTCCCACTACCACTCACTTCCCACAACCCCTCACTTCCCACTACCAGTCACTTCCCACTACCACTCATTTCCCACTACCACTCACTTCCCACTACCACTCACTTCCCACTACCTCTCACTTCCCACTACCAGTCACTTCCCACTACCACTCACTTCCCACTACCACTCACTTCCCACAACCCCTCACTTCCCACTACCAGTCACTTCCACTACCACTCACTTCCCACTACCACTCACTTCCCACAACCCCTCACTTCCCACTACCAGTCACTTCCCACTACCACTCACTTACCACTACACCTCACTTCCCACTACCAGTCACTTCCCACTACCACTCACTTACCACTACACCTCACTTCCCACTACCCCTTTCTTTCCTCTTTTCCTCATTTCCCACTACCCCGTGGCCACTTCCCACTACCACTCACTTCCCACTACCACTCACTTCTCACTACCACTCACTTACCACTACCACTCACTTACCACTACCACTCACTTCCAATACCCCTCACTTCCCACTACTACCCACTTCCCACTACCACTCACTTCCCACTACCCCTCACTTCCCACTACCACTCACTTACTACAACCTCTCACTTACCACTACTCCTCACTTCCCACTTCCTGGTAGTGAGAAGGAGGAGCCAGCACTTCCCACTACCACTCACTTCCCACTACCCCTCACTTCCCACTACCACTCACTTACTACAACCTCTCACTTACCACTACTCCTCACTTCCCACTTCCTGGTAGTGAGAAGGAGGAGCCAGCACTTCCCACTACCACTCACTTACCACTACCCCTCACTTACCACTATTCCTCACTTACCACTACCCCTCTCTTCTTACTACCTCTCACTTCGTTCCTGATGTAGTGCTGGTCCGTCATCTTCACTGATCAGTTATTGTCATTCTCAGTGAGATCGGTTCACATGTCCAAGTTATTAATGCGGGTTCTCACATCTCACAATCATAAATCACATGCTGAATCTTGTCCTTTAGGCTTTCGCAAGGAGCTGCCTTACTCTAACAAGGATTCCGTTACTCCTGAAATTAAGTCAGTTCTGTCTCGTTGTCACTCCATGGAGGAGGGTTCCAAAAGTATTTACTATGAGATGCTCTGTCATCTCCAAGTACATTAAAGTTTTTGTTAAGAAAATGTTATCAAATCTTGGGTGCTGGGTTGGTCTCTGATGCTTGACTAAATGCGGTTGTTCTTCCTATTAACTAACCATGCTTGAAGCACACTTTACCTAGGGACTTTGGCCCTGTGTTTGTGACTATTTGCAAGCTTTTTGAACGAATTATTAATGTGCAGCTTACATGACTGTTTGTACATAATCGTTGTCTCTCCTCCTAATGTGGTTCTTACATGGAATTCAACACGAGTGATATCCTCTACTGAATTTGAAAGACTGCATTTGAAATGTTCTTTCTGCAGTTAATTTGGTTGCGTCTTTGTTTTTTAACATAGAGCAAGAATAGTTTACCTCCTGGAGATATGTTAGCCGAATGGCTTTCTTTTTGCCTGCAAAGCTACTTGTTGCTCTTCCCTCACAGCTTTCCCTCTGTCCGTACATTTATTGTATGTCTTGGGACTGCTTCATTTTCCACTGATTGCTAATATGAAGGGATGCCGCAGAGAAGTGTTTCTAGCACTGTTATATAGTGTTACTGGTTGTCCCGAACCTCGCCATTTGCCTTTGCAGTAGCGATTTTTTCGGCTTCTGTGCCGGCTTGAGCATGTGATGGATTAAGTGACGTTCAAGGTTACCAGGCACGGAGGTAAGGTCTTCAATAAGAAAACGTGGGCAGTGAGTTTTAATAGAAAGCAAGTTATCCATCGACAGTCCTTGATTGTGGAATGCAGCTTTTATTATATGAAACGAAACGCAAAATTTTTGGGGGTTGATCGTTGGCGCCTGCCCATACTGGTCGTCCTAAGTCCAAAACCTAAACAATTAATTCCCCAAGACCATTAACGTACATAATGACATCGCATTCCGCTTGAGGGGTGCGTAGATAACTCCCCTCCATTTGCCTTCGACCTTTTTCTCGCTTGACGCTTTGCAGTATACAGGCAACGCTTCAGCTCGTGGGGCATTCGCTTTTCTTTAACCACAGTCTTAAATGAAGAAACGTATTCCGTCGTTACAAGACAGCTGCTCTCGGTGGTGCCTTCAATACTTGATGCTGACCCCGCAAAGCCCCAATTAACGCTGGTACTACACTTTAACATCTGCCACCATTGAATGCTTTGCTCATTCTCCTTTATGGTCTGATACTGTAAGGATTTCCCTCTTGCAGACTTCTTACCCTCGTGGAGAGTCCCACTTGTTCAGTTCTATAAGATCTTCAATTGTATTGCAATGGCTTATATACATTCCATTGTCTTCAATCGCCTTTGCCTTGAATATTTACACACTATTCGTGTGCTTCTCTTTTGTTTAAACTGGCCGAAATATACTGATGGCGTTTGCTTCTCCATTACTTTTTCCTGATAAAAACTTTTGCATTACCTACCCGAAGCTTACTGCCGATCTCTGTGATTTTGTAAGCTCTGACTAAGATACTTTTCGTGTGCCAGCAATCGTTTGTTCTTGTAGCTGATTCGTGCAGTACTTTCACGGCACTGGAGATTTTTAAAGCCTTCACATTCTGTAGTGATCATGATCCAACATGGGTTGTACCTTATTCAGCATATTTAAAGCAGTCCAGATTGGGGAGGTTTCTAGCCATGTTGGTGTCCTCCAGTGACCTCGCAGACTCATCTCCCATATGCGTGTTTCTTACTCGAATTTCTATCCTGTAATTTAAGACGCGATATGTATACGTTGTACTAATAGTTAGCTATTACGAATAACAAATTACATACTATCAAGTGTCAATTATTCATTAGGTCTTTCTCCTTTTGTTCCAAACAGGAACTGCATGAATTTAATTGTTCCAATAATGATCGTACAGTTTCTCATAAAATGTTCTGATTTCATGATCGTCTATTTTTACTTACCGACTCTTCCTTTGTGAGCATTGTTCCCTCTTAAAAAATCCTCGGTAAATTTTACTCCTTTGACATAACTTGCCTTATGCCTTTTTTACGCATGCTCTGGTATCTTGAAACTCTGAATAATCCTTAACAAAGATATAGCATTAAGAATTACTATATCGAAATGCTATATGGCTTTCCTATAGTGCTAAAAGGCTTCCCTGGCTTATCGATTTTTTCAAAAGATTACTTGGATTGTGAATCAACGAAAACAACTCCTTCGGTGCCGATCATCTCTACTGAACCACATCATGTATCTGAACTTTAAGTATCCTTTTCATTGGATATTGCAGGAGAAATATAAATTGTTCAAATATTTTTTGGATTTAAAATATTGCACTTATTTTACAGTACAATCTTTCTTGTGATTTTTTTCATCTAGCCTTCATTATTAGATACATATTTTACAGCCTATGATTTATAAACACATCCTTCTCTCGGGTGTTCATTATCCGCACTTTGTTCCTTGGGTTAAATAGGTAAACTGAATATTTATCCTATTACTGTAAACACAATGACTTTAATGAATAATAACGTCTTATCTGTTAATCATGGCTTCCTTTGTAAGTAACATGCAGTATTTTGTTGCTAATTTTGTCTTACTTTGATTTATTTTTAGTAGTACATTTTCCCCAATCTTCAACTTTTTCTCATTTTATCAATCACCTCTGATCTATATATTATTTAACATATTATGGGTATCAGTACGTGATTGGCTTTGTTCTCTGTGTTCCTGGATTGCTTACACCTATTTCTTCATTGATTGGGATTAATTTGAAAATTCTGTTGGCTAGAGAGACTTCATGAAAAAATTTGTATTTTGCCCAAACTCTCCCCTTTCATAATGAGTTAAAAACAATTACTTTAGTTCAAATTTTGTATAATTTATTTCTCACATTCGTGTGTAAGAGAGCACGATTGTAAGTGTGAGTATATATGTGGCCAAATATAAGTTAACTCACTGACATGTAACATGTTTGATGTCCATGGCAGGTGGCGACAGGTGTTGGGAGCAGGTGGCGACAGGTGTTGGGAGCAGGTGGCGACAGGTGTTGGGAGCAGGTGGCGACAGGTGTTGGGAGCAGGTGGCGACAGGTGTTGGGAGCAGGTGGCTACAGGTATTGGGAGCAGACGTTGCCTCCATTATGGGACTCATCCGGCCAGGTGCCTCCCTTCCAGGTGGGTAATATTTATTTGCATCCTGCTCCTCTGTTCTGACACTCAAGAAAAGTGTCACTGGGTTGTGTTTCAATGTATACTACGTGTTACGTAAAATATTCAGGGTCACGTTACTCACAGTCCAAGTAATGCGAGTATTATATACATGCTGCAGTGTGTAGCACGGGTTCTTAGTTGGACGTTGCATGCCTGTGTTGTATGGTCAGCTTCTTGTATCATGGTTTTGTCGCTGCAAATAAATGGAAGATGGCTAATTCCTTTAAAAATGTCAGAGATTTCCAGATTGACTGATGTTCACTTTATTACAATATATATTTATTTAGAAGAAAATATTATTTGTCTAAAATAATACCATACCAAAATATTCATATTATCAAAATGTTTATATCTTCAAGATGTCCCTTGCAACTCTAAGAATTTGAGAACCATATCACCTCACGGATTAATTTAACCTAAGTAACAAAACTTTACAAGACAATGGTATTAAATATATTATCCCGTGATTTTTTTTTTATAATGTTTTCATTGACAGATATGGCAAAATATCTATGAAAATGAATTACTCAGCACAAATACGATTTTTAGACAGTTTGAATCCCATATTATACTTGTTCATTTGAAGCAATCATTTCATTATTGAATATCTACATTCACAAAATATATGCACTTGGCACCTTCTCAAATAAAGATAATAATCGTAGAATCTTGCATAATGAAATACAATTGAAATATGATTTTAAATTGTAGGTGGTACAAAACAAACACGATATATAATATTGTTCCTGAATAAAACAGATTAAAAGATAATAAATTATGCAAATATTTTAATGTCAGATTTCTTCCTAGATTATTTTCCTTCCCAAATCGTCATTAAATGACGTCATGTTGCCTAAACTTTATACATAATGTCTTCCTACTGCAGTGTCCCACAGACAAATGCCTATGTACACAGCTGCGCACACCAGTGTCCATGTACACAGCCGCGCACACCAGTGTCCATGTACACAGCCGCGCACACCAGTGTCCATGTACACAGCTGCGCACACCAGTGTCCATGTACACAGCTGCGCACACCAGTGTCCATGTACACAGCTGCGCACACCAGTTTCCATGTACACAGCTGCGCACACCAGTGTCCATGTACACAGCTGCGCACACCAGTGTCCTTGTACACAGCTGCGCACACCAGTGTCCATGTACACAGCTGCGCACACCAATGTCCATGTACACAGCTGCACACACCAGTGTCCATGTACACAGCTGCGCACACCAGTGTCCAGTATTATAGACTGTGGGTTGGTTGGTGTTGTCGTTGATTCTTCTCTATGGACAACCCAACCCACACAACTCGGTAGAGTGCTTATACTAGGAGATCACCCTTGGCGCTTCTGGCTCTTGGAGAGGGGCTCAACGTCACACGTTTATGGGATGCGGCTCCAACACTTAGCCTCGTTGTCACGTGCACACACCCACTCGAGCCGCAGTGACTCCCCACTCTCTCCTCAGGTAATATGATCTCCTCGATCCCCTTTTGGCTTATTAGTATTACCTCCTACCCTGTCCACAGCAGTGGTTCTTGGTTCTTTCTCTCTTTCTCTCTCCTTCTTTACTACCTCCTGGGAAGCCTCACTAGGACAAGGGCAAACACCAGCAAATTGTGATACATTTACTGGACAAAGCACATACACAATACATACACACATATAATAATAATGAATCCTATACTCTATAATATTACAATCAGGTTGCACTCCAACACCATCAGAACTCTATCATCAGCTTATCAAGTGGTATCCTATCTCCTGGTTCACCACCTGATACTATCAACCCCCTCAAGTTGATCAAGTCTACATACACTGTTGCACCATCAGCAAGAGAATATATATATGTATCTATAAATGTGTACCAAGAAAATCAGCATTTGAATGCAATAACATATCAGTATAAATGTTCATTGATACACAACAATGATCAATCGATCACTCTATCAGTCCTAGAACGCATACGTCTGTAGGTAATCCAGCCTACGACTGTAACTAAACTTCAGTGTAAAACACTCCTTGACATCAGAATACCAACAATCACTCACCTCTCACTGCGTCTTGCACGCTACTGACAACCAAACACTATCAACTCCCTATAAGTAATCCACCAGAACTTCCCCCTTCTACCTCTGGAAGTTCACTACCCTGATATCTTCAGGTTCTTCCGGGCTTCACTACCAGGATCCTCTGCAGCTCCTCCAGGCTGCTATCATGAAGTTTCCTTGTGCAACTACGGTGCTTCACCCTTCTGTTAGGTTCATCCACAGCTCTCTTGGCTGCTACACCACCTCTACAGAAGCACATGACACTCCTCTTCACTGCTGCTTCTCTTCACAGCTCGAGGTCCTCTGCTCCACTACCTTGGAGTCTCATCAGCTACTTCATCTGCTGGCTTCGAAGTTCTCAGCAACTTCTTCCCCAAAGACAAACCACAGATTAACTGATCGAGGGCGCTTTCCCTCTGACGGCGTCTGGTCAGGGCGCTCCACACAGCCCACGAAAATGCCTCTGAGCAGCTTATTAAACTCTCCTCGCCGTCCAAGACTTGAACAACGTTCTCAGCTCAATTCCACAGCTGGCACGTCTGCACACTTCTCTTCTCTTAGAGATATATCACTAGGTGTTCCCTTCTGACGGGAGCTCAAACGGAGCGCGGCTTCCCCCTGTGATGTCTGGCACTCAAGTGAGGTCAAGGTCCTCCGGAAGCGAGCCTCACGCCTCCAGCAAAACGTCCACATCTCCTCGCCAGTCATTTATCTGTTTTCTTCTTCATTGCCCATAATCTCAAACTGTTATACATATCCAAGCAACCATTTTACATATGGGTTATTACCTCAATATTTACTAGACCTTCTAATCAGGTCAGGCTTGCTGAATAACTCTCAAGGAGGGAGACTCGTTTCTCCTGCAGGCTGAGATCATAACACTCCCCTCCCCTTATTTTTGAGAGTTATTCCAGTGGCAAAGCTCGGGATAATACATCCGCCACCACACTGTCTCGTTCTTCACCCCATATACTCTCTTAGGAGTCTACAATTAATTCGTTGCACCTTGCAACATCTGGCACACCACGTGCCAGAAACATGATCTTCTCACAAATGATTTGACCTCTTTGACACCTCAAAGCTAGGCTGTCCTCCTTGGACGCCTGCACTCCATCGGTCCACTCTACTTACTGTCTCCACCCTCCGTTTCCTCGTCTTCTTCTCTTCACGTCCAGAGTCAGACATCTACTGTCTGTACCTCCTCTGTCGTCTTCACACTTCCATCTACTGCCATTATACTTTCGTCTCCTGTCATCATACTTCACTTCCTCGTCTTCACCGACGATCCTCCATTTCGTCTCCTCATTTATCCAAGACATCGTCCTGTTTGACTTCCATCGAGTCCTCGGCTTTCTTCTATTCCTCCATGCTTGTATCATCTTCCTCTTCCCACACTTTTCACCTCTATACAACTCCATTTCTTCTCCTTCAACTCTTCTTCGTTCCCTAAAAGTTTCTCCGAGCACTGTACTATACTCAACAGCACTCGACCGTACATGTCGCTTTGCCTCTCCCAAAGTGCTCGTAAGCATCTCTCCACACATACTGTCTCTTCTCCTTTCATTTTCTCGGCTATTACTCTTCACCATCTCTCCTCCACGTTTTCTGTGAAACATGTCAACTCTTGACATCTCCCGCAACTTAACTCCATTATCCATATGCCTCTGTGCTCGTGGACCACTTGATGCTCTACTCTCGTCTTCAGTCTGTCCACATCTTTCCTCATTCCTACTCAGCACAGTTGCGTTCACCTTCCGACCCTTAATTTCAGCAGTCTGGGCTCTACTCAGGTCCGCTCTCTTCACATGAGTCTTCTTCGGCTGGGCCGTCTTCACTTTTGACCTCACCGAGACTTCATTTTTCTGGGCTGGACTTTCATCAAACAGCCATGCTATATCTACATCGATATCTTCCACCGGTTGAATCGACACTGTATCATCTTCTCCAGCGTCTTCCTTGTCGGCCACCTCTGTCTTCGTCACTACCGAGACAGGGTACTCAATGGCTTGGCGGTCTCCTGACTCATCCCCTCGGATGTCAGTCAGGTTCATACTCTCAGGTGTCCCACCCATGCCGTGGCCTTCTGGGCACTCCTCTGGCACAGTCTCCGCTATGACTCTTGGCAACACCTTTGTCCCGCACAAGTCATTCCCCAGGATCACTTGGACTCCTGGAATAGGTATGTCGGGGCACACTCCCAACATCACCTCTGCTGACACATATTTTGACCTTAGCTGGACAGTACAAATGGGCATGTCACTTTCAGACAACAACCCATATACCTTCATCTTACTCCTGCCAGCTAACCGTCGATCATTTCCAATCAGGCTTCTCGCAATCAAGCTCTGATTAGCTCCGGTATCTCTTAAGATACCAACTTCTACTTCAGGTTGGCCTCCTATACTGATCCAACCTTTGCTCATGAACGGCCTATACCTCTCGTTCACTAAGTTCACCTTCTGTGGTTTGTCTTGGAACACATTAGCATATCTACTTCGGGGGTCATACATGGCCAGGGTCACAACTCTCTTGCCCTGTCTACAATCTCGCATCACGTGACCCAATCCGTTACAATTGTAACACCTCACCTGGGAAAAATCTCTTCTATATGTACCAGAGTAGCTCTGACTCTGCCCACTCGTATTGGAGTTCCTCGGGCCAGACGTACTACTCGTACTCTGTGGAGCTTTACTGGACTCTTGATTCCCTGGATAACGATTAGTTTCTCGTTTAGCTCCTCCATCTTCACTTTCAGATGAAGTGCGCGACCTACTCTTTTGAGTTTTAGGGTACTTACTTTTATCTGCCCATTTATCAAAATTTTTCTCACCCCAGACTCCTCTGGGTCTTTCATAATTTCTTCCTCCCCAGACTCCACTGGATCTGCCATTGCTGCATCTCGCCTCGCTTCTCACTCTGTTCTCTCTTCGTGCTGTCTTAATTCTCTCTTGTTCTGCTTTAGCGGCCTCCATCTTTATCATAGTCAGTTCAGCCTTGGCCGTTTCTTGTTCGGCCTTGGCTCTCTCTTGTCCGACTTTAAGCTTTTCCTGTTCAGCTTTAGCTTTTTCCTGTTCGGCTTTAGCTTTTTCCTGTTCGGCTTTAGCTTTCTCTTGCTCAGCTTTAGCTCGCTCCTGCTCGGCTTTGGCTTTCTCTTGCTCAAGCCGAGCCTGCCTCTCTTCACGTTGCAGCTGTACCTCATTGTCTCCTGGTTCCAACTTTGGTTCCATCTCGCGCCTCTCAAGGCTGCTTTCCCTGCTGCTACTTGAGTTTACATTAATTCCTTCGTCACTTGGCGCATCATCCGTTTCCTCTGAAATTTCTTCCAACCTATCGGGTTCTTCATTCTGAGGCAGGGCTTCAGCTCCTCCTTGCTGGCACTGTGTTTCCTCTTGTTCACATTGGCGTTTCGCTTCCTTCTCTTCTTCTGCTTTTTGTTCCCTTAACCAAGTCCGTAGCGCCTCGCGTCCATCCTCTATCTTATCTTGCCCACCCTTTAGGCCGAAATGGTCTTCCAACATCCTTATCTGCCTCCTAGTGCACATGTCTAGAATCTTCTCGTCATGAGTTTTGCAGAACATGCTTACTCTGTCTATCTGCGTTATTGCCTTGATTTCCTTTCATTTACTAGACGCCCTGTTTGACTTCAACCTAACACCATACATTTTACCGATCAACCAAAGTTGTTCCTGTGTACAATTTTGCAAGATTTCATCATCTCCTGTATCAATGTACTTCTGGGCTCTCGCAAGGTCTTTCTCCGAACCTCTAAAATTCAGGACTGCTGTCATCCTGTCCTGTGAGTCTTCCCAAGAGAGACAATATACACCTGCGGTCACACAGTTTATCTATTTCAGCAAGGGTGTACAAATCCACTCTTGGACAGGGTGTGGGTGTGTCAGTTCACTCTCCCGGACAGACCCCCAATTTATTATAGACTGTGGGTTGGTTGGTGTTGTCGTTGATTCTTCTCTATGGACAACTCAACCCACACATCTCGGTAGAGTGCTTATACTAGGAGATCACCCTTGGCGCTTCTGGCTCTTGGAGAGGGGCTCAACGTCACACGTTTAGGGGATGCGGCTCCAACACTTAGCCTCGTTGTCACGTGCACACACCCACTCGAGCCGCAGTGACTCCCCACTCTCTCCTCAGGTAATATGATCTCCTCGATCCCCTTTTGGCTTATTAGTATTACCTCCTACCCTGTCCACAGCAGTGGTTCTTGGTTCTTTCTCTCTTTCTCTCTCCTTCTTTACTACCTCCTGGGAAGCCTCACTAGGACAAGGGCAAACACCAGCAAATTGTGATACATTTACTGGACAAAGCACATACACACATATAATAATAATGAATCCTATACTCTATAATATTACAATCAGGTTGCACTCTAACACCATCAGAACTCTATCATCAGCTTATCAAGTGGTATCCTATCTCCTGGTTCACCACCTGATACTATCAACCTCCTCAAGTTGATCAAGTCTACATACACTGTTGCACCATCAGCAAGAGAATATATATATGTATCTATAAATGTGTACCAAGAAAATCAGCATTTGAATGCAATAACATATCAGTATAAATGTTCATTGATACACAACAATGATCAATCGATCACTCTATCAGTCCTAGAACGCATACGTCTGTAGGTAATCCAGCCTACGACTGTAACTCTAAACTTCAGTGTAAAACACTCCTTGACATCAGAATACCAACAATCACTCACCTCTCACTGCGTCTTGCACGCTACTGACAACCAAACACTATCAACTCCCTATAAGTAATCCACCAGAACTTCCCCCTTCCACCTCTGGAAGTTCACTACCCTGATATCTTCAGGTTCTTCCGGGCTTCACTACCAGGATCCTCTGCAGCTCCTCCAGGCTGCTATCATGAAGTTTCCTTGTGCAACTACGGTGCTTCACCCTTCTGTTAGGTTCCTCCTCAGCTCTCTTGGCTGCTACACCACCTCTACAGAAGCACGTGACACTCCTCGTCACTGCTGCTTCTCTTCACAGCTTGAGGTCCTCTGCTCCACTACCTTGGAGTCTCATCAGCTACTTCATCTGCTGGCTTCGAAGTTCTCAGCAACTTCTTCCCCAAAGACAAACCACAGATTAACTGATCGAGGGCGCTTTCCCTCTGACGGCGTCTGGTCAGGGCGCTCCACACAGCCCACGAAAATGCCTCTGAGCAGCTTATTAAACTCTCCTCGCCGTCCAAGACTTGAACAACGTTCTCAGCTCAATTCCACAGCTGGCACGTCTGCACACTTCTCTTCTCTTAGAGATATATCACTAGGGGTTCCCTTCTGACGGGAGCTCAAACGGAGCGCGGCTTCCCCCTGCGATGTCTGGCACTCAAGTGAGGTCAAGGTCCTCCGGAAGCGAGCCTCACGCCTCCAGCAAAACGTCCACATCTCCTCGCCAGTCATTTATCTGTTTTCTTCTTCATTGCCCATTATCTCAAACTGTTATACATATCCAAGCAACCATTTTACATATGGGTTATTACCTCAATATTTACTAGACCTTCTAATCAGGTCAGGCTTGCTGAATAACTCTCAAGGAGGGAGACTCGTTTCTCCTGCAGGCTGAGATCATAACACCAGGTACACAGCTGCGCACACCAGTGTCCTTGTACACAGCTGCGCACACCAGTGTCCAGGTACACAGCTGCGCTCACCAGTGTCCATGTACACAGCTGCGCACACCAGTGTCCATGTACACAGCTGCGCACACCAGTGTCCATGTACACATCTGCGCACACCAGTGTCCATGTACACAGCTGCGCACACCAGTGTCCATGTACACAGCTGCGCACACCAGTGTCCAGGTATACAGCTGCGCACACCAGTGTCCATGTACACAGCTGCGCACACCAGTGTCCATGTACACAGCTGCGCACACCAGTGTCCAGGTACACAGCTGCGCACACCAGTGTCCATGTACACAGCTGCGCACACCAGTGTCCAGGTACACAGCTGCGCACACCAGTGTCCTTGTACACAGCTGCGCACACCAGTGTCCAGGTACACAGCTGCGCTCACCAGTGTCCATGTACACAGCTGCGCACACCAGTGTCCATGTACACAGCTGCGCACACCAGTGTCCAGGTACACAGCTGTGCACACCAGTGTCCATGTACACAGCTGCGCACACCAGTGTCCGTGTACACAGCTGCGCACACCAGTGTGCATGTACACAGCTGCGCACACCAGTGTCCTTGTACACAGCTGTGCACACCAGTGTCTATGATGAACTTCATCACACACAAGTGCTAGGAAGCAGCAAAAAATTTGTTCCAGTCCAAAAGGAAAACAATGAAATGAAGATGAGAAACCCATGGTTTAATCAGAGACGTAAGCTAGCTAAGTAGCAAAGTAAAATGGCATGGAGAAACTATAGGAATAACAGGACACTTAGGAGCAGAAAAAGATAGCAGAGTGCCAAGAATCAATATGTCAGGGTGAGAAGAGAGGCAGAAAGTCAATACGAAAATGACATCGCAAGCAAGACAAAGACTCAACCTAAATCGCTGCACAGCCACATCAGGAGAAAAACAACAGTAAAGGAACAGGTAATGAATATAAGGATAGGGGCAGACTGATTCACTACAAAAGACAAGGAAGTGTGTGAGGAACTGAATAAGAAATTCCAGGAGGTCTTCACCTTAGAGCAAGGAGAAATTCCTGAGATAGGAGAGGGAATAGTTAACCAGGAACCACTAGAAGAGTTTGAGATTACCAGTGGGGAAGTAAAGACGTGTTTACTAGAGTTGGATGAGACAAAGGCTATAGGCCCAGATGGAATCTCCCCTTGGATATTAAGGGAAGGAGCAGAAGCACTGTGCCTGCCACTCTCCATAGTGTATAACAAATCACAGGAACAGGGGGAACTGCCAGAAATTTCGAAGGCAGCTAATGTACAAGAAAGGGGGATAGACAGGAGGCACTGAACTACAGGCCAGTGTCCCTAACCTGCATACCATGCAAGCTGATGGAGAAGATTGTGCGAAGAAAGCTAGTGGAACATCTGAAGCGAAAGTACTTTGTTACACAGCATCAACATGGGTTATCTTGAGATTATCTTGAGATGATTTCGGGGCTTTAGTGTCCCCGCGGCCCGGTCCTCGACCAGGCCTCGACCCCCAGGAAGCAGCCCGTGACAACTGACTAACACCCAGGTACCTATTTGCTGCTAGGTAACAGGGGCATAGGGTGAAAAAAACTCTGCCCATTGTTTCTCGCCGGCGCCTGGGATCGAACCCAGGACCACAGGATCACAAATCCAGCGTGCTGTCCGCTCGGCCGACCGGCTCCTTGGGTTCAGGGATGGCAAATCCTGCCTCACAGGGCTAATTGAATTCTACGACCATGCAACAAAAATCAGGCAAGAAAGAGAGGGGTGGGCAGACTGCATATTTTTGGATTGTCAAAAAGCCTTGCAACTCTAAGAATTTGAGAATCATATCACCTCACAAAGTGATATAACCTAAGTAACAAAACTTTACAAGACAATGGTATTAAATATATTATCCCGTGATTTTTTTATAATGTTTTCATTGACAGATATGGCAAAATATATATGAAAATGAATTACTTAGCACAAATACGAATTTTAGACAGTTTGAATTCCATATTATACTGGTTCATTTGAAGCTATCATTTCATTATTGAATATCTACATTCCCAAAATATATGCACTTGGCACCTTCTCAAATAAAGATAATAATCGTAGAGTCTTGCCTAATGAAATACAATTGAAATATGATTTTAAATTGTAGGTGGTACAAAACAAACACGATATATAATATTGTTCCTGAATAAAACAGATTAAAAGGTAATAAATTGTGCAAATATTTTAATGTCTGATTTCTTTCTAGATTATTTTCCTTCCCAAATCTTTATACATAAACTTCCTAAACTTTATACATAATGTCTTCCTACTGCAGTGTCCCACAGACAAATGCCTATGTACACAGCTGCGCACACCAGTGTCCATGTACACAGCTGCGCACGGAGGACGTGTCGCTTGTCCGCTCCGGCAGTTTGTAGTCGTTGCCGTTTTCGCCGGCAGGGGGTGTGGGGGTGTTTACCCTCCCTGCTGTTCCTGGTGGTGGAGACGTGGCGTGTTTTGCGATGGGCGGCCCTATTCCCGCTGTCGTGCGGTTAAACTCCATCGGATTGGAGTTTACTTGCTGTGCTGGTTACCCGCTGGTGGACGTGGTGTTGAGTGACATGCTTCGTGTCCCGGTTGGGGACGTATATGGCATTGAGCTGGTAACTGCTCACTGTGTTGTTATCAAGTTTGTGGGTGAGGCGGTGTACCGTGCTTTCTTACGGAGGTCCGAGGGACGTACTTTGCAGTTACAGGACGGCACCGGGTCTGTGACCATTTCAGACCGTAGTGGTGCTGTGACGTATGTCAGTGTTCATGGCGCCCCCATGGAGTTTCCTGAGACTCTCCTCCGGCGGTTCTTCCAGAGGTACGGCTCCGTCGTCAGTGTGCAGATGAACTCCCTGTCGTCTGGCGCGTATTCGGGTGTGAAGACCAACATACGGACCCTCGGGATGCGACTGAGGTCGGACATACCGTGCTCTGTCCGGCTGTTGGGGTACTACGTGCGTGTGTTTTATGCCCGGCAACCTCGTACTTGCTTCCGGTGTGGCTTGTTGCGGCATCAGGCTGCCGGGTGTACTGCTGATCCGGTCGCTCCTGTGAACTTGTTCCGTGAGGAGGATTTCCCGCCGCTCCCTCTGGAGGAGGACTCCGGGGTTGAGGAGGTGAGCGTCCCGTTCGCTGCTGCAGCTTCCCCGGCGGCGCCTGCCGTTCCTCCGGTTGTTGCTGTCCCTCCTCCGGTTCTTGAGGTACCGTCGGTTGGTCTGCCTGATCCTGTCGCTGTCCCAGCTGCTCCCGTGGGCCTTCCTGGAGCTCCCTGTGTGACGTCGCTGTCTTCTCCCTCGTCTTCTGATGCTGCGCCTGGCCCTGTGTCCGTGACTCGGGTCCCAGATGTGCTTGGTGCTGGGGTGGCTGCGGAGCCTCCTGCTGTGTGTGCCCCGGTTCCCCCTGTGGTTGAGGCTGCTGCCGTCCTGGCGTCGGTTCCTTCGGCTCGTGGTACCCGTGTTTCTGGGTCACTTACCGGCTCTGACGATATCCGGCCGGTGCCCAAACGTTCCCGGCGTTCGTCTTCTTCCTGGGCCGACGCTGGTACCTTCAGTGACTGTGGGGCTTCGGGTGTTGACAGTGTGGATACGGATGCGTCGATGTCTCCGCGGTTCGTGGTGGCGGAGGTCCATGTGCCTGTCGGTGCTGGTGCCTGTGTCTCGGACGTGACTTCGGTTCTTTCTCCGCCGGGGGACTCTCCACAGTGGGGGGTGGTAGCTTCCGCTGCCAGGGATGGTGTGGACTCTGGTGCTGGGTGTGGCCTGGTGGTGACGTTACGGAAGGATGCGCGCCGTCCGGGTTCCCTGCTGTCGTCTGGTGGTGTGCCCGGGGCCGCGAGTACCCCTGTGGTGCGGGTGCGCGTTGGGGCCCTGGGGGACGTGTTGCCGGCGTCTGTGATGCCATCGGGTCACTGGTCGAAGATTGCCGAGTTACTGCTGTCTGACGGACTGGAGTGCTTTCGTGGGGGGCAAGTTCCCTTCCAGTGGGGGCGAGTGGCGACTTTTCGCCTCATGAGTTCTACCATCTGGGTCCCCAGTTTGCGGGCGTTTGTTGCCCCGGTTCCGGATGTTATGGCGTCCCCGGTGGATGGACGAGACCCTTGGCAATGGGTGCTCTGGGAGGCGTTCAATGTAAGATTCCCGCGGGCCAAGTTCCCGGACAAGTATGTGCTCCGATTTCTTGTGTATTTGCTCTGACATGCTGTGTGCCCTTCTGGCTGTTTGTTTGCCCTGTTCTATTATGTGCTTCTGCCTCTCCCTTTGTGCGTAGCTTTGCCGTGTGGCATATTAGTTTCTAGTGCTTGGCGTCACTCGTTTCGCGTTTTGGCTTAGCATTTCGCCTTTCCTGGCTTTGCGATTCACCCTTCACGGGTACGCCGGGGCGCATCCGATCACACGCTCGTCGTCGCCCCTAACTCAACAACAACAACAACAACAACAACACAGCTGCGCACACCAGTGTCCTTATACACAGCTGCGCACACCAGTGTCCATGTACACAGCTGCGCACACCAGTGTCCTTATACACAGCTGCGCACACCAGTGTCCATGTACACAGCTGCGCACACCAGTGTCCGCTGCGCACACCAGTGTCCGCTGCGCACACCAGTATCCGCTGCGCACACCAGTGTCCATGTACACACCTGCGCACACCAGTGTCCGTGTACACAGCTGCACACACCAGTGTCCGCTGCGCACACCAGTGTCCATGTGCACAGCTGCGCACACCAGTGTCATTGTACACAGCTGTGCACACCAGTTTGCATGTACACAGCTGCGCACACCAGTGTCTGCTGCGCACACAAGGACACTGGTGTGCACACCAGTGTCCTTGTACACAGCTGTGCACCCCAGTGTCCGCTGCGCACACCAGTTTCTGCTGCACAAACCGGTGTCCGCTGCGCACACCAGTGTCCTTGTACACAGCTGCGCTCACCAAGAAGAAGCCATAAACAGTATGCCTATGCACTGCACCAGGCCCGGATTCTTGGAACTCCATATTCATAAAGAACTGTAAAAAAACACTATCGCAGGCCCTCCACATTCTGTGGAGACAAAGCCTAGATACTGGCGTTATTCCTGATATACTAAAAACAGCAGAGATAGCACCACTTCATAAAGGAGGAAATAAGGCAGAGGCAAAAAATTACAGACCGATAGCACTAACATCGCACATCATAAAAATTTTTGAGAGAGTGCTAAGAAGTAAGATCACAAAATACATGGAATCACAGCATCTCCATAACCCCGGACAACATGGTTTCAGAACAGGGCGCTCTTGCCTGTCGCAGTTGCTGGACCACTATGATATGGCATTAGATGCTATGGAAGACAAACAAAACGCTGGTGTAATTTGCACAGATTTCGCAAAAGCTTTTGATAAATGTGACCATGGTGTTATAGCACATAAAATGCGTTCAAAAGGAATTACCGCAAAAATAGGCAGATGGATCTACAATTTCCTGACCAACAGAACCCAATGTGTAATAGTCAACAAAATAAAATCCAGCCCATCAACCGTGAAGAGCTCAGTACCCCAGGGTACTGTGCTTGCTCCAGTACTTTTTCTCATCCTCATATCGGACATAGACAAGAACACAACCTATAGCACTGCATCATCCTTTGCAGATGACACTAGGATCTTCATGAGAGTAGGCAACATAGAGGACACGGCGAACCTCCAGTCAGGTGTAGATCAGGTCTTTCTAAGGGCTACAGAAAATAATATTGTGTTTAACGAAGATAAGTTCCAGCTCATGCGCTATGGAAAAAATGAAAATATAAAAACGGAAACCAAGTACAAAACTCAGGCAAATCATGACATAGAACGAAAAGGCAATGTAAAGGATCTGGGTGTACTCATGTCGGAAGACCTTACCTTTAAAGAACACAATAAAGTAGCCGTCACAACTGCAAGAAAAATGACAGGTTGGATAACAAGAACTTTTCACACCAGAGATGCTATACCGATGATGATACTTTTCAAAACGCTTGTGCTCTCTAGAGTGGATTACTGCTGCACAATGACAGCACCTTTCAAAGCTGGAGAAATTGCTGACCTGGAGAGCGTGCAGAGATCCTTTACTGCTAGAATCCACTCAGTAAAACATCTAAACTATTGGGACCGACTAAAGAGCCTAAAACTGTACTCCCTTGAGCGCAGGCGGGAGAGGTACATAATAATTTACGTGGAAAATATTAGAGGGGCTGGTCCCAAACCTGCACACAGAAATAACATCACATGAGACCAGAAGACATGGCAGGATGTACAGAATACCCCCGTTGAAAAACAAAGGTGCAACAGGTACTCTGAGAGAGAACTCTATCAACATCAGAGGCCCGAGACTGTTCAACACGCTTCCACTACACATAAGGGGCATAACTGGCCGACCCCTCACAGTGTTCAAGAGAGAACTATCAACATCAGAGGCCCGAGACTGTTCAACACGCTTCCACTACACATATGGGGCATAACTGGCCGACCCCTCACAGTGTTCAAGAGAGAACTGGATAAGCACCTCCAAAGGATACCTGATCAACCAGGCTGTGACTCATTCGTCAGGCTGCGAGCAGCCGCGTCCAACAGCCTGGTTGATCAGTCCGGCAACCAGGAGGCCTGGTCGACGACCGGGCCGCGGGGACGCTAAGCCCCGGAAGCACCTCAAGGTAACCTCAAGATAAGGTAACCAGTGTCAATGTACACAGCTGTGCACACCAGTGTCAATGTACACAGCTGTGCACACCAGTGTCCATGTACACAGCTGTGTACACCAGTGTCCTTGTACACAGCTGCGCACACCAGTGTCCATGTACACAGCTGTGTACACCAGTGTCCTTGTACACAGCTGCGCACACCAGTGTCCATGTACACAGCTGTGTACACCAGTGTCCTTGTACACAGCTGCGCACACCAGTGTCCATGTACACAGCTGTGCACACCAGTGTCCATGTACACAGCTGTGCACACCAGTGTCCATGTACACAGCTGTGTACACCAGTGTCCTTGTACACAGCTGCGCACACCAGTGTCCATGTACACAGCTGTGTACACCAGTGTCCTTGTACACAGCTGCGCACACCAGTGTCCATGTACACAGCTGTGTACACCAGTGTCCTTGTACACAGCTGCGCACACCAGTGTCCATGTACACAGCTGCGCACACCAGTGTCCTTATACACAGCTGCGCACACCAGTGTCCTTGTACACAGCTGCGCACACCAGTGTCCTTGTACACAGCTGCGCACACCAGTGTCCTTGTACACAGCTGCGCACACCAGTGTCCTTATACACAGCTGTGCACACCAGTGTCCTTGTACACAGCTGCGCACACCAGTGTCCAGGTACACAGCTGCGCTCACCAGTGTCCATATACACAGCTGCGCACACCAGTGTCCATGTACACAGCTGTGCACACCTGTGTCCAGGTACACAACTGCGCACACCAGTGTCCTTGTACACAGCTGTGCACACCAGTGTCCATGTACACAGCTGTGCACACCAGTGTCCATGTACACAGCTGTGCACACCAGTGTCCATGTACACAGCTGTGCACACCAGTGTCCATGTACACAGCTGTGCACACCAGTGTCCAGGTACACAGCTGCGCACACCAGTGTCCATGTACACAGCTGTGCACACCAGTGTCCATGTACACAGCTGTGCACACCAGTGTCCATGTACACAGCTGTGCACACCAGTGTCCATGTACACAGCTGCGCACACCAGTGTCCAGGTACACAGCTGCGCTCACCAGTGCCCATGTACGCAGCAGCGCACACCAGTGTCCATTTACACAGCTGCAAACACCAGTGTCCTTGTACACAGCTGCACACACCACTGTCCGCTGCGCACACCAGTGTCCATGTTCACAGCTGCGCACACAAGTGTCCATGTACACAGCTGCGCACACCAATGTTCATGTACACAGCTGCGCACACCATTGCCCATGTATACAGCGGTGGAGTGGCGCTACTAATGAGAAAGGAATGGAGCTTCAAGTAGATGGTTATCCCGGCCTGCGAGGGATTCAGAGACTACATGACAGGCACCATGACATTGGGAGGACCAAAAGTAGTAGTAGCAGTGATATATAACCCTCCACCAAATGACAGAAGAGCAAGGCAAGAGTATGACAATAACAACATGGCAGTTAACACTATAATTGAGAAGGCAGCCTCTGCTGCCTATTGAAATAGATCCCATCTGCTCATCATGAGAGACTTCAATCACGGAAGGATAGACTAGGGGAACAAGGAACCATATGGAGGAGAGGATACATGGAGAGCCAAACTATTGGAGGTGGCGACAAGAAACTTTCTAAGCCAACATGTCAGGTAACCCACTAGGATGAGAGGAAACCATGAACCAGCGAGATTCGACCTAGTCTTCACTCTGAACGTCTCCAACATAAGGGAAATCGGCTATGAGGGCTCCAGTAGAAATGAGCGACCACAGTGTACTGACATTTGAGTATCTGGTTGAGGAAGGGTTATTGAACTCGAGGAGGGGTACTGAAAACAAAAAACTGGCATTCCGAAAGGGAAACTATGAGGAGTTAAGAAAATTCCTAACAGATATAACATGGGAAACAGAGCTCAGGGGAAAGATGGCAGATGTGATGGACTTCATCAAGCACAAGTGCAAGGAAGCAGCAAACAAATTTGTCAAAGTCCAAAAGGAAAACAATGAAATGAAGATGAGAAACCCATGGTTTAATCAGAGATGTAGGCTAGCTAAGCAGCAAAGTAAAAGGGCATGGAGAAACTATAGGAATAACAGGACACTTGAGAGCAGAGAAAGATACGAGAGTGCCAGGAATCAATATGTCAGGATGAGAAGAGAAGCAGAAAGACAATACGAAAATGACATCGCAACCAAGGCAAAGACTCAACCTAAATTGCTGCACAGCCACATCAGGAGAAAAACAACAGTCAAGGAACAGGTAATGAATATAAGGATAGGGGCAGAAGGACTCACTACAAACGACAAGGAAGTGTGTGAGGAACTGAATAAGAAATTCCAGGAGGTCTTCACCTTGGAGCAAGGAGAAATTCCTGCGATAGGAGAGGAAATAGTTAACCAGGAAACACTAGAAGAGATTGAAATTACCAGTGGGGAAGTAAAGAAGTGTTTACTAGAGTTGGATGAGACAAAGGCTATAGGCCCAGATGGAATCTCCCCTTGGGTATTAAGGGAAGGAGCAGAAGCACTGTGCCTGCCACTCTCCATAGGGTATAACAAATTACTGGCAACAGGGAAACTGCCAGAAATTTGGAAGGCAGCTAATGTATTTCCAATATACAAGAAAGGGGATAGACTGGAGGCACTGAACTACAGGCCAGTGTCCCTAACCTGCATACCATGCAAGCTGATGGAGAAGATAGTGTGAAGAAAACTAGTGGAACATCTGGAGCGAAAGAACTTTGTTACACAGCATCAACATGGGTTCAGGGATTGCAAGTCCTGCCTCACAGGGCTAATTGAATTCTACGACCAGACAACAAAAATCAGGCAAGAAAGAGAGGGGTGGGCAGACTGCATATATTTTGATTGTCTAAAACCTTTTGATACAGTACCACACAAGAGGCTAGTGAAAAAAGCTGGAGATGCAGGCTGGAGTGAAAGAGAAGGTACACCGTTGGATAAGGGAGTACCTACGTAACAGAAGACAACGAGTCACTGTGAGGGGTGAGGTCTCGGATTGGCGTGACGTCACAAGTGGAGTCCCGCAGGGGTCAGTCCTTGGACCTGTACTGTTTCTGATATATGTAAATGATCTCCTAGAGGGTAGAGAATCGTTTCTTTCAATGTTTGCTGATGATACAAAAATTATGAGGAGGATTGAAACAGAGGATGACAGTAGGAGGCTACAGGACGACGTAGACAGACCGAATGAATGGTCCAACAAATGGCTGCTAAATTTTAACCCGAGTAAATGCAAAGTAATGAAACTAGGCGGTGGAAACAGGAGGCCAGACACAAGATACAGAATAGGAAATGAAGTACCTAATGAAACGGAAAGAAAGAATGATCTAGGAATTGATATCACACTGAGCCTGTCTTCTGAAGCCCACATACAAAGATTTACGTCTGCGGCATATGCGAGGCTGGCTAACATCAGAACAGCCTTCAGGAACCGGTGTAAGGAATCGTTCAGAATCTTGTACACCACATATGTAAGACCAACCCTGGAGTATGCGGCCCCAGTATGGCGCCCGTACCTTATCAAGCACAAGACGAAGCTGGAAAAAGTTCAGAGGTATGCCACTAGACTAGTCCGAGAACTAAGATGCATTAGTTACGAGGAAAGGCTGCGGGAAATGCACCTTACGACACTGGAAGACAGAAGAGTAAGGAGAGACATGATCACTACCGACAAAATCCTCAGGAGAATTAACAGGGTAGACAAGGATAAACTATTCAACACTGGCGGTACGCGAACAAGGGGACACAGGTGGAAACTGAGTACCCAAATGAGCTACAGAGACGTTAGAAAGAACTTTTTCAGTGTCAGAGTAGTTAACAGGTGGAATGCATTAGGCAGAGATGTGGTGGAGGCGGATTCCATACACAGCTTTAAATGTAAATATGATAGAGCCCAGTGGGCTCTGGAATCTGTACACCAGTTGATTGACAGTTGAGAGTCTGGACCAAAGAGCCAAAGCTCAACCCCCGCAAGCATAAGTAGGTGAGTACAGTTGCACACACCAGTGTCCATGTACACAGCTGCGAACACCAGTGTCCATGTACACAGCTGCGAACACCAGTGTCCATGTACATAGCTGCGAACACCAGTGCCCATGAACACAGCTGCGCACACCAGTGTCTATGTACACAGCTGCGCACACCAGTGTCCATGTACACAGCTGCGCACACCAGTGCCCATGTACACAGCTGCGCACACCAGTGCCCATGTACACAAGACCGAACCAAAGCTACTCCACAGTCTCATCAGGAGGAAAACAACCGTGAAGGAACAAGTAATGAAACTTAGATCAGGCGAGGACAGGTATACAGAGAAAGACAAAGAGGTGTGTGAAGAACTTAACAAGAGGTTCCAGGAGGTCTTCACAATAGAACAAGGTGAGGTCACTGCGCTAGGAGAGGGGGAAGTAATCCAGGCGGCCTTGGAAGGGTTCGAATTTACGAGACATGAGGTCAAGAGACACTTGCTGGATCTAGATGTTAGAAAGGCTGCTGGTCCAGATGGGATTTCGCCATGGGTACTGAAAGAGTGTGCAGAGGCACTTTGCTTGCCACTCTCCATAGTGCATAGTAGGTCATTGGAGACGTGTGACTTACCAGAAATATGGAAGATGGCGAATGTGGTCCCAATATACAAAATGGGCGACAGGCAAGAGACCTGAACTACAGGATAGTGTCCTTGACTTGTATACCATGCAAGGTGATGGAGAACATCGTGAGAAAGAAACCTAGTAACACATCTGGAGAGAAGGGATTTCGTGACAAATCGCCAACATGGGTTCAGGGAGGGTAAATCTTGCCTGAATGGCTTAATAGAATTCTATGACCAGGTGACAAAGATTAAGAAAGAAAGAGAAGGCTGGGCGGACTGCATTTTCTTGGGTTGTCGGAAAGCCTTTAACACAGTACCGCATAAGAGGCTGGTACATAAGCTGGAGAAACAGGCAGGAGTAGCTGGAAAGGTGCTTCAGTGGATAAGGGAGTACCTAAGCAATAGGAAGCAGAGAGTTAGGTGAGGGGTGAGACCTCAGATTGGCGTGTAGTCACCAGTGGAGTCCCACAGGGCTCTTCACTCGGTCCTATCCTGTTTCTGATATATGTAAATGATCTCCCGAAGGGATTAGACTCATTTCTCTCAATGTTTACTGACGATGCCAAAATTATGAGAAGGATTAAGACAGAGGAGGACTGCTTGAGGCTTCAAGAAGACCTAGACAAGCTGAAGGAATGGTCGAAGAAATGGTTGTTAGAGTTTATCCCAAGCAAAAGTAATGAAATGAAGATAGGTGTAGGGAGCCGGAGGCCAGATACAAGGTATCATCTGGGAGATGAAATTTTTCAAGAGTCAGGGAAAGAAAAAGACTTGGGGGTTGATAGCATGCCAGACCTGTACCCTGCAGCCCATATCAAGAGGATAACATCAGCGGCATATGCCGGGCTGGCCAACAGAAGAACGGCATTTAGAAACTTTTGTAAGGAATCATTCAGAACTTTGTATGCCACATATGTCAGGCCAATCCTGGAGTATGCAGCCCCAGCATGGAGTCCATATCTAATCAATGGTACGAATAAACTGGAAAAGGTTCAAAGGTTTGCCACCAGACTAGTACCCGAGCTGAGAGGTATGAGCTACGAGGAGAAACTACGGGAATTAAACCTCACTTTGCTGGAAGACAGAAGGGTTAGGAGAGACATGATCACCATATTCAAGATCCTCAAGGGAATTGATAGGTAGACAAAGACAGGCTATTTAACACAAGGGGCACACGCACAAGGGGACACAGGTGGAAACTGAGTGACCAAATGAGCCACAGAGATATTAGAAGGAACTTTTTTAGTGTCAGAGTAATTGACAAATGGAATGCATTAGGAAATGATTTGGTGGAGGCTGACTCAATACACAGTTTCAAGTGTAGATATGATAGAGCCCAATAGGCTCAGGAACCTGTACACCAGTTGATAGACAGTTGAGAGGCAGGATCAAAGAGCCAGAGTTCAGCCACTACAAGCACAGTTAAGTGAGTACAACTAGGTGACTAAACAGCTGCGCATGTACTCAGCTGCACACACCGTGACTGGTGTCCCCCACAAGGTGGCTACAGGTATGTGCTACATAATGTATCAACTGGTGATACTCGTGTTTTGAGGAGCCCTTGGCATGGCTGTGTGATCGTGCCCGTTGTCTTATGACATGAAGCTTCTCCATTACAAAGGGTATAAGGGAATTTAAGCTTCACCATATCATTTGAGCCACTGTGAGATTTTTTTGTTATATTTGAACTCAGAAAGGACTGCACAAACCAGCACGTTAAATGCCAGAGCAGCTTATACTCTAAAAACTGAAATAAACGACTGGAGCAACTGCCAGTGTTCACAAACAATAGAATCCTAATCCTCTAGGTCGTTGAGCTTCTCAAATGCTAAGTGCAATAGCAAGGGAAGCTCACGAGTTTTCAAACCAAATTTAATTTGATGTGTGCGGCTATGAATCAGGTACGAATCCAGAAGCAGGCCTTCATTAGAGATCACAAGAACAGTTCAATATGTTGTAGAATGCGTACGTCAATAATATTGGGATGTATTAACATAAAGACACTTTTCTTCTCAACAATAACAATTTATTCATTAAGAACTAAGTCTAATACAAACACAAGAATCTTGAGGTTACGTTAATGTCCTTCAGTGACATATTAAACACAGCTAATAAACAGCCGAGTATAGCAAGAAGACCTCTCCTATACCGCTTCAGGCTGATATCTGAACTGACTGAACAATATGGATGCTCACCTTGGACTCAAATTGCAATTCAAGTAAAATGGTTTTAAACCAATATAAACACAACAACGTGGATCCATGAGACACTCTCTGGTAACCCCGCTCAGTTACATTAAACTTGTCTCCAAAGACGATAATCAAAACAAATGTAATCAATTACACTAATTGACCTCAGTGATTAATTATGTTAATTGACTGCCAACCGGTCAACCAGACAATTATCAACCAGGCATGTACGTTAATCACAATCTTGTCTTCCCAGACAACCGAACAAATCAAAACAACAATTCGCTAACCATAATTACTTAGTCACCTGGACCATCATGTTATCAGTGAGTAATTACATTAACTACTGTTAAAAGAAACAGATAATTAATCAAGAACGAATAACGTTAACACAGCGTTGTTACTCCCAACAACACGTCAATCAAAACAATGTAAATTCACTTTGATTGTGTTAATTACCCCTAATTAACTTGAGTGATAAATTACTGACCAACGGTCAGATAAATAATCCAGAACAAATTACGTTAACTCAACACTGTTCCTCACAACAGCCTTCTCATCAATCTACATGAATTCACTTTGATGACATTAATTACCCTTAATTAACTTGGGTAATTAATTACTGTCAACCCGACAGATAATTAATTCATAACAAATTACGTTAACTCAGTGCTGTCACTCACAACAGCTGATGTTAAATACCTCTAATTAACTTGAGTAATTAATTAGCGTCGAACGGACAGATAATTAATTCAGAGCGAATTATGTTAACCCAATGTTGTTACTCTCGACAGCTCTCTCATCAAAACTTTGTGAATTCCCTTGGTGATGTTAATTACCCCATAATTAACATCTCCCTGAACATTGACACATTAACGTACACGCGCCATTACAGTACCAAGGGACTGTAATCTTTAACAATTAAAAATTACACCAAGTCCTTGTCGCACAGACAAGCAAGACACACTAACACAGGTTACATCCCTCAGTGCTAATCACTAACACTGCCCAAAATCACAATACCACACAATAATAATTAATAATCACACGGGTATTAAATAATAACACAGTAATTAATAAATCACAAAGTAGTTACATATACAGGGTACCACTACCGATCACCCGTTACCTTGACTGGAATTTCTGGTTTCTCCTGCAATGAGATAATACATGCATTGGACAGTCTATTCACAGAACGGTATATATTGAACTGAACAAATTAACACACAATTAGTTAGTATACATACTCAGATTGTGTTCCCAGGTGTATTACGTACACATATTAACGACTTGATCACAACAATTCCCTCCAATATTGTGTGGTCGTTCCTTACAGGTGCGTCTCCCACAGCTTCGCTTCCTTCACCTAATCAGGTGCTTAGGACAACAACAGCCGGTACCTGACTTAACGCCATTGGAGAGACATCAGCACCAAAATACAGAAATATGAGTTCTCACTTTGACCGATCTTCTCATTTACACAACCACATTCATACTGTCACTGATATCAGCAGATGACTGCAGATCACCCAAACTTCCTCCATACGTGGTTATGGGGGACCACTGGGAGTGTGACCTAGTGGAACACGAGGTACTGATCAGGTGAATGACGAGTCTGCCACCTCCGGCGCGCAGCAGGTGACACAGTAAGGCGAGCACTTTAGCTGCCTCACTCGGATGCTTAAACAATGCAGTCCTGTTGCTCCTACTAGGATCACGTGGTAACATACTCAAATTTCCTCGTTTCACTCTTTACGTTCGTAATTACTATCACCGCGATTTCGGATTCTGCTCGAAGGATCCGCGTTGAAGGAATGATGATGAAATGAGTTTCTTAATGTCGCTTAGACAGTGTTTCTCGCAGTTTGGCCGAACTATGAGAACATATGTCTCACAAACTTAGCAACAAGGGCAAATGACTTCCTTGGGCGAGGCAGGTGTGGGGCACGCTCGTCCCCTCTGTCTATGAATCCACCAATCAGAGGAGAGCGCAGCATCACCAAGATGCCTACACCAACCCGTAAGGCTCCTCTGGTCACGTGACGACAAGGTGAAGTCACAACCTCCAGCCGCTTGTTGATACAGCAAGAGAGACCGTTGGCTCCCTGATCACAGGCCTCCTCCTCACTCTTTCTTCACTCACATGTAAATACATGGTAATGGCGGCATCTCTATTCACAGAGAAGCTACGACGGCCATCGCAAACTTAATGAACAGCCCTGGTTCTATGCTTCACATAGACTCCAAACAAAAAATGTCTAACTTACGTACTTCAGAATCTAGGACCAGTGCATTTTGGTGCACTCGTTTTAGAGTGTGTAGACTCTAGCACAGTCTAAAAGCTAGCTGGAAATCCCTCTTTTCACAGCCACCTAGGGTGTGTGTTTAAAGAAAGCTTCTGGTTATACATAGCTAGATGCAGATTTTAAGATAAATACTGGTTTCAATAAATTTTTTAACGTACACATGCCATTATTCATAATTTTATACTTTGTTAAACAGTTACAATTTTACAGTTACCTTATGTTATTAACATAAGTTCATTACTGGAATGAAAACCTTTGCCTCAGATTTCAGTGGTGAAGGCGGGGAACATTCCCTCCACCTCCTGATTTATTTGTGGACTTGGTGTACTTAGTGAGATGGATATAAGTGAACAGTGATCTAACTTATCTGTGTAAACATTGCAATGGTATTGTTGAAATTAAGGTAACTGAATTTAAAATAAGTTTGGTACTGAAACTTTGTCGAGTGCCAGGAGTGATGGCCGTCCTGTATCTGAACTAACCTGAAATAACGGAAAGAAGCTAATTGTCGGCCTTTCTGTTGGAGGAAATGTTGTTGACAAGGACAGAAGTGAGGAACTTATAAAAATATTCAAGTTAGTATAGTAGGTCAGAAGAAACCGTTAAGGTTACAAATGTCTGATTGCTACTCCAGCTAGTGGCTCTTAACATATTTGAGATGGAGTCAAGTTTTGTGCGTGAGTTGATGGAACTGTGCTGCCACGAGAAAAGATTTAGACAATTTTTACAAAAGAAGTGAAACAAATGCAGAATTGTGTCTCGCAAGATCTTTTCCTGTTCTTATGTAACGTGGTGGAGGTGGGGTCCCTCGTTTCGAACGTGGGTTGGACATGTATATGAGTGGGATTGGGTGGTTATAAATAAGAGCTGCCTCGTATGGGCCAATAGGCCGTCTGCAGTTACCTTTGTTCTTACTTTATTTAGATCTTTTCCTGTGGAAAACAAGAAATGGGATGTCTTGAAGAATAATTGCTTAAGGAAAACAATGAAGATCAAACCTCCAACACATTATCTGCACTGGATGTTCAAGGGAGGTAGCTGCTTGCTAATAGTGAAGGCTGAGAAGATTTAAACGATGGATATTGAAGATCAGTCAACGTAGCAATTCAACAGGAAAGGTAGAAAAATTATGGTTCTTGGTAGATTCGTAGAAAAGATATGTAACAGGCCTTTTATTCAAGAGATGTGCATAGAAATGTAAAACTTACTCATTTATTTAAGTCAGCATGATTAGGAAAATCTTGGGGGTTCCTATCGTATGTGTTCTGCCGAATTTTCGTGTTGTTGGTGAATGGTTTCCCAGGGTAACTGGGATAAGTTGCCAAGTTGAATTGCTGTTTTCGTTGTGTACATTGTGAATGTGTTTTAAGGTACTTAATTTAGCAGCAGGATGAGTATTAGGGTTGTCTGTGATTAATTTCTTGGTGGGGTATTTAGACAGGATGTCAAAAGGTACAATTTGCTAAGATGGAAAGAAGAGCTACCCTCTTTCATTTTTAAATACTTCATGCAGTCCCATCATTTTAATATGGGTGGCTTCTCTTGTTCCATTGAGTATGTGTTCTAACAGTACAACTGATAAAAGGTTTATTCATTAGCAGCTAGAAGCTTTAGTCTGATCAAAAGATTATTTTCAAATATTGTATCTTGAATGATAGTAGTATTTAAATTTTTACCAACATTTTGAACTATGGAAGTAATTGGATAGCAAGACATGATTCTGAGGGCTTCATTTTTCAATTTATCCAGTCAATCAATACATTTGACTTGATTTAGGAAAAAAGCTGGTATATGAAAATTTACCAGAAACCTTACATGCGATTAGGGTACAAGAGACTTTAGACACCAAGATACAAAGGACTGAGACACCAAGATACAAGGGACTGAGACACCAAGATACAAGGGACTGAGACACCAAGGTACAAAGGACTGAGACACCAACGTACAATGGACTAAGACACCATAAGAACATAAGAACATAAGAACAAAGGTAACTGCAGAAGGCCTATTGGCCCATACGAGGCAGCTCCTATTCTATAACCACCCAATCCCACTCATATACTTGTCCAACCCGCGCTTGAAACAATCGAGGGACCCCACCTCCACCACGTTACGCGGCAATTGGTTCCACAAATCTACAACCCTGTTACTGAACCAGTATTTACCCAAGTCTTTCCTAAATCTAAACTTATCCAATTTATACCCCTTGTTTCGTGTTCTGTCCTGTGTTGATACTTTTAATACCCTATTAATATCCCCCTTGTTATGTCCATTCACCCACTTGTAAACCTCTATCATGTCGCCCCTAACTCTTCGCCTTTCCAGTGAATGCAACTTAAGCTTTGTTAATCTTTCTTCATATGAAAGATTTCTAATTTGGGGAATTAACTTAGTCATCCTACGCTGGACACGTTCAAGTGAATTTATATCCATTCTATAATATGGCGACCAAAACTGAACTGCATAATCTAAATGGGGCCTAACTAGAGCAAGATATAGCTTGAGAACCACACCAGGTGTCTTGTTACTAACGCTGCGATTAATAAATCCAAGTGTCCGATTTGCCTTATTACGAACATTTATGCATTGAACCTTTTGTTTTAAATTCTTACTAATCATAACTCCCAGATCCCTTTCGCAATCCGACTTCGCAATCACAACACCATCTAGCTCGTATCTTGTAACTCTATCATCATTACCTAACCTCAGAACTTTACATTTATCAGCATTAAACTGCATCTGCCAATCCTTTGACCATTTCAAAACCCTATCTAGATCAACTTGAAGTGATAGTGAGTCCTCCTCCGAATTAATTTTCCTACCGATTTTCGTATCATCGGCAAATTTGCAAATGTTGCTACTCAAACCTGAATCTAAATCATTTATATATATTATAAACAACAGAGGTCCCAGGACAGAGCCTTGAGGCACTCCACTTACAACATTTTCCCACTCTGACTTGATTCCATTTATACTAACTCTCTGTTTCCTTTGGTATAGCCATGCCCTAATCCAGCTTAATATAGCACCCCCAATACCATGAGACTCTATCTTTTTAATCAGTCTTTCATGTGGCACTGTATGAAAAGCTTTGCTAAAGTCAAGGTATACAACATCGCAATCCTTACCATTATCAACTGCCTCAACAATGCTAGAATAAAAAGATAACAAATTTGTTAAACATGAACGGCCATTTATAAAACCATGTTGCGACTCAATTATTAATTTATGTTTTTCAAGATGAAGACGAATTTTATTTGCTATTATGGATTCGAGTAACTTTCCCACAATAGACGTTAGGCTAATTGGTCGATAGTTAGACGCAAGTGATCTATCTCCTTTCTTAAAAACTGGTATCACATTAGCAACTTTCCAAAACTCTGGCACTCTGCCTGACTCTATTGATTTATTAAATATGGTTGACAGTGGGTCACAAAGCTCCTCTTTGCATTCTTTAAGCACCCTGGCAAACACTTCATCCGGCCCTGGGGATTTGTTTGGTTTGAGTTTTACTATTTGTTTAAGAACATCCTCCCTGGTAACTGCTAAACTCGTCAACCTGTCCTCGTCCCCACCCACATAGACTTGTTCGGCTGAAGGCATATTGTTAAGTTCCTCTTTAGTAAATACAGACACAAAATATTTATTAAAAATACTACTCATCTCTTCATCACTATCTGTTATTTGACCTGTCTCAGTTTTTAATGGACCTATCCTTTCCCTAGTCTTAGTACGATATAACTGAAAAAACCCTTTAGGATTTGTCTTTGCTTGCCCTGCTATGCGAACTTCATAGTTTCTTTTTGCTTTCCTTATCTCTTTTTTAACATTTCTAACCAGTTGTACGAATTCCTGTTCTAAAGTGACCTCCCCATTTTTAATCCTTTTGTACCAAGCTCTCTTTTTACCTATAAGGTTCTTCAAATTCTTTGTTATCCACTTTGGGTCATTAGTATTCGATCTATTCAATTTGTATGGTATACTACGTTCCTGTGCTTTGTTTAGAATATTCTTAAATAAGTTATATATTGAATCCACATCGAAATCCCCATTTAAGTCACCTATCGCTGGGTTCATGTCTCGCTCCAAGACCGGCCCACACCCCATACCCAAGACTTTCCAATCAATTTGACCCAAAAAATTTCTTAGGCTATTAAAATCAGCTTTTCGAAAATCTGGCACTTTAACAGAATTTTCTCCTACTGGTCTATTCCATTCTATGCTAAATCTGATTTCTTTGTGATCACTGCTCCCTAGCTCACTCCCTATTTCGATGTCATTAATTTGCGTTTCCCTGTTAGTTAACACTAAATCTAGGATATTATTTTCCCGTGTTGGTTCCTTAATGTGTTGCGTAAGAAAGCAATCGTCAATTAATTCTAGAAAATCTTCTGCTTCACTATTCCCTGTTTTGTTCAACCAGTTTATTCCGCTAAAATTAAAGTCACCCATTACATAAATACTGTTAGATCTAGATGCTCTAGATATTTCATCCCATAGGTGCTTTGCTTCCATTCTGTCTAAATTTGGTGGCCTATATATTACTCCTATTATAATATTATTTGCTTTTTCGTTTAATTCTATCCAAATAGTTTCTGTGTGTGGCTCTGTTTTGATTCCCTCTTTGAGACTACATTTCAAATTGTCCCTAACATATATGGCTACTCCACCTCCTCGTCTAATATATCTATCTGAGTGAAATAGTTTAAATCCATATATTTGATATTCAGCTAATAGTTCTCTATTTTCTACATTCATCCACGTTTCGGTAAGTGCAATAATATCTATTTTTTCTGTGCAGACAAGAGCATTTAATTCGTTAATTTTATTTCTTAGACTTCTACGACACCAAGGTACAAGGAACTGAGACATCAAGATACAAGGAACTGAGACACCAAGGTACAAGGGACTGAGACACCAAGATACAATGGGCTGTGACACCAAGATACAATGGACTGAGACACCACAATACAAGGAACTGAGACACCAAGGTACAAGGGACTGAAACACCAAGATACAAAGGACTGAGACACCGATGTTCAAAGGACTGAGATACAATGATACAATGGATTGAGAAACCAAGGTACAAGAGACTGAGACACCAAGATACAAGGGACTAAGACACCAGGATACAAGGGACTGAGACACAGAGGTACAAGGGACTGAGACACGAAGGTACAAGGGACCGAGACTCTAAGGTATAAGGAGTGGACTGATACAAGGGACAAGATATAAGGGACTGAGACACTGAGTACAAGGGATTGGGAGACCAAAATACAAGCGGCAGAGACACCAAGGTACAAGGGACTGAGACACGAGGAACAAGGGACTGAGATACAGAGATACAAGGGACTGAGACACCAAGATACAAGGGGCTGAGACACCAAGGTACAAGGAACTGAGACGCCAAGGTACAAGGAACTAAGACACCAAGGTACAAGGAACTGTGACACCACGGTACAAGGGACTGAGACACCACGGTACAAGGGACTGAGACACCACGGTACAAGGGACTGAGACATCAAGGTACAAGGAACTGATACATCAAGATACAAGGAACTGAGACACCAAGGTACAAGAAACTGAGACGCCAAGGTACAAGGAACTGAGACGCCAAGGTACAAGGAACTGAGACGCCAAGGTACAAGGAACTGAGACGCCAAGGTACAAGGAACTGAGACGCCAAGGTACAAGGAACTGAGACGCCAAGGTACAAGGAACTGAGACGCCAAGGTACAAGGAACTGAGACGCCAAGGTACAAGGAACTGAGACGCCAAGGTACAAGGAACTGAGACGCCAAGGTACAAGGAACTGAGACGCCAAGGTACAAGGAACTGAGATGCCAAGGTACAAGGGACTGAGACACCACGGTAAAGGGGACTGAGACAACAAGATACAAGGGACTGAGACACCAAGATAGAAGGGAAGGTGTGGAGATGAGGAAGTATCGGACCCACTCACTTGGAACTCCCAAGCACAGACCCTAGACCGCTGCATCACAATAAAGTCAAAAGCAATGCAACCTAGGATTCAACTGAATTCTCAAGGGGGTCCTGAGGCTTCCATTGAAGCAGGAGGGGGAATGAATCAGCTAATCGAATTAGTTCGCCTTGTTAGAGGTCCAACCACTTGGGCTGGACGGTAGAGCGACGGTCTCGCTTCATGCAGGTCGGCGTTCAATCCCCGACCGTCCAAGTAGTTGGACACTATTCCTTCCCTCCCCCTCCCATCCCAAATCCTTATCCTGATCCCTTTCCAGTGCTATATAGTCGTCATGGCTTGGCGCTTTCCCGACAATTCCCTTCCCTTCGCCTTGTTAGACATAGGGCGAAGTGGGCAATGCTTGACTGATATTTATATGTCCCTGAGCTACTAATCAGACCCTTTAATTGTGACCCAAATATACTGTCTCTGGTACCCCTGAGTGTGTCCATGTGCTTGTTCCTCTCATTGTTGGGGTCTGTGGTGGGTTCAGGGCAGTGATGTCCAGTTCTGCTTACTCTATGTTCTCCCTTCTGCTCAGACTCGAGGGGGGTGACCAATTCCCTAAGATTTACAGTAATGGAAGAATGGGCTTCATGACTCCAGCTATAGTAAGCCTAGACCAGGCTTTTTCTTTGGCTATCTCTACGGATCCTCTCCAAGACACAGTTTCTTCCTTGGCCTCCATGTCCCTTTTGCCTTTTGGAATGTTTTTTGCTTCCTCCATCCAGGAGTTAGCATTTATGTTTTCGCAATCGAGTGCTTGCTTTTCCCCACAGCCGCTGCGGCGTTCTATAGTTTGTTTGGCCTCAATACATTGACTAGTCTCACATTAGTGAGACCTCAGTTCGGGTCTCCAAAAATATCCAATTAGATGCCTGAATCGACACTGTCCTTCTCCTGCATCGTGCTACAAGAGGGAACATGATGACTGCCATTATGATTTTAAATATGTTATCGAGGTCTACAGTTTTCACTTCTCCAAGTTGACAAATTCATTTAACCCCGTCATGGTGGTCATCATCATCCCCTTAATTTAAGGTCACTTTTAGATGTCAGGTTATCCTATCTTCAGTCTTTCTTGCTGGTGCCAGATGCTCTGTTTAGAAATATGTTCCCTTTCCACGTTTCTGCAACAGGTACTAGAAATTTGGGCAAGAAATGTCAACGAGTTGTTGTAAGGTGTCGTTGTGTCCCTTGTGCCTCCGAATATTCTAGGTTAAAATGTTCTTCTCTCCGTGCACGCTGCATCAACTACAGTGATTCTCACCCTGTTTTATCACATTCTTGTGCGCTCTTTGAATTTAAAAAAGCCACAGTCCACCTAAATCACCAATATCGCATATTTTTCTCCTGCGGCAAGTTGCCAGGTCAGCTGTTTTTTTCTTATTTTCTGACAAAGCTAATACATGTGCTTTACGTCGCACTTCTCTGCTCATCCCTCCTTCCCTTTCCACAGGTTTATAACTATTTCAAGTCTTAAACGCTGTCACCTCGACACACTCTCCTCCTGCTCTTGCTTCTCTCTTTGATCTGAGGCTGCGGTATTTCTCTTGTGTCACCGGTGGGCGTTTCCACCCCTTTCTTAGTCTTTACCCGCCCATTGTTTTCATATTGCTTTTTCGTCTCTTCTCTCTTCTCTATCCACTTTGAGCACTTTAGACTTCAACCTTCTGCCTGTCTTCTTCCTCAACCCTCCCTTCTGTCATCTGGCCTTCCTCAGCATATCCTGGTAGTATGGGTCCCGGTAGTACAGTTGGGTTCGTTCTCGACTCTTTGATTGTTGCCGCCGAAAGCGGCTAGTTTATTGTGCACCCCATACTCATCCTGTGAGCGGTAGCGCAAAAGCATTACAGAGGGCACAAAAGGTCTTTATCAGACCTCATCTTAGATTATTACATAAACAATTTCATCTATCCTTCACACCTTATAGTTACAATGTCAGCTAGTTACAGAGAAAGTGCTATTACAAGAGCTACATATTTACAGTAAGTCATCATACATTAATGGTAGGTCTTATCGCTAATACATAATAGTTTGACCAATGGGGATATTACAGTCATAGGGGAGCTTCTGTTTATTATTAGTCCTCACAATACACTACTTGTTTCTGAATGTGAGATTTTTTTCTACGCCTACCTCCCTTAAGAGGTGGACTACAAGTTTAAAGTCTGCTCACGGCAGTTAAGCATGAGCCCAGTAGAAAAAGGAAAAGCGGGAGCAAACCGCCAGGCCTCCACCACCAAGGGTGAAAACCTGTCCACAATAGGCCGCTGGCTCCTCCTAGTTAAACAGGACGTTAAACTAATAAAGGGTAACCGACGGGTTCTCACAATCAAATATTTATATTTGATGTGGCGCTATGAATTGGAATTCGAATTCCCAAGAACAGCCGCCTTATCAAGATCACATCAACATTTAATAATATTATGCACAAATATGGTGGAATAATATGGTTGAAGGGTTGACATCAAAGACTGTTTTCTATAACATAACAATTTATTAATAACAAGAGACTAACTACTACATTACCGAGTTTACATTACGTTAATGTCAATCCAGTGGTACGATAACAACCAGCTAAATTGCAACCCTTGCTGTGAGGCTGCATACTGAACTAACCTGAACACAGGTGTGCCTACTGATGACGCAGTATTGCAAAACAAAGAAAAATATCACAGACTAAGTTACACCACAGCGAATGGTTACGTTATTGTACATCAAGTGGCATTTGCAACACAGCTATTCAACAGCCCCTCGAGAAGTGACAGCAGGCTCCATCTTGCTGACACTTCGGGCTGACAACATGAACTAACTGAACAAATGAAGGATCCACTGAAACAAAGACACAAGCAGGCAATCAATAGTGTCTCGGTTTCCCTGACAGCTACTATAATCACAAACTTAGGGGTCCTCCCGCCCCCCAGGAGAGACCCACATAACTAGGCGGGAGTCCTACAGTGACTCCCCCCTATCACAACCCAGTGTGAACACTCTTTGCAACTCCCAATAAGAAATTGCCCTGTTGTAAGTAACAAAGATAGGCAAGGCGGGATTCTGGGACACAGCTCCACAGATCTCTAGATGACTCTACTCTCGTCACCAGACGACAACCAAAAGAAATTGCCTGAAGTGATTAATTACGTTAATTGACTGATCGCAGCAGTCAGCAACAAAGTACTACGGTAATCACAAACAATGTTCAAATACTCCGTGTAAACAACAACATCAACACCAGGTGAATTCACTAAGTGGCGATTACTAATTATCTTTAATTAGCTACGAGTGCTTAATCACTCTGTCCGCAGACAGAACTGATCAGTCCAACGAATTACGAAAGCTTAATTACAGCGCAATTGACTCCGATCATAACAGACCGTCAACCCCTTACGTTAATCACTCAATTAACGACAGCTCGTTAAATCGTTAACACTATGTTAGTCTTCACTTGACAATTCCTCCACTGCGTGAACTTCACTGTGACTGTTGCCTTTACACGTCCCTACGTTAATCATTAACACTTGTCTCTCTCTTGTTAACAATAAGTCAACATATTACACCACACTTGACTCCTTGCAAGTATTCAGTGAGTAATTCTCAATTAAGGTCAAACGGACCACTAATTACATCCCCATTGAGTTACGTTAACTAAACCTACCCTAACTTGGTAGCTTCTCCACAGTCTGTGTCAAAAAATTACGAGTGAGTGTTAATTACCCTAATTAAGGTACTAATTACTTGAGCCATTAATTAACTGTCACCAGGACCGATAATTAATCATCCAGAAATACGTCTCACTCCGCACTGCCTAAGCAGGTCTCATCAAACACTGTGAATTCACGGGAAAGGAGTTAATTACCCTAATTAACAAGATGTGCCAATAATCCACTGTCCTCAGACAGGATATGATTAATACAACGATTTATGCTAGCTCCATGACCTCGCTTTACCGAGTCACCGGAGCTCTCCAATGTTAATTACTCCACTAATTAACATGAGCCACTAATTGCTATACCCCTGAAAGGTAATTAGTCTCGAGCATATTACGTTAACACAAGTACTGGCAGATCCTCTCCCACTACGTGAATTCATGATGAGAAGGCTAATTACATAATTAGCTAGAGTGGTCAATTAATTGTCACATGGACAATTAATTGCTCCCGAGACGTATCTCATTCTCGCTCAACACTGTTCTTTCTTAACAGCCCCCACTCACTCCACAATACTAAGTGTGCACCCCTTATCCAGTTAATTACCCCTTAATTAACTCACTGAATCCTTAAGTCCTCAACATAACTTAAAGAAACAAAGTAACCCCAGCGTTACATAGGTCACACTACAATGGCATGCAACATCATAACAGCACTGCCCACATATGGTTGCGGCTACTGCAACTCGCTAATTACTGTGCCCACACAATAATGACCCACGGTTGTGCAACACACCAAAGTATACTAATATTACTGCCCCCCCCCCTCTTTTACTTGCACCCGATTGCAAAGGAATACTGTAAACACACACATACCTCAGCCAGGCAATTAACCCATCAATTGCCTGCTCTCATTAAGTACTGAAAATTCCCCTGAATAATCCTAGAGGTCCCTTAAACCCTCAACACAGTTCCTGGGGCAATAATATCGTATAAACTGATAACAACACTGCACAAACCTGCAACACAATGATGCCGTCAGCATACCCCACATGCTAATGACATCATTAGGCAATCAGTCAGCAATCACACCTACTGACTTACCACACAACACAGTACATAAACATGCAAATGAACACATGGAAATGGCATTCACATAATCAAAGAAAATTATATCACCAAGTAGTGTGCAACTACCTACACAGACTTCAGGGGTCCCCACTGACATCCCTGCCTACCTCTAATGATTATAATTTTACGGTACTCTATGGCATTAATCCAGCCTGAACGATTATATAGAATCGACAGGCTGGATCACTTATATGGTAAATCTCTACACTGACTGGTTACATACTCTAGTCAGTCTACACACTTATATAAATATATATATATATATATATATATATATATATATATATATATATATATATATATATATATATATATATATATATATATATATATAACTACTTGTGTGGTACCATGTACAACATCCATCTCCAGGTACATCCCAACCAGTCACCTGGACGACAGTACAGACAGCTGTCTCTCAGCTGCTTCCTCACTGTAACAACTTTTATTGTACTCACGGCTCCTTAAATCCTCAACAATCCTTTCCCTGGTCACTACCTCTCTGGCTGTAAACACCTAGCTCGCTCCTCGTGCGTCGACAAGATGTGGCCCTAGGCTGTCCCGGGAAAGTGGCCAAGGCATGTGGCCACAGCGCCCCTCCCAAGCTGAGAGAAGGGGGTTGGGTGGCCTGGGGTAGCCGGCGCGCGGGTGGCCTGGGGTAGCCGGCGCGCGGGTGGCCTGGGTGGGTGGCCTCCACCCGCAGGCGCGCGCGCACATGGGTGCCGCCCACAGGAGTACCCTCACGGCTGGGGAATCACAACCTCATCAGACTAGAGCCTGCCTGGCTCAACACTGTGGTGACAATGGCCGGCGGCGTCCCCATACTGACGCAGCCTGGCGGAATGCAAAGTCCAACATGGGCCTGTAATATCATATACACGTACACTGCCCAACATCAATTGTCCATTGCCACTAGACAGGATACCTCTCCCCACCTGTTACACCATGAGGCTCTGCCAGCCTGCTTCATGCGTTCACACAGTCAACTGTCTCTTAGCTTTTTACTGTTTCTTCCGTAAATCCCTGGCCCCAATTCACTTAATTGGGCCTTGCCACAACCCCTGATGGCAGGAGTGCCACCAATCGAGTAATGTGGACGACAGAAGCGATTAACAGGGGGTGGAGGTGGCTGGCATGCCACCTCCACCAAACACGCCTTCCTTCCCTGGCCGCCCAATTCAAACTGCCGATTTGGCGGGCTAAGGGAACTCAAAATGCCCATCTCTCCTTACTACCATGCCTAGACCAATCAGCTCTAAGCCGGCACTGTTCCCTCATGCCGCTCCCAATCACAGCTGTTCGCGCCAAAACTCAGCTAGGAGCAGAGATGCCTAAACCAATCACAGATGGCCTCGCCGTGCGGCGTCCCGTGACGTCACAAGGAGGGTGAGGCCTACGAGTGGCGTCATGTCTCCCATGTGGGGGGGGGGGGGGGGGAGACAGCGCTCACCCCACTGTCCCTCCCCTCCCCCTGTAAAATCGTTGGGAGAGTCAAGTACCTCCCTACACCACTCCACTCCACCTATTTCACAGAAACAGGAAAATCTCTGTAATTCTCTCTACAGAGCAATCACAGACTTCTAACTACTCTCAAATGATAGTTCGTAACACAAGCTTTCATTCAACACCCAACAAGCATATGTTATTTTGAAAGCTTCAGTTTCTAGTGTCTAGCCTAATCTAGAAACTTGGAAAACTAGCTGAGGGATCTAGATCCCTCACACTGAATCTCATATGTCGTTCATCTACTGGAAGCGAAATGTGGGTACAGTGCAAGGATTTCAGGTAATTTATCCATGGTAATAAGATAGGTTTCCATATCATACAGAGTGAGCTTGGTTCTCGACTCTCAATAGAGTGATTCAGGGTTCGAAATCCGGGAGAGACAGATATGGTTAGACGCTTTTCATATCACCTAATGCATCTGTTGACCTAGAAGTAAGTAGGTATCAAGGAGTTAGTCAGCTTCTTGTGGGGTTGCATCCTGAGCAAGGTAATAATTCGACCTTGAGGAAGGAGCTTGATATAAGCCTAACGTATATGAATACACTCTGGGTGTCTGTCTCCCTCACAATGAATAATATGGCCGTACAGGTCAATATATCTCCTTCCAACCACCTTCGTGTCATCCAATCTTAGTCTACCTCCCCGCCTGAAATAATAGCGGCTATCTTAGTACCCTGATACTACTAACCTTATGTTTCAGTCAGAAACGTAAGCTTAATCCTTCTCCCTTTTACTTCCCATCGGGTAAGAAGGCAGTAGTCCTTCCCCAAGCCTCCCCTCAGTTCTTGTTACTGCATCTCCCCCTCGTCTCGTTGACAGAGCCTTCTGGCCTCGCTGTAGGAGTTCCCGTCGCCCTTGTTCCTATCTCTTGCTGCCTTTGATCTGGAGCAGGTTGTCGTTTCTGCCTCTACTCAGCCGGACGCCCTTGACTAACTCTCCTCTGGCATCATCTTCCTCACCGGACCTTGTCGGATCACCCACACTCCTTACCACAACTGTCCATACTCCTTACCACAACTCTCACGATGGAACCATTTCTAATGAATTTTACATATGCTAGCCAACCTTGATTTCGCTAATACTGGTCCTGACGTTCGCTAGTTTTGTGCATTTTCCTTTGCCTCATTTTGTTGTTGTTTTATCATAGCTGCTCTATAATATGCATGTTCTTCAATGGATTATTCGTTTCTTTAGGGAGGGGGGGGGGCAGCTTTCATGAACTGCAAATTTTGATTTCACAGTTTTTGCTGCTTTGCCTCCTGGAGCCAGTGCTTGGAGCACGTCCTAGTTAACTCTGAGGTTATTCATTTCATTCTCCCTTCCAAATACTTATGATAACCCAAACTCTACTGCTGCCTTGATGCAGAACGATGTTTCTTTTGTTCCCTTTCTTTTTCAGTCTAAAGCTCACTTCACTGCGGCTCGTATTTTTGTGAATAAATTGTAAGATTCTGTTCCATTTATCTCCGATTTCTGTTTCCGATCATAAACAGCTTTTAGACTCACCGCAGGAGCCTGTGCTTCGTTTAGGTGATTTTAACTGTCAACGCGCCCTCTGGTGCTATGTCCTTTAAAAAACAGATGCCGTCATTTTGAGCCTTTAATCCTTTCTTCACACCTGTCTCTCCTCATTTCCGGCGAGCTGACTCACGCGCTGGTATTCATTTCTGCATTAATCTTTCACTTTGGTCTACTTTCATTTATAGAGACCTGGCGTGAAGAGTCACTGAAAACCCACCCTAACTGTGACCATTTCATATCCTTGTTTACCACTTTTCCACCCATCCTCCTCCACTCTCTCTCTTCCCGTCGGCGGCGGTTTAAGGTGAACAGAGATCTTTTCACTCTCCATGCTGTTCTTGCCTGCCTGTCTAATATCTCTCTTTCCCTCACTCCTTTCCTCTTTGTATTACACCTTATTATGCTTTCCACTTTGTGGAAAGAGGAAGCTTTCCGTCCATGGTTACTGTCCATAGCAACCACCCATGGTAACCGCGGGTTTTTACTATGGAGAGTAACCATGGATGTTAATCACGGACGGTTACCAAAGACAGTTACCATGGACAGTAAATTTAGGCACGTCATGAGAGATTGCGCTTGTGTGTCTTCATCTTGGATTACACTGGTGTAATTACACTGGTCTGTCATAGGTCACAGCCATCATCACTTATTGTCATTCTTCGCTGTCAAGTGACCAAACCATCTAAGAACCGCTGCTGCACACGCGTAAAGACAGCCAGAGCAGGCTGCTTGGGGTAGTTCAACACACCTGAGCAATCTTCCTCGCAGTGCGTGACGACCAACAGGCCCGGAGTTCCCAGGTATAACAACGGTTAGTGTTAGTGGTCCAGACAACGGTTAGTGTTAGTGGTCCAGATAACGGCTAGTGTTAGTGGTCCAGACAACGGCTAGTGTTAGTGGTCCAGACAACGGCTAGTGTTAGTGGTCCAGACAACGGCTAGTGTTAGTGGTCCAGACAACGGCTAGTGTTAGTGGTCCAGACAACAGCTAGTGTTAGTGGTCCAGACAGGGCCAAAGGATAATCGCCTCCTGCTCTGCACCATCATGTTCATCTAGAGCAAGAAGCAGAAAGATTAGTAAATCTATTTGCATCAAGAGCCAGTTCCACTCAACGTCCTCAAGAAACTCTGACTCACCAACAAAGACTTCAAGTAGCAAGATGGACAAAAAACAGACGATGATTTAGCCTTCCCTGACAAACTAGACTAATCTTTCAATGTGAAAGAACTCAGAAGAGGTACAAAGAAAACTAAAAACACAGCTCCAGGTGAGAACAAAATCACTTACAGCATGCTGGCCAGGCTAGGAGAAAAGGGTTAAGAAGCCTTCTTGAATCTCATCAACAGAGTATGGGTGACAAGCACTCGACTACTCTCTTGGAACAGTGCAATTATAGTTTCCATTCCAAAACCCAAAGACCCAGGAAATCCAAGACCCCTCTCATTAAGCTTTCTGGCCAAAACTTCGGAAAGAATGAATCTTAATCGGATTGACTGGAAAGACAGTTCTCTGCACCAAAATATGTTTTCTTACAAAAAAGGTGTTGTAACCACAGAAAGCCTTACCGCCCTCATGCATCAAATTAGTGACAAACAAGGAATCCTTATTTTTCTAGACCTAGAAAAAGCCTTCGAACTAGCCAATGATCCAGCTACATTGTGCTGCCTCGTGAATAAGGAATTCAAAGGACACGCTCTTGCCTTTGCCAAAGAAAGCCTGCTTAACCGCGAAGCTAAAGTCAAATTAAAAGGAAAAACATCCTCCTCCTCAAAGAGGCTGGAAAATGGGACTTCGCAGATTGGAATACTAAGCCTCTTCCTCTTCAACTGTTTCATGGAACAATTCATGAAGCTCTAGTTGCCAAAAGCCAAACTGCCTAACTTTGCAAATGACTTTGTGGTTATCATCAATGGCAAAGGCGCCAGGAACCATGCACAAAAATGCCTAGACATCATCAGCAGGGAAGCGGAACGCATTGCAGTGAAAATAAACAGCAATAAAACCAAAGTAATGACCGTTAGAATGAGATCTCAAGACATTAGACTCGAATACAAGGACACGAAATAGAGTGGGTTACCTCTTTTCAAAATATTGGAGTCATAATAGACAGCCAATTGAAATTCACTCAAGAAATTGAATATCTTCGGCAACGTTGTAGAGCCAGAAACTGAGCTTTGCGGTCTTTGACAAGTCTTAGAGATTATGCATCTCTATCATTACTCAAAATGTACTACGTTCAAGCAGTTAGGTCACTCATTGACTATGCTGCTCCTGCTCTTACATCCCTCAATGATAACCAATGGTAGAAACTGGAAATGTCTCAAAATGATGCCCTCAGAACAATGCTGGGAGCATTGAACCAAATTACCAGCCTTAGAAAACAGGATCAAACAAAGAATAACAACAATAACAGCAAAACTTGTTGGAACCACTGCCAGACTGTCAATCAAAGACAACATATACAGATCACTTCATAGAAACCTTCACTATAGAACAATTGCATGGACAGATAATCTGCTCAAGATTCTAGAGAAAGTGGACTTGAAATGGACCATTAAAAACAAAGGGGAAGATAGACCATATCAACACTTGCGGCAGCCTCCTCCGTGGGAAGAATCTAGTCTAAATATAGTTATTGAATGATTACCAGTTAAAAAATCAGCATATGACTCACAGAGGCTCAAAGCAGATATCTTCACAAATAGGTCAGTTGATCAAAAAAGAGGTTCTGCTGAGGCAGCAATTTATACTAACAACCTTACTCACTTAAATAAGGTTGAAATTTACTGAATAGTTGGTGCTCAACATTGCAAATAGAATAAAATGCCTTGAAGAAGGCCATAAATTATACAATTGAGAATAATTTACATGATGTCATCATTCATACCAACTCTATATCTTCTTCCAGGCATTGTTACCCACCCAGCACATATATAATGTGCAACTCATCACAGAAATCCTACATATAGGAAAAGAAGCACACAATTTTGGGCTTTCAATCATCCTAAATTCGATATCAAGTCACACTGGCATAGATGGTAATGAAAGGGCAGACTCAATAGCAGAAACTGCCACTGCTTTACCTGTCGTACAGGTCAAAATACCTCCAAGTTTTTCACAGATTAAGGAACAAATAAAGAGGAAAATACTCCCAACTATCAAAAGTCTCCACAGAGCCAAAGTAGTGGAAGGAAGATCCGCTGCAATGTAGAACAAACTAGCCGCTGGGTACTACTCTTTCAAGCCTAGTAAAAAGATATCCAGATACATTGCAGTAGCTATACACAGACTCAGACTTGGATACAATTGCTGCTGGGAGGTAATAAACTCAAAAGCTAAAGAGTGTCATATCTGTGGAACAGATGCAGTGGCGCCACTATTGCACTACTTACTGGAATGTGAAGCAACATAAGCCCTATGTAGCAACTCAACATTAATCCAACGACAGCAGTTGCATTTTATGCAAATTCTACAGCGACTACAATAATTAGAAAAACAGTTGAAGAATTGGACACACTAGTGAGCACTGTGCATCTACATCCACCACCGAGATAATGTTATTAAAACAAGACTAAAATCAGTGCGCTAAAACAGAAGCAAAAAATAAATAGCGAAAAGGAGAAAACCCCAACTCTATTTATAACTTTGACCCCATATATCACAGTAACAAGGTTATTGCGAATAACCGAACTCAGTTACTGGCTCACCATAGCCCGTGTTACATGGACATTTTGATCTGAGTAGCTAAATCTTAAACAACAACAACAGTGATTCAGTCAGATGACTTACTGGTACGATATTCTTCACTCCATGTCTGTAGGGGCCGCCTTGCTCATTGCATATGTTGTAAGGGGAATTGGGTGACGCTGTCCCCATTAAATCCTGCTTTCTGTTTTTCTAAATGAAGATTATAAATACTTAGAATATAAGTTTAATAAGTTTAATTAAATTATGCCACTACCTTCATGCACATGCAATATAAACAAAGTGTATTCATGACAATCATTTGGAGCTAATGGAATGACTCGAATCTGTATTCTGGTTCATCCCAGAGATCTGCTCTAACCGACCCGGCCACGATAGTACAAAAACCGACCAACCCGGAACTCTACTGAATTCACTGGGAGGTTCTATAACCCAAACCGGAGCCCAACCAGGGTTTTACAGTGCACATGACCACTCTCTGTCCTATAGGAATGGCGTTCCCACTCTTACGCATCACTCAGATCACGATGATCACACAGATTTTGTGATCTGGGTGAGGCGTAAGAGTGGGAACACCACAAACCCATAGAACCCGACTCGACCAGAGTGGGGTCGACCCGACCACACCCTGGCCACAGGCCAGAGTGTGGTCGGGTCGACTGTAAAACTCTGGTTGGGTTCTGGTTTGGGGCTTTCAGGACCTCCCAATGAATTTAGAAGAGTTGCGGGTTGGTCGGTTGTTGTTCCATCGTGGTCGAGTAGGTGAGGGCAGGTGTCTTGAATGAACCAGAACGCAGGTTCGAGTCACACCATTGCTTCAAAATGATTTTCATTGATATATCACGCCATTGTGATTTCATTGTGAAAGTGTATTCATACTTAAAAGCTCATACAGTGTGTTACGAACATACTGTATGATCTATACATCAATACTCTATTATAAATTATTACTGGTGTGCCAATCAGACAGCCATGTATCTCGGTACACATGGTCACCGAAGACCTGAAGGACCGCACCTAACACATGTGTTCTCACGTGAACTAACAACTAACACTTTCCACAGCAGCGGTGGTGATGATGCTCCTGGCGGGTGCGTCTCCACCGGCCTGGTCTTCACAGTAAGTACCCTGGTATCAAGCAAGCACTTCGTCACTGTTGATATACTAATAGCAGTTTTTTATTTTTATTATGTTTATATATACAATAGTAAAGTGCGCAAGGCGTACACGAGAGGTTTAATATACGACGGAAATAGAAAAATTAAACATTATCATGTCACTTTAGTATTAGTATCAAATTACACATAGGTTGACTGTTCCTCGGGGCATATCCTGAATTCACCTGAGGGCCCCCATCTATCTCCTGGCCACGACATGGACAGGAAGCCTGCGGTTTGTCAAAAATCCCCCATTTTTCCTTTGAATTTGTTCCAACTGTATTTTGAACTGCAGTAATGTCTTGGCATTTACGGCTTCGTCTGATAGGCAGTTCTATGGGTTTGATAAAAATAACAACAATAATAATAATTCAATGTGTCGGGGGACAGGCAGACATGCAAACATGTCAGGCGTATGTTGAAGTCCTCCCCAGAGTTGAATTACTGGCCCTCACCAGGAAGCAATCACACAACAGGCTATTAACTCCTGGGTAATTATTTACTGTTTGATGAGCAAGTGATAGGAATAGGATAGGATGAGTGATAGGAAACGACCCCAACCATTTCCGTCCAGCCCGGGATTTGAACACGAGTGTTGTCTTACATTATGGCTTGTATAAATTGAAGCTCAATAAATTAGTCTTGTGGCTAAACCCACTCATGGAAAAGGCTTCGGGAGTCAACCCCGAGGAAAAATCCGGAGTCGGAGTCCCTAAGGCAGTTTGCAGCTGTTTACAGCTACATTCTGGCAATTCCAGCGACGACACTGGTGCCAAGCGTATCGGCGCCTGCCCTTCTCTTGGATCATATTGGTGGCGTGGAGAGGGTGGATCTGCTGCATGAGCAACAGCCAGTTCTTCATAATTATTGCCCAGGCCTGTGCCCTGGAGAGGACACTCCAGCAGATGGCTCAACACGGGAAGCGACAGTTACCGGTGATAAGCCTACCACTCAATTGGCATAGAGTGAGGCGCCAGGGGTTGCTTCCATCAGTGGGAGAAATCATCCGATTTCATAGGACAGCTACCAACCGCCTCAACCTGGGCAGCCCCCAGCCAATAAGGTGCTGTCCCGTCACGATCTGCCTGCTCCACTGGGTGCGTGGGGCTTAAGCCACAATCCAATAAGCGGATCGTTAACCATGCACCAGGCAAAAGAAAACGAACACAGAACCACCCAGCTCTCAAACTGGGCACGTTGAATGTAAGATCCATGACACCAGGTCTCTCGGAATATCTACTTGAAGTGAACGACGCCCACGAGACAGCTGTTATCAATGATGAACTACGCAGGCTCCAGATGGACATAGTCGCCCTGTAGGAGATACGTCTGCCTGCATCCGGCAGCATACGGGAGAAGGACTTTACCTTCTTCTGGCAGGGCAAACTACCAGAAGAGGTAAGGGAGCATGGCATTGGCTTTGAAATCAGGAACAGACTGTTAGGGTCCATAGTACTGCCCATGGAGGGATCTGTAAGGATAATCAAACTTCAGTTTCATACAACAGCAGGAATGGTCAGCCTCTTCAACGTCTATGCACCAACACTGACCTCCTCTACCGAATCGAAGGAGGAGTTTTATGATGACCTCGGCCTAACTTTCAGAGACATACCTCAACAAGAGCCAGTCTTCCTCCTGGGAAACTTTAATGCAAGATTTGGTTCTGATCACAGCTCTTGGCCTTCCTGCCTGGGCCAGTTTGGATTGGGGAAGATGAATGAGATTGGGCAGCGCCTCCTGGAGTTCAGCTGTCGTCATGATCTCTGCATCACTAATTCTTTTTTTCGACACCAGCCCCCAGCACAACGTTTCCTGGAGACACCCCTGGTCTAAGTATTGACACTAACTCGACCTAGTGCTTATGGGGCGTAGCAATCTGAGAAGCGTCAAACTGGCCCGCAGCTTCCAGAGCGCAGATTGTGACACCGACCACTCTCTCATCGTTTGCAGAGTAAAGTTCCAGTCCCAGAAAAACCACAGAGCAAAGAAGGAGGGAGGACCACACATTAACGTAAACAAGATCCGTGATCTTCACAAGGTGGAGGAATTCACTGATGTGCTGATAAATGCCCTTCCTGTACCACCCTGCGATAGCACAAGTGAGAGGTGGTCACATCTCAGGGGCACTATTTTCAACACAGCCATGTCCACCTTCGGAAAGAGGCAGAACAAGTCAGCAGATTGGTTCGAAGCCAATGCAGAGGAACTGTTACTCCTCGTAGAGGAAAAGAGACGAGCTCTCTCATCCTACAAGAACCTGCCCTCAGAAAGAAACCTACAGGCCCTCCGTACTGCCTGCAGTAGAGTTCAACAAACTGCGAGGCGTTGTGCTAACGATTAATGGGTCCGACTCTGTTCCAGCATCCAGACTGCGGCCACTGTCGGCAACATAAGAGGCATGTACAAAGGGATCAAACAGGCAACAGGCCATACACAAAACTGGACAGCTCCTCTAAAGTCAGCCACTGGAGAGATCATTAAAGTCCGTGATCAACAGATGAATCGCTGGGTGAACATTACTCCAAACTCTACTCCAGAGAGAACTTGGTCAGCGTAGAGGCTTTGGATGCAATCGAATGCCTGCCCATCATGGAAGAACTTGATCTTGAACCAACTGTGGAAGAAGTTGAGAAAGCAGTGGATTCACTTTCCTCAGGGAAGGCCCCAGGAGACGACGGGATTCCACCTGAAGTTCTCAAGTGCGCTCATGGAACACTTAAATCTGAGCTTCATGCCCTTTCTCCAACTTATTGAGTATTTTAAAAGTTTCTATGAGATCCACCCTCTCATGTCTGGTTTGCAGGAATGTTAGTCCTGTTAGTTAGGCCTCAACGTTTGCTGGTAAGAAAGTCTATTTAATTCTGGCATGATTTTTATCGTTCTTCTTTGTACTTTATACCAAGGCATATGTGTTCTTCTGAAGATGAGGTCTCCATGCTTGGATTCAGTCATTCAATAACATCTTTCGTTCTCTCAGATCATTGGTTCGTTTGACTCTTCTTTGAGGGTTGGTTGGCTTTTCGTACTGCAGCTCCCAATTATTGGGCAACTTTCAATGACTGGTGTATTCTGACTCCTAGGTTCTTTCCTTCATGAATTTGTTTCATAGTAGTGATGTGCAGTGCTGTACCCTACATGCAACGTCTTGCATTTTCAATATTAATTAAAGAGCATTTGCCAGTATTCTATTTGTGAAGTTATATTGACCTACTAGAAAAGCCTTAATATAATTTTCGCTTCCTATTTAAACTTAGTTTCGTCTGCAAGTTTGATAATGTGATTTGTAATATTTTCATCTATGTCATTGATGTAGATGACAAAAGGGGTTGGCACCAAGAAGGAACCTTGCGGTACTCACTTAACACATTTTTCAATTCAGAATCATTTTCAATTAGGACTACCCATTGATTTTTTGTTTTAACCATTGTTTTATCATTTCTAGAACTCTACCATTTATTACATGTGCATGTAATTTCCTTGCCAGCCTTTCGTGCACTATTTTATCAAAAGCTTTAGAGAAGTACATGTATATTATGTCTAATGGAATTCCTTTGAATAGCTGATTATCCTTACAATTTTTTTTAGCAGGTTAGTAAGGTAGGATTTATTTTTAACAAAACCATGATACATTGAATTTACTACGTTGAGCAATGTGAGAAGGTGAATGATTCCCTGCCTTAGGCGTCTCTATAAGCTTGCAGATGTATGAGGGAAGGGTCGATCCATGGGTTTTCTCATGAGTTCTTTCTGCTTCTTTTGAAGATAGGGATAACATTTGTATATTTCCAGCCTGTGTTATACACACAAATATCTTAGGTTTTGTGTATTTCTGAGAGTTTTCCTTCTGTGGTCGAGATCTGCGGTGGTTACGCGCACCAAGTTCTATTGATGCATCCCTAACCTCCCGACCTGGGAAATGTTTACGTTCTTATCTTCGCTTATTAACTTTCTTGTCTTATCATCAAAATTTGTTGATATTTTCCCGATAACTCTCATAGAAGATATCATTTGACTACCAGTGGGGGTTATAAGCTGACAATCTCTCACGGGTTTTAAGATGACCTGTCGGGAAGTTATCTGCTGACTATCACTTAAATGTTATCAGCTGACCCTAGCTGGTATCCTGACCCTGGCACTAATATTCCCTAGGGAATATCAATTTAATGTTGGGTGTGTTCAGCTGACCACTTTCAGAGGTAATCCTTCATTTGTTACCAGCTAACCATCACTAGTGGGTTATCAGCTGACCTTCACAAGTGGGTTATCAGCTGACCTTCACTAGTGGGTTACCAGCTAACCATCACTAGTGGGTTATCAGCTGACCTTCACTAGTGGGTTATCAGCTGACCTTCACTAGTGGGTTACCAGCTAACCATCACTAGTGGGTTATCAGCTGACCTTCACAAGTGGGTTATCAGCTGACCTTCACTAGTGGGTTATCAGCTGACCTTCACTAGTGGGTTATCAGCTGACCTACCCACGGGCGTTATCAGCTGACCAACCCACGGGGGTTATCAGCTGACCAACCCACGGGGGTTATCAGCTGACCAACCCACGGGGGTTATCAGCTGACCAACCCACGGGGGTTATCAGCTGACCAACCCACGGGGGTTATCAGCTGACCAACCCACGGGGGTTATCAGCTGACCAACCCACGGACGTTATCAGCTGACCTACCCACGGGCGTTATCAGCTGACCAACCCACGGGGGTTATCAGCTGACCAACCCACGGGGGTTATCAGCTGACCTACCCACGGGCGTTATCAGCCGACCAACCCACGGGCTTATCAGCTGACCTACGCACGGGGGTTATCAGCTGACCAACCCACGGGGGTTATCAGCTGACCAACCCACGGGCGTTATCAGCTGACCAACCCACGGGCTTATCAGCTGACTATCCCGATGAGTTTATCAGGTAATCATCTCTCGCGGGATTTCAGCTGACTATCCCTCGGGGCTTATCAGCTGATCATCCGTCTTGGTCATCCACACTCCACCATAATACTCACACACCCTCCACTAAAATTCGCAAATCATCGAGGCTATCAGCCGGCCATGACTTGGGGGTTATCAACTGACAATCCCTCTGGGGTTATCAGCTGTCAATCCTTCCGGGGTTATCAGCTGTCAATCCTTCTGGGGCTATCAGCTGACGATTCTTAAGAGGTTATCACCTAGCAATGCCTCTGGGGTTATCAGCTGACAATCCTTAAGGGGTTATCACCTGACAATCCCTCTGGGGTTGTGACCTGACAATCCTTAAGAGGTTATCACCTGACAATCCCTCTGTGGTTATTAACTGATCATCCCGTTGAGGTTATCGGCTGGTCATCCCGTTGAGGTTATCGGCTGGTCATCCCGTTGAGGTTATCGGCTGGTCATCCCGTTGAGGTTATCGGCTGGTCATCCCGTTGAGGTTATCGGCTGATCATCCCGTTGGGGTTATCAGCTGATCATCCCGTTGAGGTTATCGGCTGATCATCCCGTTGAGGTTATCGGCTGGTCATCCCGTTGAGGTTATCGGCTGATCATCCCGTTGGGGTTATCAGCTGATCATCCCGTTGGGGTTATCAGCTGATCATCCCGTTGGGATCATCAGCCGATCATCCCGTTGAGGTTATCGGCTGATCATCCCGTTGGGGTTATCAGCTGATCATCCCTGTTCAGGTTATCGGCTGGTCATCCCGTTGAGGTTATCGGCTGATCATCCCGTTGGGGTTATCAGCTGATCATCCCGTTGGGATAATCAGCTGATCATCCTGTTGGGGTTATCAACTGATCATCATTCGGGGGTTATCAGCTGACCATTATTCGGGGGTTATCAGCCGACCACCATTCGAGGGTTATCAGCTGACGATCGCCTGTCTCGGAACGGTTTCCAAAATCGTGAAGTCTCCGCCAGGAACAGGTGCCTGTCCTGCTCCACCTTAGTCTGAGGCCTTGATTATGTCCCTTTGCTTCTCTTCTCGTGTTCCTGTCCTTTCTTCCCAGCCTTCTGCTGTCTGTCCTGAGATGGTTCGCCTGGTGTTTTCAGACTTCTTCGTTCTTCTGTGTCATAAATAAGCGGCGTGAGGCCGTACGCCCCATCATTCTCCTTCGCCCTTCACTCCCTGTTTTGACCCTTCCCGGACACTGACCGGTCAGGCCTATGACCTCCCTAGATTTTCTTCCTCCCCTGTGATTATGGAGAACATTGTGCAATTAATTGAGCCTAATACTCCGTCCCCCCCTCTACAGAATGGTACAAAGACCTTGACCCAGACATCTTCCCGGACCTCGTCCTAGTGTTTCCTCACGCTGACCTCGTTCCTTGATGTTGCTGATGTCACCCTTCCTCTGTCTGATGTTTTCCTTGCTGCAAAGGCCGCTGCTTTTTCTGTCCATCGTAAATCCCACTTGTCAAAGAGTACGAAGGTGCCATATTCTCCCACAACGGACCTGACCTGTCCGCCTGAGCTCTCCATACCTTGACATTTTCGATCAATTCTGCTGTACAAACTTCCTGCCCCCCCCCCCTAACCTCGATTTCTAGGAGGTAATTCTTGATCAACTCTAGTATTTTGTTTGTTCTTATTTCGTGCCTCCTGTTTATTTATTTTTTTTTTTTTTCACAATTATCAATTAAATATACACAGTTTTAATCAAATTTTAATGACCTGAATCTTTTATTATCTGAGTTTCCGTTGTTTTGTGTACGTCTCTAGGAGGCAAATTTTGCCGCGCGTCCTGGTCTCCTCAGTGGCCATGCCTTTGTTATCCTCACCACCTTTTCTAGTACTACTGGCTCTAATGCTCTTATAACCTGGAATGAGGTTCCCTTTTTTACCTTGCTTTTCAATCAAAATCCAATCCACTCACAAGTATTTTCGTGAATAAGTGGTTTACCATTGGTCCACTTCATCTGAATTATTTTTATGGATACATAATCTCAGTATTATGTGGTTTATAGAACATCATTGTTGCCACTTTCTCTCTCAATTTGGTTTTGGCAAATGTCACAACGCAACCTGGTGGGTTTTGAGAGGTATCGTTCTGCCTTTACGACTATTGCGTCGCTTGTACCGGTTCCTTTTTTTAATTTGGATGGTACAACTCTTTAGCCAAACTGCATTCTTCGGCGTTCGTGGCACTCTCCTTGTTATCCTTCAGAGCTTCCTCTTTAGTCGTGGCTCGGAACCGTTTTCTCTATCGCACTGTTTCTCACCTTTAGCAAATGTTTCTCATCCTTAGCTAGGTTGCACCTAGCCGGAGCTGTTTCTCAACAGCTCTGGCTAGGTTGCATGTTGGCTACAGAGGCTTAACTCATGGGCATTTACTTGAAGAACGCCCTGCTCTGAACTATCCAAACTAAATTGTCCTTCTTACAGTTGTTCACCTCCTTGTTGAATCTCCTGATTTTCAGGATGATCGTCGGTGTTGCATTCCCAATGTCATGTATTTCTCGTTAAGATCCCTTGGTGAATCCCATACCATTGACGCTGCCATTATATATATTTTTGCTCTAGTGTTGGCATAACAAGAAAGGTGTCAAATATTCTCCCTGGCTTGGCTTCATTTGATAATTACTTCCTCGTGTTCCCAAACCAGGAAGCGGGAAGCATCTCTGACTATGTCGTGTTGTGGATACATGCGATCAACTCACGTGCACTTGTGACACCAAGACATGCACCACACTCTATAAACTGCATTGTTTTCCTAACAGTCGTACACCTCCTCGTTGAATGTTTCCGTCTTGATAATTGGAAATTTTGATTTTCCACTTTTTTTTTATCACACGCCTCTCGATAAAACCCTGTCTTGATTTGATTCCTTTGACATCACTCATCTCAACTTTTTGTTTTTACCCTGGAAAATGCCGTCTTTTTATTATACATTCCAGAACAAAAAATTGTGTTATTAAGGTCGGTCACAACATGGAAGTGCCTTTTCAGAAGATGAGTTGAGCTCATAACAATGATGAACTTTATAGAACTGTGCCAAAGATTGTTTCAATTAAATTCCTTGATAATTATATATGTTTTCTCATAAACCTCTAATAGGATCCGGAAATCTGGAATATATCCATCAGACAATATGCCTAAACGATTTACTGTAAACAACTTTCTCTATTCGACCTAAATGAAATTGCTTTTTTTTCAAAACTGTAGAGAGCACTGAATTTTGTTCAACGTAAGCGGTTGTTTAGAATAACTGAACATTAGTTATCAGTAAAATAAACAGTATAGTGCCTGGTGAGCGGACCCCAGCGGGAAAAGGCATGGGAACCCACCATGAAGACCTGCAAGTGGCCATCATAGAGGATTCCCAAGCACACCTTCATGGTCCAGAGACGTAGCGACAAAACCATTTAATTTTTTTTCTCTTTTATTTATAAAACACATAAATACAATATAAAAACAGTTACCAAAGCACTATTACACAGTGAGTTGGATAGCACACACATGGCTCATAAGAAAATTGAAACAATCAACACAAAACAGGTGATTAAACTACCCATCCCTCAGCACAGAAGGAAAATTACAGTAATGACGAATAAAGGCGTATGATGGGGAACATAAATGAACACAACACAAGGGAAAAACATATATCTATCCACCTAACCATGTACAAAACCCATAAAACACTTGAAAATATTAGTAGCATTTTACCCAATGAAAACATCCCCAAAACGTCCCACTAAACAACACACCTAAGGCATACAGACCAAAAGGCCGGACACATAATACAAAAACAAAGACCCATGACAAAAAATGCATAAAAGAAAGAAAAGCAATATACAAAAATGACAGTAATAAAGTAACAATGTAAAACAGCGTAAACGAATACAAAGCAAATTTCTCAGTTTTAAAGCATACAGTTCAGTTACAACACGCAACAGCCAACACAAACATATATATACACATACATATATATATATACATACACATACACATATAGTTTTGTTTTCCTTTTCCATATAAAGTCATTAAATAAATATACATTCAAACCCTAGCAAATACAGAGCTAACACACACCACCCAAACCTAGGACACGAATAGTATAAAGGTAACAGAAGAAATGCACAAATGAGAAGGTACCCACTCAAGGAAAACAGAACACATGATTTGTCAATGGCCACATATGTACTATGGCAGGGCATAAGAAATAGGACCTAAGAATCCAAAATGAAACACACATTACACTCCGAACCCGGAGAAAGCATGAATAAAACCATTAGATAAAACAAGTTAACTATATAACAAAGTCCCCCCAACCGGAAACAATGTAACAGGGGGGAGGGGGGGGGGGTGTCACAGCACCCCTTAAAATACACATATACACACTAGTACCTGTACCACCCAGAAACTGGGAAAACAGGGAAACTCAACATAGGGACAGGTCATGTAAGGAATCCAGGAAACCACACCTCAAACAAACTCATACACACCCAAACTATCTCAAATCATAGCACCACAAACATCCGTATGGTACCCCAGCCACAATACCATCATAGTGCTATGCAGTGACACACACAGTGCCGTCCCACAAACCCATCACAAGAAGAAAGGAAGACATACTGACAACAGGTCATGTCGCGCACAAACCCAGCACACACACACACTCGCACAAATGGAGATTAATCCCACAGCTAAACATTACACATGGACAGCCTGCCAACAACCAACGTCAAAACAAAACGGAACCCAGAACACTAAACAGCCGCCACCTGAAGAGTATAGTACAATCAAACCCACAAAACGAAAGCAAACTGCAATCCCATTCCCCCCCCCCCCCAACAAAAAATGTCATATACTACCCATAACGCACACAAGTATCAGTAAAATGGTCCCCCAACCCCTCCCCAAGCAACCAACGTAATTCCCATTTCGAGTAACGTAACCGAACTTCCAAAAACCCCAACATTCTATCCACTGTATACCTTCCCGCCTCCCAACCCACACACAATAAAGATAATCCGATAGAACCAAAAGCACAGTATTGCGGACCCTCCTACAAGGAGCCTGAACATCAAACATCAATAAACGTAAAGGGGAAATACGATACACTGACCCGCAAAAACGCACAAGCGTCCTAATCAACCAATCCACCAACCCCGCCCGACCTGGGCACAAATAAAACACATGAAACGCAGTCTCCAGCCCTCCACAAAGGTCACACCCAGCACTATCCTTAATCCCCAACCTCAGCAGCCGCTTGTTAGTCGCAAGCGACTCATGTAAATACCGGTACAGGAATTCCCTCTGCGACGGAGCTAGAAACTTCAAATGGAGCGAATGCCACACCACCATCCAATCAAAAAGAGGAAACGAGTCTTCCACAGCAGGGGCGACAAAAGGACGCAATTCCTCATACACTCTCCGACACGTAAAAAACAAGAACCCCTCCACACGACAAAGCCTCCGGAGGACATCAATCGCACAAGTATAAAAGGGAGGCGATAGAAACGCCATCTCTCTACACAAGGGTAACCTCAACAGAGAATTTACACGCATCGTACAATAGTATAACCCCAGAGAGAACACACCGTCCCCCTCCAAGAGCCCCTTCCTAAACGAGACAAAAAATATCGCCAACGCCTTATAGTATACATCGAACAATCCAATCCTGCCTCGCAATTTTGGCAAACAAAGCGTAGACCGACGTATCGGACAATACCTCCCACCCCACAAGTATCGAAAAACCCCCTTATTAATGGCCAATGCAAACTGCCGACTCAACGGAAAGGTATGAGCCATGTACCAAACTTTGGACAGAACCTTGCAGTTAAGTAGCAGCCCCCTCTGAAACAAAGTCAACCTCCTCCCATACAAACATGAAATTGAACCCAAAACTCTTCTAGAGACTGCCTCCCAATTCACCTGCAAGGACATCGCATACGTTTTACACCACCGGATGCCAAGAGTCTGAATCGAGTCCACAACCGGGAGCCAAAAAAACCACCCCACGAAGGCCGAGAAGCCTAGGCACCAAGCCCCATCATACAAGATTTCTCTCGATTTAGCACTGCCCCCGTCGCCCGATGAAACCGAGCCAGTATATCCTGCACTACAAGAACTGACTCCTCTGTAGAGACAAACACAGTCGTGTCGTCCGCATACCCTACAACGGGTACCAGCAAACCATTCGGGAGACGTGGCGGCACAAGAGAATGATGGGACCGCAAAGCCATATACAGAGGTTCCTGAAACAGAATAAACAGGATCATAGAAAGGGGGCAACCCTGCCGGACCGACCTCCCAAGGAAAAAGGGGGCACTCAATACCCCGTTAATACAAACACTACTCTTGCATCCCCTATACAGCATTCTGACCCAAGAGACAAACTGCGGCCCAACCCCAACCCTCTCCATCACCTGAAACACAAAACTCATATCCACCCTATCAAAAGCCTTGGACCAATCTAAATTTACCATGGCCGATGGAACAACATTATCCGAAAGATAATAAATCATATCCCTCATCAAATTATTGCAGTAGACAGTTGACCTACCCGGAACACCACAAAACTGCCCCGGTGAAATACACTTCCCCAAAACCAACCGAAGCCTATTCGCCAGTACCTTGGAAAGAATTTTATAATCCTGGTTCAGGAGAGACAATGGTCTCCAATTTGTGAGCAGCTACACATCCCCAGATTTCGGCAGGAAACGAATAATACCAAAAGACTGTGACCCACTAATAACACCATGCCTCAGGCTATACCGCACCACCTCTGAGAAGTCCGACCCAATCACCCCCCATAAACACTTATAGAATTCCGCCGGCAACCCATCAGACCCAGGCGCCTTCCCATTCGCTAACCCCCGAACCACCTCCCAAATCTCCCTATCCGTAAACTCTCTCAGTAATGGCACATTGTCCTCAACAGACAACGCATTCTGGCAAAAACTAAGAAAATGCTCACAATCCGCCGACATACACTCTACCTTCCCATACAAACCCTCCAACTCTTCCCGAACATAACACACCAACCCATCAGTATTAGTGAGGACCGTTCCATCTACCCTGCGAATACCAGTCATAACGGTAGAGTACCTAGGGGACTTAACCTTACCCAATAAGTGGGCAGAGACATTCTCACCCTCTACACGCTCAGATGTCAATAGATGGATATGGATACCCTGAGCCACTTCCTCCCGCAACCCATTTATCCGTCTCTTCAGCAACACAATCTCATCATACCTATCCAAACCCTGGTCCATGAGCCCATAAAGCTGATGCAATCGAGCTTGCATCAAATTCAAAAGACCATACCGTTCCGCTGCAAGACGCTTCGAGAAACGAACAAAGAAACGTTTGCACTCCACCTTACACCAGTCCCAACAATCTAGCATAGACACAAAATCAACTTTCCGCAGCACTAGAACTTTCCGCAGCACTAGCGCTCTCCACATCACACCAAATTCCTCCACCACCAACAGGTATCTAAGCAAACCACAATTTAGCTTCCACCAACCCCTACCCAACCGCACCTGATCATTGACAACAACGCCCATCACCACCATACTATGGTTCGAAAAACAGACCGGAACAGTGGCCCAAGAGCGGACCTGACCATAAGATTTGCGCACATACATGCGATCAAGGCGAGAGCCATAATCCCTACTAACAAAGGTATAGGCCGGGACACCACCCGCCAGGAAACAGGTATCATGGAAGTGCATACATTGCAACGTCCTAACTAAAGCAGGAGAGACAGACGCCTGAGCACGAGTGCTACAGTCCCGAACTGAGATTACACAATTAAAGTCACCACCAAAAATCATCCTTCTCGTGTCATTCCGTAAAAAATAAAGCAAACCATCCGAGAACAACAACTCCCTCTCAGCTCGCCTATGCGTTCCTGAGGGCGCATACACATTCAGCAAGGGAATCACGGAACCCATAAACGACACATGCGCCAAAATCACATTACCACAGTCATCCATTTCCGAACTCACTATCCCCATGCTCGCCCTCTTTGCCAACAAAATCATCGTGCCACCCTTTGATAACACAGGAGGGTTCAGCAACACCTCTAAATAATCCAACAACACCAACAATCCAGTTTATAATCCAACAGTCGGTCCATACACTTAACATTATGCTCCTGAATAAATATAACATCCAACTTGTGATAGTGGGCCACCAACACAAGCTGACGTTGCTTCAAACGGCAATTCAGCCCATTAACGTTCAATGTCGTACATTTCATCCACACATCCATTGAGAAAAAATTAACAGAGAAGACCACATTCACACAACACTACCACTACATCCCAGGGTAGCATCGCACCCAACAGAAGAGCCCTCAACCCCATCTCCCAAAACTACTGGAGTGGGAGCCACTTCGGCAAGCTTACCCAGAGAACTTTTCTGGAGCTTTACCACCAAATCTCCCCCCTTTCACAATATCCCACCAATCCACATTCTGTATACCACCTGGTGGTGGATCACTCCCGCGAATTATAGGGACTCCAGTATCCATCACAGACACGCCCCCACCAGAAGGCAAAATATCCAAGTCGGACGGAACCATAGGATCACACCGCACAGCCGTCAGGGAAGGGGGGGGGGGGGGGGAGGGGGGTGCCGTCTTCCAACCTCCTCCGTGCATCTAGGATATTCTGAAGAGAACCTCCAAATTTCCGCCGCTTCATACTGTGCTGCCCAGCGCCAACAGGCAACAGGCAATCTGCCTCACGTCGTCCAGAACCGCGACTAGGAGCATGTACATCCTCCATATGCACCTCCGCCACCACCTCAGTTGTTCGAGCAGCAGACCGAGCCATATCAACACCATCACTGATTACTTGCTGCGGGTTCCGATGCACACCAAACTACTCAGCATTGGAGCACCCATCCACCAATGAAATGCCCACCACTGCATCTACCACCTCACCAGAGCAGGGAGGCACCACAGCACACTCGCCTTCGGAGCTGGTCTGCACGGGCACGCACGGGCTTGTAGGGAGATCGACATTCCCACTAGACCTTTCAGGAGACGCTACAGCAGTACGGACGTCATCCTCACCAGGAGATACCACTGAAGCAGCACTCTTGGGACCCAGATTTGCACCATCCACCACTGCATCCGGTCCCATACAAGGGGCACTGCTCAAAACTGATAGATCTTCTTGCTCGTGCAAAGGAGGAAAATCATTTTCATTGAACAGATTAACCCGGTCATCCATCCTGGTGGTGCAGGCAGCATCCATCCTGGTGGTGCAGGCAGCATCCATCCTGGTGGTGCAGGCAGCATCCATCCTGGTGGTGCAGGCAGCATCCATCCTGGTGGTGCAGGCAGCAGCCACATGGCCAACATGACCACACTTGAAACATGTCCGAGTTTGTCCCCGGTAGAAGAAGCCGACCGTATAGCCAGCAATCGAAAGTGAGGAAGGCACATTCCCACGAAGGACCATTTTTGCCGTCCTGTAACCATTCATGAGTCCTTTGACGGCTTCAGACGTGTGCCTACACACACGAATAAAGTCGACACGCCCATACCTGGCAAGCGCCCGACGGAGAAGATCCTCTGACATTTCAATTGGAGCATTTTTAATCGATATGTACGTATACTCCACACTCAAATTCGCGACCCTCACAGAGCTTCTACCGTTGCTCAGCTGCACCTCCCGATCCTCATACTGTTCAATAAACTGCCTGAACAAGCAATTCTCGGCGAACTTCACCACCACTCTGTCCTCGCTAATGATCTGCAAACCAACAAGATCTTCCACCTTCACTTTCATAACATCAAACAGCGTATTGCTGATGACTCCAATGTCCACTTTACAGGTAAACGTCAGGCCTGCCAACTCCTTCCTCCGCAGTGGCGGCACGTAAGTCCCCATACTGAGACGAGTATGTAGTCACCCCGCAGTGGCAAACGATCACTCGCCAGGGCAACCGAGAAGCGTCCAATGAAAACACCAGCAGAGAGACCTCAGAAACGTCCGACCTGGATGGTGGTTCGACCACGACTCTCAAAGCCATTTAATAGCACTTAACTGGACGCACTTAATAACTCCTATAATAACTGTTTTTCTTTTTTTACTGTTAATAGGTTTTCAGACATATTTTGTAATTTTTTTTTATTATTTTGGATCTTGATGGTCCACTTTGTTGTTCACATCAGTATTACGTAGCCGGCTGATAAGTGTTTAACTCACTTGTTGCTTCTAGAAAAGTTATGTCCACCGTATTTTACAACTTTTGCGATGGTAAACCTCAGTAGTAATCTAATTTGATATCTAACTGATTTGTAGATAATGTTCAAGTATTTATCATACCTTTATTAACTATAGTGACATTTCCATTCACAGCATGTAAATATTTGCCCTCAAGGTTCATTTTTTCCATTAGTTCATTGTAACATGTTCTGTTTGTTACATGGTAATGAGTGTAATGAATGTCTAATTTTGGAACCATTAAAAATCTTTCTGAAATTCATAAAAGTTCTTATAGTATAGTCGTGTTGAAACTTATTGATTAGTATTAGAATTGTGTCGTTTAGCGTGTATGGAGATGAGCGAGCTGTGTTGTATGATTTACCATTGTTGGGAAGAGGAAGCCGTTTAAGCTTATCCAGGTCCTCCTAGACCAGCTACAGGCCTTTCCCAATTTGAAGCGTAATTCCCAAGTACCTATTTACTTCTAGGAAAATAAGAGTCCAGCGGAAGGAAACGTGCCCAAATGTTTCTGTCCTGCCATGTGATACGGGCCCAGATCTGTTCAGCTTTGACCCGATTGCGCTGATTAAAGTTCACGTTTATCTCAGCGAATAAGACAAAGTTTACTTAGTTTTGTTTCAATATTTGCAATATCTTTGTCTATAGGTTTAGATAAATTACCTAGTTTAATAAGGTTGATTTAAATATTTATATTACTAGTTGAAATTTAGTGAAGAAAGTTTTAAAGCCTTAGTGTTAAAAATAACAAGTTTCTAAAAGAACAAAATAAGGTTATTCCCCGCTTGGAAATAATATTTTTTTTTTTAAGAGGATGGTCTGGAAAACCCTCACGATCCTTGAGTTGGGTTTTAACCAGTTGTCATCCCACTGCCAAGGACATTGGTGATTATATTAGTCGATATTCTCTTGCCTCAGAAGCAATGCACTGTCCAAACTGTTTAAGTCATCGGTTGGATGACTGCTTCTGACATTACTGAGCATGACTTGCAGAGAGGGCGTAAGTAAGCCGTCAACATATTAACACATCAGCTGTCCATAGCACATTTGAAATGACTGGCAGAGAGAAATAACGAGCTACCGAGGAATATGCTGATTACAGGATGGACAGAATCTAATTTTCCAATGAAATCGATGAATATAATTCCTGTTGCCAGGGACAGGAAGACTTGTATCGAGGTCCACTCTACGTCGAAATACTGACCTTTCCCAGAATGCAACCCTCAGCAGTTGTCTAACTCCCGCGTACCAAGTGCTGCTGGATGAACGGAGACATCGGGTAACAGCAAACGTGTGCAACAATATCTGTGTTGCCAGGGATCCTCGAGTGCGAGTCGTAAACGTAGACTACTATGTCCAGCCTCAGTACATTGGTTGAGTCATGCTGTGTTCTCTTTCAAATAATTATCAACGTTGAAAGGCTGACAGTCATAAAAGCAGTGTCTTTTATGACTGTCTTTTATCGCCTAACAACACCAGGCGGGAAATTTTTCGCGATGTTCTGATTTGAATTATCGCACGTTCTCGAGTCCGAGCTTCGATATGGTTATCCCTAACCAAACCCCTTGTCTAATCCATCTTACATTTAATGTGTTATTAATATATTCTTGAACTAGGAGAGTGTAAGGTACGGATGCAGCACTAAACTACAGGATGTAAGCTAATAACAGAGTGCTCTCACGCTGATGTGGAGGTCTCCGTTCCCTGCATGTTCACTTATGCCGCCGCCACATCAACACTTTAACACGTAAGGACCAACTACGTGACGTGTGAAAACTTCTCGCATCGTATCATGAGGAGGCAGGTGCTGCTCGGTGTCTTCATCGGTCTAAAATTGACATATTCCCGTTTCAGGCATTGTGCTCGTCTTGCAGGGAATATACAGAAAAGCCTTAAGTGATCCAGTAATCTGACTGGCCAAGAGGAACGGTGAGAGCCCATTGGAAAAAATATTTTAAAAAGTTAAAAAACTTTGTTGTTACTAGAGAAAAATGTGAAAACTGAGGATACTGATGGCATACGGATCTTATAAAAAGAAAAAAGAAAAAACATATTTTTTATCTGAAATTATACACTCATACATGCATACACACATAAATGTATACATATATAAATATATGTATACATTTATTCATTATCGTGATACCGTCTCAGTATAGTGAGATGAAGGGTTATCATCTCGTAGAAAAAAGGGGAATGAAATAGTAAATGAACATTGTAGGTATTATATAATAAGCCTGACTCCAATATATATTTAGCATTACAGATAAACGGGCACCACCACCCACCGCAGGAGTCACGAACTCCGCTGCTCCATTCACTGCTTGTCATGAATTGTCATGTACATTATATAAACATATTCTGTTACTCAGTCCTAAACTCCCTCCCCTCATACGCCTAGTCTTGTACCTCACCATACCCGTTGCATTGTTCACACTCATCAAAACCACCTCACACTCAACATGTTGGCTCACATTCTCCTCGGCTCCCTTAACTCCTCCTGCCCTCTAGTAAATTCGAATATCCACAATTGACCAGTCTACCTATGATCTAGCAATTGAATAGCCCCAAACTATCCCAACAAGCACTTCTCATTCTTGCAATTAAATTGTTTTCTTACGCTTTCAATCATCAATGCTTCTCAAATTATTCATGTATTTGGTACTCTAGGAATTACAGTTGGTATGTTGCACAGACTAATCAAAAGTCCCCCTATACACTTCCAACGCATTTTAATGCATGTCACTATTGAAAGCCCTGCGTGTTCTCTTTTGAAGTCTTTTCCTTCATGTGCTCAACCATTTGGACTGTACAATAAGCGACAGTCTCGCTTCATGCAGGTCGGTGTTCAATCCTTGATCGTACAAGTGGTTGGGTACTTTTTCTTTACTTCATCCTATCTCAAATCCTTATCCTCATATCCTTTTCAAGGGATAAACAGCCATATTCGCTTAGTACTCACGCCTGTTATATCTTAAACCTTACCTATTTCTTCAAGGGTTGCACACGTTATTAGAGTAGTTAACAGATGAAATGCATTAGGCAGTGATGTGCAGGAGGCAGACTCCATACACAGTTTCGAATGTAGACATACTAGAGCCCAGAAGGCTCAGGAATCTGTACATCAGTTAATTGACAGTTGAGAGGCGGGACCAAAGAGCCAAATCTCAACACCCGCAAGCACAAATAGGTGAGTACAACTAGATGAGTACACGTGTAGAAATGTCACCTTTCATGACATCATAGTCTTCTCAGCTTTCCCAATGAAGATCCTGCTTGTTATATTCATGGCTGTTGTTTCATGTATGGATAGGTCAAAGTCTGTTTAAGAAGTTGTCTTTGATAGTGTTGTGCCTGATATAAACTGTAGATGCCACCAAACTGTAGATGCGACCTTCCATCAGATATGTGTAGCTTTTATTGTGGAACTTTATACATCTTTTGCTTTAAGATCGTTAACTTCTGAGTGTGAATGATTGTTACTGTAATTGATCCTTGCAATGATATTATTGCCCATAAAAGAAAACCTACTGCCAGTATACACCAATATATATATATATATATATATATAAATATATATATATATATATATATATATATATATATATATATATATATATATATATATATATATTATATATATATATATATATATATATATATATATATATATATATATAATATATATATATATATATATATATATATATATATATATATATATATATATATATATATATATATATATATATATATAATATATGTATATACGATGGAACCCTACGTCAACACAACAACTGTGAGGGTTCATGGACGGCACCTGTAGAGAGGGGAAGGCCCACAGGTCCCCCCAGCACCCCCACACATCCCAGCAAACTTCATGTCATCAGATGACCTCCTGGGGGCCATCAAAGCATCCACCACCAGAACTCTTCCTCACATTCCTAAAGCAGCGCGCCCATTTGCAGCAGGGAAATATACAGACCTTTTAAGGAAAGTAAATGAACGGTCTGCAAATCTTAATGCTGCAGCCACCATCAAAGCTTGGCATAATTTGCTCCTGTTTGGCAATATTTGCTTAGGTGTACCTGCAAGAGGAGGCAAGTCACTAGCCTCATCAGTCACTAGGGCAATAAATAATTTCCCCAGAGCTGACAACTTGATCCCCATCCCTCCTCAACGCAAAAACCGTCGTGGAAGTCCCAAGAGTTCCAATGACAATTTTAAACTAGGAACACAAGTGACCAAAAAAATTGAAGAGGGCAACACAATAGGGGCAATTAGGTTACTTACCAGCGAAGACACAATCGCCCCTATAAATACCGCTACCGCCAACTCGCTGAGAGATAAGCACCCTCCTAGAGTACAATGGGAACCCACTGCTCAGGACACAAATGTCCCAGACATGGGACCTCTATTCCTCCAAGCGTCAGAGGTATACAAAGCCATCATGCCATTTCCACCAGGCTCGGCAGGGGGATACACTGGAGTAAGACCTCAGCACCTCAAGGAGATGGTAAACCCAGTTCTCGGAGAAGTTGCCGAGACACTATTGTCAGAGGTCACGAAGTTTGTCAACGACTGCCTCTCTGGGTTGATCCCAGATACAATTAAACCCTTTTTCTTTGGAGCATCCCTTTGTGCCCTCAAGAAGAAAGATGGTGGAGTCAGACCCATTGCCGTGGGTAACACACTTCGGCGCCTTGTTGCTAGGGCAGCTGTCAGAAAAATTAGCATAGACGCTGTGACGATGCTTCGACCCCATCAACTAGATTTTTGTGTCCCCCATGGCTGTGAAGCAGCAGCTAATGCAGCACGAGCCTATATCAAGCACCTCCCAGAAAATAAGGCATTAATTAAATTAGACTTTAAAAATGCCTTCAACCAGGTAAAAAGGGATGTGGTACTGGAAGCAGTTCGAACAAGCTTTCCTTCTCTACTCCCCTTTGTCTCAGCAGGGTACAGTAGTGAATCGACGCTGCTGTTTGGGGAACATGAAGTTGTTTCTGCAGAAGGTGTCCAGCAGGGAGACCCACTTGCCCCTTTTCTTTTTTGCATGGCTGTTAAGGGGGCATATTAACTTAAAATTACAAGTGGTTAAATTTGCTTATAAATTTATTTATGAAATGGTTATAGAAAGGGCTGCAGCTGGTCCAAGTTTCACCATCACACCCTAAACAGAAAAGGAGAAAAAAAATACACAACGAATTATGCAACGAATTTTCAAATAGTTTCAGGAAACACATGTGTCAACTAAAATCATTTCTATAACACTCAGATATTAGATTTAGCACATAATAAAGGAGTCTAGTGATCAGTTTTATCAAAAAAGGGTTTAGTGCAATAATATAATTATTCAAAGTTACCCTTCAAAAAAATATGCCATATATGATATTTATAAATTTTTATAAAATCAACAAATAGACTTTGGACTAAAATGTCTACGCCATGTTGTAGAAGCACAAACGCTACATATAAGGTGTAATTTGCATGTAAATTGATTAATAAATGAAAGCTCTGAAGTACTTTGAAGGTGTAAATTACTTTCCAGAGTAAAATAAAGATCCAAGTTCGGCCACCTGTAGCTGAGCTTGACTTCAACAGATTTCGTTCATAATTGGCACCCTTGCAGATAGGCATCCATTGAGCAAGGTGTGCAAGTTTCATGCAAATCCCTTGATAACAAACGAAAAAAAAAATTGGCCAAAAAAAAGAAAAAAAAAGAAAAAAAAAATTTAAATATTAATATATTGCACATACATATTACAATTATTACAAGAGTTTGTGCTTCTACAGCACATAGTAGACATTTTAGTTGACACATGTGTTCCCTGAGATTATTTGAGAATGTTGAACATTCGTTGCATAATACGTTGTGTATTTATTTTCTCCTTTTCTGTTTAGGGTGTGATGGTGAAACTTGGACCAGTTGCAGCCCTTTCTATATCCATTTCATACATAAATTTATAAGCAAATTCAACCACTTTAAATTTACATGAATTTAAATGAATATGCCCCCTTAAAGAGGTCACAAACAGGTTGACCAGCGAACTCAACATCTGGTTCCTGGACGATGGCACCCTGGCAGGGACACAGGAGTCCCTGCTAGAAGATCTACAGCTGGTGAAATCTAAGGGAGAGGAGTTAGGACTCACCCTACACCCATTAAAGTGTGAAATCATCTCATCAAGCCAACCAACCATAGATGCAGTGCGAATCATATTGCCAGGAGCCCAAGTGATCGCTCCCACCGACAGTGTGCTGCTAGGGGCACCTCTGGGCTCGAGCGCCAATGAGATAGTCCTCGGAGAAAAGCTGAACGACCTGAGGAGGATGGAGGGAAGAATAGGGGCTTTGGACGCCCACGATGCTTTGTACCTTCTCACAAGGTGCCTGGCTTTGCCCAGACTGACCTATTTCGTAAGGTGTGCTCCCTCCTTCGACAGCCCAAAATTAGCAGAATATGACACACTCCTAAGGTCAATAACCGTGAAAGTGTTAAACCTCTCCCTGCAAGATGACCAATGGGACCAAGCAACGCTCCCAGTTAGACTCGGGGGGATAGGTATTCGCAAGGCGACACAGTTAGCATTGCCGGCATTCTTATCCTCGACCAGTGCAACAGGTGAATTAGTTAAGGAAATACTACCGGAACACCTAAGAGACTCCATTGGGATTCATGATCCCAAATTCGCGGAAGGAGCCGGTCAGTGGGACACTCTTGTCAACTCTCATCCTCGACCGACTTTTCCAAATGACTGCAAACAGTCCAAATGGGATAGCCCCATAGTGGAGAACATCGCCACATCATTGCTGGAGGCAGCTTCCAGGAAGGACAAAGCGCGTCTTCTAGCTGTGCAAGCGCCCCATGCCGGGGACTTCCTGTTGGCATTCCCTAATTCCGCCTTGGGCACCCGCCTGGACCGTCAGACCCTAAGTATTGGTGTTGCTCTGCGCCTTGCCGGCCCTATCTCCACCGAGCACCGGTGAATTTGCGGCCATGCACGGGCAGACCAATACGGGAGCCATGGTCTCATCTGTCGTAAGACACAGGGAAAGATTGCCAGACATGAAGCAGTTAATGACATCATCAAGAGAAGTTTGGCTTCAGCTGGGTGCCCAGCACAAAGGGAACCTCAGTTGTGCAGGCCTGACAACAGCCAAAAACGCCCAGATGGAGTCACCCTGCAGCCGTGGAGGGAAGGTAAACAGGTCGTGTGGGACTACACGTGTGCATCCACATTGGCTGATACCTATCTACCTTACAGCGCAGTTGAGGGAGGCGGGGCGGCCACCTTCAGGGAGACCCAGAAAACTAACAAGTACAGGGACCTAGAACGTTGTTACAGGTTCGTGCCAATAGGCTCGGAGACTCTGGGCGCCTGGGGTAAATGTGCACTTAAGTTCCTGAAGGAGCTCCTCCCCACCATTCTCCAATTCCCCATCCCCTCGTTCCCACCATCCCAAACTCCCCCGTCCCCTCGTCCTTCCCCATCATTACCCCCTCCCTTGTCCCCTCGTCCTCTCTATCATCTCTCACTTCCGTCCCCTCGTCATCCCCACTATTCCCCACTCCCTCGTTCAATGCCTTCCCAAATGGTATGATGATCCCATCAGAAAACTGGGAACATCAAAATGATCTAATGTTCCCATCACTGAAATATAAGAAAAACGGTTAAAAAATGAAATGAAAATCTGAAAAAATATAAAAATGAACTATAGTCATGTAATGAATGGTCTAGTAAACAAAACAGCTCAATTCCAACGCAATTCACACAAAATAGTTAAATCAAAATGAAAATAAATCAAAATCTATGAAAATTCAATTTATCAATGCAATCAGAAACATTGAAATGAAATTGTAACATATTTAGTATAGCATGTGTGTTGCTGTTACATGCAACAGATGGAGCTGTTTTTTTTTTTTAAAGCATAGTTTTACATGTCACAGGTGTGTCATCTATACTTATACTTACGAAATGAACGGTATGGTACAACACCACATCTCAATTCCAACACAATATCACACAAGATAATTTACTTAAAAAGAAAATAAATTGAAATCTATGAAAATAAAATTTATCAATGCAATCGGAAACATCGAAATGGAATTCGTGACATATTTAATATAGCTTGCATGTTGCCATTATGTGCAACAGATGTCGCTGTTTTTCAAAAACGCAAATTTTTACCTGTCACAGTGGTGGCATCTATATAGTAGGCATATAAAAAAACGCGCCTATTCAAATGCAACGTTGTGTTAAAATTTCAAAGCAATTGTTGAAGAGCTGTAGGAGATTACACCGTGTGTTGCTCTTACGACTAACAGATGGCACTGTTTTTAAAAAATCGCATGTTTTTCCCTGTCACAGGTGAGGCATGTATAAAGTAGATATATAAAATGACGCGCCTATTCAGAGGCAACGTTGTGTCAAAATTTTAAAGCAATCGGTAAAGAGGTTTCGAAGATTTCCCTCACATGAAAAACATGAAAAACAGTTTTTAATAAAAAACATGTTTTTTTTTTACCGTCACAGACGTGACATCTGTATAGTATTTATATAAAAACCTGCTCGGATGCGAATGGAACGTTGTGTGAAAATTTCAAAGCAATTGGTGAAGATCTTTCGGAGATTAGCAATTTTGAACAAACGAACATTTTCATTTTTATTTATATAGATAGACAGATAGCCAAGAGTGAACTCATGAATGGTTAGCCTTGTGAAGGCGGCACACGTCTTGTGCCATATTTCAGTTTCTTTCTGATAAAGGAATCTTGCACTAAAGGACGTTTTTCACAATAGAATTTTACGAAAATTTGTTTTTGCTAACATATTTCCCTTATTTCCAAAATTTATCTGCTCGTTGATATTGCCTAATAAAATGACAAACCTTGTTGAGCATAAGCAAATCTTAGATCAAAAGGGTTTTGGAGCATGTGGAATGAACACATCGAAATATATTTATTCGAAATATTTAGCTCGAGACCATTAATAGTAACTTTCATTACTTACCCATACATATTTTTCCATTATCCTACAAGAAAAAAATGCATGACATTAGGATGCTTCTCTCTCCAAATTCCAGTTACTTATTTCAAAATCAGAATTTTGAAATAAGATATTTATATATTCTGTATACCTAAGGACGTTAATATATTATTATATATTTTATATTTTAAAGTTTTTAATATCTTTTATTAATATTCAGATTAAAAAATTATGAATGTATACAAAAATATGAAGAATCGCGCTTAATGAGAATTGTTCAAATTTTTAGTGGATCAGAGACCAGCAGCTTGCTGTCAGCCCGGTTATAATAACCTAACCTAGTAACCTGGTATAATAACCTGGTTCCTAGTAACATCTCGTGCTGTAATTCTCTCTCTCTCTCTCTCTCTCTCTCTCTCTCTCTCTCTCTCTCTCTCTCTCTCTCTCTCTCTCTCTCTCTCTCTCTCTCTCTCTCTCTCTCTCTCTCTCTCCCTCTCTCCCTCTCTCTCCCTCTCTCTCTCTCCCTCTCTCCCTCTCTCTCCCTCTCTCTCTCTCCCTCTCTCTCTCCCTCTCTCTCTCTCTTTCCCTCTCTCCCTCTCTCTCCCTCTCTCTCTCTCCCTCTCTCCCTCTCTCTCTCTCTCTCTCTCTCTCTCTCTCTCTCTCTCTCTCTCTCTCTCTCTCTCTCTCTCTCTCTCTCTCTCTCTCTCTCTCTCTCTCTCTCTCTCTCTCTCTCTGACTCCTGAAGAATTACTTACCTTGTAACATCACCTACATTTCCAGACTTGAAAGCCCCACCGCGTTCCCGTGGCCATTTGCCAGCAACGAGGTTGATGGGCCCCTCAAGACAACTGAGGCCCCCAGGACAGCCAGCCCCTCCACTTATGTTCCCGTGGGCGCCTGCGACCAGGAGCTCCATGCCTCTCACAACAGTCTGCTCCGCAGGAAACGACAAGGTTGGAAATGTTATTGTGTCCTGGTTTGGTGACTCCATAAGCGGAAATGCTCTAAATAAAGGATGGCGGTAATGGTCGAGAGCTGGCTTGGGGTAGAGAATGGCGATAGTGATAGGGTTTGGGGGGAGAGTTTGGGAGATGGGTGGTGATGGGAGGAGTAGTGTTTAGGAGATAGAGTAGTGGTTGGGACGAGGCAGTATTTGAGGGGTAGGTAGTGGTGGGGGAAAGGGGTAGTCTTTGAGAGAGAGGGAGGTGTCAGTGTTTGATAGGCAGGGATGTGGAGGGGGGCAGTGTTTGAGAGGCAGGGATGGGGAGGGGGGCAGTGTTTGAGAGGCAGGTATGGGGCGGGGGGCAGTGTTTGAGAGGCAGGGATGGGGAGGGGGGCAGTGTTTGAGAGGCAGGGATGTGGAGGGGGGCAGTGTTTGAGAGGCAGGGATGGGGAGGGGGGCAGTGTTTGAGAGGCAGGGATGGGGAGGGGGGCAGTGTTTGAGAGGGAGTGATGGGGAGGGGGGCAGTGTTTGAGAGGCAGGTATGGGGCGGGGGGCAGTGTTTGAGAGGCAGGTATGGGGAGGGGGGCAGTGTTTGAGAGGCAGGGATGGGGAGGGGGGCAGTGTTTGAGAGGCAGGGATGTGGAGGGGGGCAGTGTTTGAGAGGCAGGGATGGGGAGGGGGGCAGTGTTTGAGAGGGAGTGATGGGGAGGGGGCAGTGTTTGAGAGGCAGGTATGGGGCGGGGGGCAGTGTTTGAGAGGCAGGTATGGGGCGGGGGGCAGTGTTTGAGAGGCAGGTATGGGGCGGGGGGCAGTGTTAGAGAGGCAGGGATGGGGAGGGGGGCAGTGTTTGAGAGGCAGGGATGAGGAGGGGGGCAGTGTTTGAGAGGCAGGGATGGGGAGGGGGCAGTGTTTGAGAGGGAGTGATGGGGAGGTTATCTTGAGATGATTTCGGGGCTATAGTGTCCCCGCGGCCCGATCCTCGACCAGGCCTCCACCCCCAGGAAGCAGCCCGTGACAGCTGACTAACACCCAGGTACCTATTTTACTGCTAGGTAACAGTGGCATAGGGTGAAAGAAACTCTGCCCATTGTTTCTCGCCAGCGCCCGGGATCGAACCCGGGACCACAGGATCACAAGTCCAGTGTGCTGTCCGCTCGGCCGACCGGCTCCTTGTTTAGGCAGGGATGGGGACGGGGGCAGTGTTTGAGAGGCAGGGATGGGAAGGGGGCAGTGTTTGAGAGGCAGGGATGGGGAGGGGGCAGTGTATGAGAGGCAGGGATGGGGAGGGGGCAGTGTTTGAGAGGCAGTAATGGGGGGGGGGCAGTGTGGGAGAGTCAGGGATGGGTAGGGGGCAGTGTTTGAGAGGCAGGGATGGGGAAGGGGCAGTGTGTGAGAGGCAACGGATGGGGAGGGGCAGTGTTTGATAGAGAAGCAGTGATGGGGAGAGGGTAGAGTTTGAGAGATGGGTGGTGATGCGTGGTGGCAGGAAAGCTAATAATCAGGAGAAAGCGCAAACAAAATATGACAATGAAGAACTTGGGAGGGATAAGGACCTGCAATACAAGGGGTAGTTTTCCATAGGAGGGATGGGGTAGGGGGTAGTGTTCAAGAGGGGTAATGAGGTAGGGGGTAGAGGTCAATAGGGGGGATGGGGTGGGGGGAAGTGTTCAAGAGGGGTAATGAGGGCGTAGAGGTCAATAGGGGGGATGGGGTAGGGGGTAGTGTTCAAGAGGGGGGATGGGGTCGGTGGGTAGTGTTCAAGAGGTGGTAAATTACTTGAATCAATAATTGCAAATACCATTCGTCTTCGTCTTAAAAAACATAAATTCATAAATGATTCACAACATGGATTTACAAATGGCTGTTCATGTTTAACAAATTTGCTATCATTTTATTCCAGCAGTGGAATAGCAGCAGCAGCTCCGCGGGGCCTCGTAGCCTGGTGGATAGCGCGCAGGACTCGTAATTCTGTGGCGCGGGTTCGATTCCCGCATGAGGCAGAAACAAATGGGCAAAGTTTCTTTCACCCTGAATGCCCCTGTTACCTAGCAGTAAATAGGTACCTGGGAGTTAGTCAGCTGTCACGGGCTGCTTCCTGGGGGTGGAGGCCTGGTCGAGGACCGGGCCGCGGGGACACTAAAAAGCCCCGAAATCATCTCAAGATAACCTCAAGATAGCATAGTTGAGGCAGTTGAAAGTGATAAGGTTTGTGATGTTGTGTACCATGACTTTAGCAAAGCTTTTGATACAGTGCCACATAAAAGACTGATTAAAAAGATAAAGGCTCATGGTATTGGGGGTTCTATATTTAATTGGATTAGGGCATGGCTGTACCAAAGGAAACAGAGTTAATATAAATGGGGTTAAGTCAGAGGGGAAAAATGTTGTAAGTGGAGTGCTCAAGGCTCTGTTCTGAGACCTCTGCTATTCGAAATATATATAAATGATTTAGATTTAGGCTTGAGCAGCAATATTTGCAAATTTGTCGATGATACAAAAATCGGGAGGGTAGTACACACGGAAAATGATTCACTATCACTTCAAGACGATCTAAATAGGGTTTTGAAATGGTCAAAAGATTGGCAGATTCAATTTAATGCTTACTATTGTAAGGTTTTGAGGCTAGGTAATGATGATAAAGTTACAAGATACAAGCTAGATTGTGTTGAGATTGTGAAGTCAAATTCCGAAAGGGATCTCGGAGTTATGATTAGTAAGAATTTAAAACCAGAAAATCAATGCATAAATGTTCGTAATAAGGCAAATTGGACAATGGGATTTATTAATCGAAGCGATAGTAATAAAACACCTGGTGTTGTTCTCCAGCTATATCTTGCTCTGGTTAGGCCCCATTTAGAATATAAGAATATAAAAATAAAGGTAAATGCAGAAAGCCTATTGGCCCATACGAGGCAGCTTCTATTTATAACCACACAATCCTACTCATATACATATCCAACCCACGTTTAAAACAATCGAGGGACCCCACCTCCACCAAGTTACTTGGTAATTGGTTCCAAAAATCAACAACCCTGTTACCGAACAAGTATTTACCCATGTCTTTCCTAAATCTAAACTTAATTTATACCAATTTAAACTATCAACTTCCTCAACTATGCTCGAATAAAATGATAACAAATTTGTTAAACGTGAACGGCCATTTGTAAAACTATTTTGTGAATTATTTATTAATTTATGTTTTTCAGGATGAAAACAAATGTTATTAGCAGTTATCGATTCTAGTAAGTTTCCCACATTAGACGTTAGGCTAATTGGCCGATAGTTTGACACAAGTGATCTATCTTCTTTCTTAAAAATTGGTTCCACATTTGCAACCTTTCACGACTCTGGCACTCTGCCTGACTCTAATGATTGATTAAATATGGTAGAGTTACTCACAAAGCTCCTCTTTGCATTCTTTAAGCACCCTGGCAAACACTTCGTCCGGCTCTTGGAATTTGTTTGGTTTGAGTTTCACTATTTGTTTTATAACATCATCCCTGGTAACTGTTAAACTAGTCAACCTGTCCTCCACATAGACATGTTCGGCTGAAGGCATAGCGTTAAGTTTTTCTTTAGTAAATACAGAGATAAAATATTTATTAAAAATATTACTCATCTCTTCATCATTATCAGATATCTGAGCTGTCGCAGTTTTCAATGGACCTATTCTTTCCCTAACCTTTGTTCTATATAAGAATGGATATAAATTCACTTGAACGTATCCAGCATAGGATGACAAAGTTAATCCCACAAATTAGAAACCTGTCATATGATGAAAGATTAACAAACCTTAAATTGCATTAACAGGAAAGGCGAAGAGTTCGGGGTGATATGATAGAGGGTAACAAATGGATGAATGGTGATAACAAAGGGAACAAAACATAATATTAATAGGGTATTAAAAGTATCAACACAAGACAGAACACGAAACAATGGGTATAAACTGGATAAGTTTATACCCATTGGGTATAAATTCAAAGACCTGGGTATACTGGTTCAGTAACAGGGTTGTTGATTTGTGGAACCACTTGCCACATGGCGCTGTGAATGTGGGGTCCTTTGATGTTTCAAGCGTGGGTTGAACATGTATATGAGTGGGATTGGAAGTCCAATAGTGCTGTTGCAGTTACCTTTATTCTTATGTTCTTCTTATCCATTCAGGAACTTATACACCTCTATCATGTCAAGCCTAGCTCTTTTTGCCTTTGCAGCGAATGTAATTTAAGCTTTGTCAATCCCTCTTCATATGACAGGTTTCTAATTTGCGGGATTAACTTTATCATCTTAAGGTGGAAACGTTCTAGGGAATTTATATCTATTCTATAGTACGGCGACCAAAACTAAACTGCATAATCTAAATGGGGCCTAACCAGAGCAAGCTATAGATGAAGAACATCACCAGGTGTCTTGTTACTAACGCTTTGATTAATAAATCCCAGTGTCATATTTGCATTATTACAAACATTTATGCATTGATTTTTTAGTTTTAAATTCTTACTAAATTCAAGGGGACTCCAAGTCCCCTTTCGCAATCCGACTTTGCAATCTCAACAACAACTAGCTCGTATCTTGTAACTCTATCATCATTACCTAGCCTCAAAACCTTTCATTTGTAAGCATCAAATTGAATGTGCCAATCTTTTGACCATTTCAAAGTCCTTAGATCGTCTTGAAGTGATAGAGAGTCTTTTTCTGTACTTATTTCCCTCCCGATTTTTGCATCATCGGCAAATTTTCAAATATTGCTGCTCAGACCTGAATCTAAATAATTTATATAAATATTATTAGCTGTACCCAACTACAGAGACCTTCCCCTATCTCCCACTCCTCTTCCCCTGTCTCCTACCATTAACCCCTCCTACGTCCCTCATCCTCCCAACCATTTCTCACACCTCCGTCCCCTCGTCCTCCGAACCATTCCTCACTCCCCCGTTCCCTCGTCCTCCCAACTATTCCCCACTCATCCTCCCCACCATTCCCCCCTCCCCATCCCTTTGTCCTCCCCACCATCCCCGACTCCACCGTCCCCTCGTCCTCCCAACCATTTCCCAGTCCCACGTCCCCTCATTCTCCCCACCATTCCCTCCTCCTCCGTCCTTGTGTCCTCCCCACCATTCCCCTCTCCCTCGTTCCCTTGTCTTCTCAACCATTCCCCACTCCCAAGTCCCACTCATCCTCCCCACAATTCCACCCTCCCCCGTCTATTGGTTGATACCTGGTTGATGGGGTTCTGGGAGTTCTTCTACTCTCCAAGCCCGGCCCGAGGCCAGGCTTGACTTGTGAGAGTTTGGTCCACTAGGCTGTTGCTTGGAGCAGCCCGCAGGGCCACATACCCACCACAGCCCGGTTGGTCCGGCACTCCTTGGAGGAATAAATCTAGTTTCCTTTTGAAAATGTCCACGGTTGTTCCGGCAATATTTCTTATGCTTGCTGGGAGGGTGTTGAACAACCGGGGACCTCTGATGTTTATACAGTGTTCTCTGATTGTGCCTATGGCACCCCTGCTCTTCACTGGTTCTATTCTGCATTTTCTTCCATATCGTTCACTCCAGTACATTGTTATTTTACTGTGTAGATTTGGTACTTGGCCCTCCAGTATCTTCCAGGTGTATATTATTGGATATCTCTCTCGCCTTCTTTCTAGTGAGTACGTTTGCAGGGCTTTGAGACGATCCCAATAATTTAGGTGCTTTATCGCGTCTATGCGTGCCGTATATGTTCTCTGTATTCCCTCTGTTTCAGCAATCTCTCCTGCTCTGAAGGGGGAAGTGAGTACTGAGCAGTACTCAAGACGGGACAACACAAGTCACTTGAAGAGTACAACCATTGTGATGGGATCCCTGGATTTGAAAGTTCTCGTAATTCATCCTATCATTTTTCTGGCTGTCGCAATATTTGCTTGGTTATGCTCCTTAAACGTTAGGTCGTCAAATTGTCTGGATCTTCCACCTTCATGTTATTTATTGGAGTGCTAAACATGTCCTCATACTGCTTTTTAGGATTTCACTAATTTCTTTGTCATCCTCCGTGTATGAACCTTCACTTGTACGAATAGGTCCAATACTGGCAGTGGTTTTTGCTTTTGATTTCGCATATGTGAAGAAATATTTTGGATTTTTCTTTATTTCCTGAATTGCTTTCTGTTCTAACTGCCTTTCTTCAGTTTCATATGAGTGTTTCAATTTCCGCTCGATTTCTTCAATCTCCCTATTTAAATTATTTCTTCTTTGACGGGAAATTCGTGTCTGCATAAGAAGTTCGGTTATTTTTTTCCTGCGTTTATAGTGTCGTCTGCGTTCTCTTTCTACGTTGGATCTCTTTCTGGCTTTCCTCAAAGGAACATGTTTCAGACAGACTTGATACGCTTCCGAAGTCAGTTTTTCTATTCCTTCTGTAGGACTTGTATTACTTAGAACAGTTTCCCATGGAATGTTTGTAAGTTCCCTGTTTATTATCTCTCAGTCTATCCTTTTATTCTTGAAATTGAATTTACTGAATACCCCTCTCGCTTTATCAACGTTTTAGGTTCTATTCTGAGTATTGATGGTCGTTTGCACTTCCATGAGCTTGTGATCTGAGTATGTGGTATCTGATATCGTAATGTCTCTGATAATGTCTTCATTGTTCGTAAAGACCAGATCTAGAATATTTTCATTTCTCGTTGGCTCCGATATCTACTGATTGAGTGAAATTTTTTCAAAGAATCTAAGTAGTTCTCTAATCTGTGGTTGGTTAGGTCCTGATAGATTTCCTGGTATAATATTATTGTTTGCAATTCTCCACCTGAGACTAGGCAAGTTGAAGTCACCTAGGAAGATAATATCAGGTATCGGGTTCTCCAAATTATCAAGGCTATTCTCTATTTTGTTTATCTGTTCTGTGAATTTCTCAGCCGTTGCATCTGGGGGTTTGTATATTAGAATAATCACTAAATTTATTTTCTCTATTTTTAATCCCAGTACCTCTACCACCTCATTTGTAACGTTTAGGAGCTCCGAACATACAAGGTCTTCCCTAATATACAGACCCACTCCTCCATGTGACCTAATTTTCCAATCACACCTGTATAGGTTATATCCTGGAAACCAGGGGCCAGATTCACGAAAGCACTTACACAAACACTTACGAACGTGTACATCTTTTCTCAATCTTTGGCGGCCTTATTTCCAATTATTAAACAGTTAATGAGCTCCAAAGCACCAGAGGCTGTTTATAACAATAACAACAGTTGATTGGCAAGTTTTCATGCTTGTAAACTGCTTAATAAATGTAACCAAAGCCGACAAAGATTGAGGAAAGATGTAAACGTTCGTAAGTGCTTGCGTAACTGCTTCGTGAATCTGGCCCTAGATCTCACTGTCTAAGAATTTCCCTGCATGGGTTTCTGTGAAAGCTCCAAATACTGCATTTGACTCCGTGAGGAGGCCGTTTATGAACTGTACTTTGTTGTTTGTTCTTGTTTTCAGTCCTTGTATGTTGGCAAAGATGAATGAGGTTACTCTATTAGTGATAGTTTGACTGGGAGACTTTTTCGGCAAGCCCATTATGCGTGGACATAATGAGTTTGTTCTCCCCACCATCCCCCACTACCGTCCCCACGTCCTCCCCATAATTCCCCACTGCCTTCTCTGATGCCTTCCCAAATGATCGGACGTTCCCATCAGAAAATTTGGAACATCAAATGACTTGATGTTCCCATCACTGAAATATAAGAAAAACAGTTAAAAAAACGAAATGAAAAATTGAAAAAATAAAAAAATAAACTATACTCACAAAATGAATGGTATGGTAAACAACAGAGCTCAATTCCATCACAATGTCACACAATATAGTTAAATCAAAATGAAAAAAGATTGAAATCTATGAAAATTCAGTATTAGTGAAATCAGAAACATTGAAATGGAATTGTAATATATTTAGTATAGCGTGTGTTGCTCTTTCGTGCAACAGATGGTTTGTTTTTCAGAAAAAACTTGTTTTTACCTATCACAGGTGTGGCATCAATACTTATATTCATGAAATGAACGGTATGGTAAACAACACAGCTCAATTTAAACTCAATATCACAAAATAATTAAATAAAAAAGAAAAAAATCGAAATCTGTGAAAATTCAATTTGCCAATGCAATGGGAAATATTGAAATGGAATCGCAACATATTTAGTATAGCGTGTGTTGTAACAGATGGCGCTGTTTCTTAAAAAAAGAATGTATTTACCTGTCATAGGTAATCTAATGGCATCTATACTTATACGAAATGAACGGTATGATAAACAACACAGCTCAATTCCAATGCAATGTCTCACAAAATAATTAAATCAAAATGAAAAAATATCGAAATCTATGAAAATTTAATTTATCAATGCAATCGGAAACATTGAATTGGAATCGTAACATTTTTATTACAGCGTGTGTTGTTATTATGTGCAACAGATGGAGCTGTTTTTTTTTGTTAAAAAAACAATATTTTTACCTGTCACAGGTGTGTCATCTATACAGAAGGTATATAAAAACATGCGTGTATTTGAATGGAATGTTGAGTCAAAATTTCAAAGTCTCAAAATTTCCCTCACATGAAAAACACAGTTTTTCAAAGAAGCATGTTTTTTCCCGTCACAAACGTGACATCTATATTGTATGTATATGAAAACCCGCTCGGATGTGAATGTAACGTTGTGTGAAAATTTCATCGGTGAAGTAATCGGTGAAGAACTTTCGGAGATTAGCGATTTTGACCAATTTACATTTTACATTTTTATTTATATAGATGAATAATAGAGGTCCTAGAACAGAGCCTTGACGCACTCCACTTACAACATTTTCCCACTCCGACTTAACCCCATTTATACTAACTCTTTGTTTCCTTTGGTGTAGCCATGCCCTAATCCAGCTTAATACAGAACCCCAATACCATGCGCCTCTATCTTCTTAATCAGTCTTTTAAGTGGCACTGTATCAAAAGCTTTGCTAAAGTCAAGGTACACAACATCACAAACCTTACCACTTTCAACTGCCTCAACTACGCTGGAATAAATTGATAGCAAATTTTTAAACATGAACGGCCATTTGTAACACCATGTTGTGAATCATTTATGAATTTATGTTTTTTTAAGACGAAGACGAATGCAACCATCGACCCAAGCAACTCTCCCTCAATAGACGCCAAGCCAATTGGCCGGCAGTTTGACGCAACTTATCCATCTCCCTTCCTGAAAACTGGCACCACAGGGATAGGGTAGGGGGTAGTGTTCAAGAAGTGGGTGGTGGGGTACGAGGAAGTCTTCAAGAGGTGGGAGGAGGGGTAGGGGGTAGTATTCAAAAAAGTTTGCTAAGGGATGGGGGGGGGGGGGATTATAAAGCTCAAGAGGTGGGTTGAGGGGTAGGGGGTAGTGTTCAAGAGTTGGGTGAAGGGGTACGGGGTATTGTTCAAGAGGTGGGTGAAAGGGTTGGGGGAAGTGTTCAAAAAGTGCGTGGTGAGGTAGGAGGTAGTTTTCAAGAGGGGGGATGGGGTAAGGGGGTAGTGGTCAAGAGATGGGAGGTTAGGTAAGGGGTATTGTTCAAGAGGTAGGTAGTAAAGTAAGTAGTGTTCAAGAGGTGGGTGGAGGCGTGTGGGGTAGTGTTCAAGAGGTGAGAGGAGGGGTAGGTGGTAGTGTTCAAGAGGTGGGTTGATGGGTAGTGGGTAGTATCCAAGAGAGGGGAATAAGAACATAAGCACCTAAGAATAAAGTTAACTTCGGAAGGCCTATTGGCCCATTCGAGGCAGCTTCTATTTATTACCAACCAATCCCACTCATATACATGTCCAGCCCACGCTTGAAACAATCAAAGGACTCCAGGCATTTAAATAAGTAGTTTTAAATCATTTTTTAGGAGGGGGGGGATAATGTTATCATTGAGAAAGAATTAGGAGAAAGATATAAGGATTAGGGAAGAATTAAATGATGAGAGAATTCCCTTTTAAAATGTTTGCTCCTAAAGGTTATGATAGTTATAAACTTATCCGTGCTTTACTGACTTATCTACTTCATTTACATTATTATTCCACCAAAAACAGTTCATGGACAACACACTATCATGATCACACGTGCACTTCAGATAATATTAGTATATTTATTGAAGAACTGTAAAGAATCATGTACTTACCATTCTTGTGTTCCGTGAACACACCACAGATCTGCTGACGGCACCGAGCAGCCTGAGGGTAGTGTCAGCTGGACGTGATTACGTTGACCTAGAATGGCAGGTTAGTGTTTAAATCTTAGTCGCCATATCTTCAAAGATAATAAGCAGAATGTCATTGATGAAAAATGACCATTCAGCTATGCTTTTATATAATGCGTTAGAATGGTTCAAATCTAAAGTGCCAGTTATTTGAGAGAATTAAATGTTAATTTGTTACATATGTAAAAAATTTAAGCCTCTCAGTTTTTGTTTAGAAACTGCATAGTATCAATATGTGTGTGTGTGTGTGTGTGTGTGTGTGTGTGTGTGTGTGTGTGTGTGTGTGTGTGTGTGTGTGTGTGTGTGTGTGTGTGTGTGTGTGTGTGTGTGTGTGTGTGTGTGTGTGTACTCACCTAGTTGTGTCTGCAGGATCGAGCATTGACTCTTGGATCCCGCCTTTCGAGCATCGGTTGTTTACAGCAATGACTCCTGTCCCATTTCCCTATCATACCTGGCTTTAAAATTATGAATAGTATTTGCTTCCACAACCTGTTCCTGAAGTGCATTCCATTTTCCCACTACTCTCACGCTAAAAGAAAACTTCCTAACATCTCTGTGACTCATCTGAGTTTCAAGCTTCCATCCATGTCCCCTCATTCTGTTACTATTCCGTGTGAACATTTCGTCTATGTGCCCTCTGTCAATCCCTCTGAGTATTTTATACATTCCTATCAAGTCCCCCCTCTCCCTTCTTCTTTCTAGTGTCGTAAGGCACAGTTCCCTCAGACGCTCCTCATACCCCATCCCTCGTAGCTCTGCGACGAGTCTCGTTGCAAACCTCTGAACCTTTTCCAGTTTCATTATATGCTTCTTCAGATGGGGACTCCATGATGAGGCGGCATACTCTAAGACTGGCCTCACGTAGGCAGTGTAAAGCGCCCTAAATGCCTCCTTACTTAGGTTTCTGAATGATGTTCTAAATTTTGCCAGTGTAGAGTACGCTGCTGTCGTTATCCTATTTATATGTGCCTCAGGAGATAGATTAGGTGTTATGTCCACGCCCATGTCTCTTTCGTGCGTCGTCACAGGTAGGCTGTTCCCCTTTATTGTGTACTGTCCCTTTGGTCTCCTATCTCCTAGTCCCATTTCCATAACTTTACATTTGCTCGTGTTGAATTCCAGTAGCCATTTCTCTGACCATCTCTGCAACCTGTTCAGGTCCTCTTGGAGGATCCTGCAATCCTCATCTGTCACAACTCTTCTCATCAACTTTGCGTCATCAGCAAACATCGACATGTAGGACTCTACGCCTGTAAACATGTCGTTAACATATACAAGAAATAGAATTGGTCCCAGCACCGATCCTTGTGGTACTCCACTTGTTACTGTTCGCCAGTCCGACTTCTCGCCCCTTACCGTAACTCTTTGGCTCCTTCCTGTTAGGTAGTTCCTTATCCATGCTAGGCCCTTTCCCTCCACCCCCGCCTGCCTCTCGAGCTTGAACAGCAGTCTCATGTGCGGTACTGTATCAAAGGCAGTCCAGAAATATGCAGTCTGCCCAACCATCTCTGTCCTGTCTTGTCCTCGTTGTTTTATCATAGAATTCCAGAAGGTTTGTTAGGCACGATTTCCCTGTCCAGAACCCATGTTGATGTTTGTTCACAAACCTAATGTTCTCCAGGTGTGCAACCAGTCGTAGCCTAATTATTCTTTCCAGTATTTTACAGGGGATGCTTGTCAGTGATACAGGTCTATAGTTAAGTGGCTCCTCCCTATCGCTTTTCTTGAAGATCGGCACAACATTTGCCTTCTTCCAGCAACTGGGCAATTCTCCCGACATAAGTGACTCATTAAAGATCATTGCCAGAGGCACGCTGAGGGCCTGCGCTGCTTCTTTTAGTATCCACGGTGATACTTTGTCTGGTCCAACTGCTTTAGTTGCATCTAGAGTTGTCAACTGTTTCATTACCTCCTCTGCTGTCACCTCTATATCTGATAGTCTTTCATCTAAGGTAACCCCTTCCAACAATGGGAGCTGCTCAGGCTCGGTAGTGAACACTCCATGGAAACTGGCATTCAGTGCCTCGCAGATTTCCTTGTCACTTTCAGTATATGCCCCCTCTGTCTTCCTTAGTCTTGTCACTTGGTCGTTCACCGACATTTTTCTTCTGATATGACTGTGTAGTAACTTAGGTTGTTTTTTCGCTTTGATTGCAATATCGTTCTCATAGTCCCTTTCCGATGTTCGTCTTATGTTAATGTAATCGTTCCTAGCTCTGTTGTATCTGATCCTGTTGTCCTCTGTTCTTTGTCTTCTGTACTTCCTCCACTCCCGCCTGCTGGCCATTTTTGCTTCCTGACACTGTCTATTAAACCATGGGTTATTATATTCCTTCTTATTTTTTCCCTTTACTGTTGGTATAAATCTCTCTTCGGCCTCCTGGCATTTCTGTATGACTAGGTCCATCATATCTTGGACTGTTTTTCCTGTAATTTCTTCCTCCCACTGCACTTCACCCAGATAGTCCCTTATCCTCTTATAGTCCCCTTTCCTGTAGTCAACTCTCCTTTCCGAGATCTCTTGTCCCATGGTCATAAGTTTGAATTCCATCATGTAGTCAAAGACTAGACACAATGGTCACTAGCCCCTAGAGGTATTTTATGCTCTAAATTCTCGATATCTTCTACGTTCTGGGTGAAAATCAGGTCTAATAGGCTCGGTGCATCTCCTCTTCTTTCCCTTGTGTCTTCCTTCACATGTTGTGTTAGGAAATTCCTGTCTATAACATCTACTAATTTTGCTCCCCACGTTTCGTCCCCTCCATGGGGATTCCTTGATTCCCAATGTGAGTGTGTGTGTGTGTGTGTGTGTGTGTGTGTGTGTGTGTGTGTGTGTGTGTGTGTGTGTGTGTGTGTGTGTGTGTGTGTGTGTGTGTGTGTGTGTGTAAATCACGAAGAAATTAACACTATGAATAATGTACTTATTTTTAACCACAAAGGAAAATTAAACCTGAAATTTGTAAGTACTTTCGTAGGAATCAAGACATTATAAGAGGGATAAACATTACAATTCAGTGGAGGTGCAATTCAGTGCAAATCGAACTATTCGTATAATGATCTTTTACTCGATGTAATTATTATTGTACTATAGACCAGCTCTAAATTTTTTCTGCATCAATGTCAGCACTTTGTATTAAATTTAACCGATATTTTCGTTTTCTAAAAATATTTGCCAGTTCTATAATAATTAAAGAATTATTGGGAACTTGAGGCAACAGAATTAAAAAAAGATATTTGTGTTCCTTTTTCAATGCGATTGGTGCAATTGTGGCACACTTATGCATCACATTAATAGTTTGCAATTTCTATACGGCATTAATTTGAGAATCTGTAGGGTAACCAGCATTTTTGGAAATCCATGGAATGATGGTAAACTGAGCTGCGAGTGAATATCGATAATGAATTTTTATTGATCAGAAGAACTAGCCAGAAAGTTTCGGTTATGATGATGCTGAGATGATGAAGATGATGCTGGAAATTATTTCTTACAGGTACTAATATAACTGATAATATATGATTAATGTAATCTGTATACTTGTTCATATTACTATCAATATTAGCCTAAACATATATTTACAGCATGACGGTCCTGGGGGCGCTATGGAGTTCCTAGTGAAGGTTTACTATACTGGAGGAGCGTTTGCTAAGGACCAGGTGTCTCGGGGAACGTCCGTGAGAGTGGGCGGCCTGGCCCCAGGCACGGACTACACCTTCTCTGTGATGGCCTTCTTGCCCCTCCCGAACGGGCGCCGGGCTCAAAGTCCTGAAAGCTCACTCGCCTCCGCCAAGACTCAAGGCAAGTTCATCATGTCTGTGATAACAAAAAATTAAAGTTTATTTCTTTCTTTCTAATCTCTTTCTTACATATTCAAGATATTTCAGGTTAATTACTTCTTAATAAGAACGAAATACGAAACGTTTAATATTTAATAGCCTATAATAGAATTTAAGTATATGCCACCAAAACATTTTGTAGGCCTATTCTTAATGTTTTATGATTTCATAAAGCATCTAATGAAATTATGCTTATAGCTCCTAAATATATTACAATTAAAATGCTGAGGTTAATGATATTGACACTAAATGAATGACACGTGAATAAAGTTTTAAAATTTATTGAAAATTTATGTTGCTCACATATAAGCAATTTAAAGAGGAAAAGTTATCTGAAAAATCTAACAAAAAGTATTATTAGTAAAGTAATAAGTAAAATTTGGAGTTTCACATATCATGGGAATAACAAAGTCCAGACATTTCAACCAGGTGTATCAGTTGTTAGAGAGAGATCAGGATCAGGTCAGTGAGAACAGTGAGGATAACAGAATGATGAATAACTGAATGACATTTTAAATAGGTATTGTATCCCGGTCATTACTACAGAAGAAGAATAATGTTCCTAAAGTTTGCAACAATTATTGAAGTTCTGAAAACGTTATGAAAGTTATTTTTTTATAGGGAAGAAGTTATGTACAGCAAGTACCGAAATTAATACCAAATTTATGGTCATAAAAGCATTTTTCAGGATTCTAAATGAATGTTAGGAAGACTTTGGTCAACCCTTTCCAAGAATACTCAATAAATCGTTAGAGTTGGACATTGTTCTGAAATTGGGAAGGGTTGTGAGTCTATGGCCATCTTTATGATGGCTAGATCATAAAGTTGGTATCACACATTTTAATGTCTATTGTTGACAAAAAATATATATTTTATGGAAATCCTATTTACATGCTTTAAAAATACGTTTTAATAAATGACTCCCAACACATCTTTACATATGAATAATCAAGTTTATAGAGTTACTATCTTTTATACACTCTCGAATTGATAGACATAGTTAAAGATTTCGATGTTATACATAAAGATTTCAGAAAAGCTTACTTCTCAGTGGTGTTGCATTGACATTGTACTCACCTGATTGTGCTTGCGGGGGTTGAGCTTTGTCTCTTTGGTCACGCCTCTCAACTGTCAACCAACTGGTGTACAGATTCCTGAGCTTATTAGGCTCTATCATATCTACATTTGAAACTGTGTATGGAGTCAGCCTCCACCACATCACTGCCTAGTGCATTCCATTTATTAACTACTCTGAGACTGAAAAAATTCTTTCTAACGTCTCTGTGGCTCATCTGGGTACTAAGTTTCCACCTCTGTCGCCTTGTTCGTGTCCCACCCGTGCTGAAGAGTTTGTCTTTGTCCACCCTGTCAATTCCCCTGAGAATTTTGTAGGTGGTTATCATGTTTCCCCTTACTCTTCTGTTTTCCAGGGACGGGAGGTTCAGCTCCTTTAACCTTTCCTCGTAGCTCATAACTCTCAGTTCCGGGACGAGCTTGGTGACATACCGCTGAATCTTCTCTAACTTTGTTTTATGTTTAACTAGGTATGGACTCCAAGCTGGAGCTGCATATTTCAGGATTGGTCTGACGTAAGTTGTATACAGGGTCCTGAACGATTCCTTACACAAGTTTCTAAAGGCAGTTCTTATGTTGGCTAGTCTAGCATATGCTAGACTGGCTCATACCAGTCATATGAGAGGGAGCTCCTATGCACTAGAAAACGTTTGACTTTAGTTTGAGTGAATGATATTTTGTACTTGTAGGCTGTAGCCCATGGCCCCAGAGTCCAACCATTTCATATCACTTTTACTCCCGCGACCTAGTCGGTTCGCTGCTTTAATTGCAGTGGTGCCCACCCCGTGTTCACCATCATGCGCTCACTACAAGGTGGGTCCACACTTTCTGGTTACCTTCCAGAGGTCAAGGTCCCCGATGCCCCGGCTATGACCAGGCCTCCTGGTTGCTGGACTAGTCAACCAGGTTGTTGGACGTGGCTGCTTGCGGCCTGACGGCCTGGTTGATTAGGTATCCTTTTGAGGTGTATATCGAGTTCACTTTTGAACACTGTGAGTGGTAAGCCAATTATGCCCATTATGTGTACTTGAAGCGTGTTGAACTGTCTCGGGGCTTCTGATATTGATAGTTCACTCTCAGAGTACGTATTACAACTCTGTTTTTCAACGGGGGTATTCTGCACATCCTGCCATGCCTTATGGTCTCTTGTGGTGTTATTTCTGTGTGCAAGTTTGTGACCAGCCCCTCTAATATTTTTCACGTGTAAATTATTACGTATCTCACCCATCTGCACTCTAGAGAATACAGATTTAAGCTTTTGAGTCGGTCCCAGTAGTTTACATGATTTATTGAGTGGATTCTAACAGTAAAGGATCTCTGTATACTCTCCAGTTCTGGAATTTCTCCAGCGTTGAAAGGGGCAGTTATTGTACAACAGTATTCTACACAAGTGAGCACTAACGCTTTGAAAAGTATCATCATTAGTGCGATATCTCTTGTTTGAATGGATCTTCTTATCCAACTTGTCATTTTTCATTCAGCTGTGTTTTCTTGCAGGTCAGTTAATTCTCATCCTAAAGAAAGAGGATAACATCCCCATCTTTGAGATTAGGCACCAACTAAAACGTCTAAGGTTCCTCAAAGACCTCTCTTATGCTTGCGTTGCCCGGTAAGGAATTTCTCCAGCTCTGCAACCATTTTAAAGTCGTCCACCTCATGGGTCTTGCCTTCACTTTACAGTAGACTACAACCTACTGCATGGAACATGTTTTGACCCTACTGGCCATTTTCACACCTCTCCTTGTCTTTCCTTCTCTCTTTGTTATCTATGCACGATCCTGGTTCCTGTTCTTCAGCCCATCCATTGTCAGTTTTGGGCTCTTCCAGACATAATTTTCACTCGCTACCTTCATCCTCTTCTCTGCCTGTTGGCCCTCCCCTACCTTACGGTCGCTGCTAATGTCCACTACCATCCCAGTGGGCGCAGACATTCGTCTCTGGATGAGACTGCTGTTGACATCGAGCGCTACACTGATGCCATCTGCCGCTTTCTACTTTATGCCCCACTCTCCTGACCAGAAGGGTAATGGGTTGCCTTGGTCTCTTCCTTCCAAAAAGGAAAGAAGGGTTTGGCTCCTGACCATGAAGTCGCGTCCGTCTTCGATCCTGAGTCTGATATTCTCGTTCTTTAATCTGCTGTTGTCCTCACTCCAGAGACTGCCAATGTTCTCGTACTGGAGCTACCTTCTCTGCCTCCAACTTATAAATCATCTGCATCTGATTGCATGCCTAAACTCCCTTCCTTGACCCTTCTGAATCATAATATATTTGTTATTTACCAATGCCAGGAAACCTTGAATTCATCGAACCTGTCATATGTTACCACTGGTTTCCTGCGCATTTGTCCTTAGTTCCCATTTTTGTTCAATAATTTTTTAATCTTTCTTGTTATAGCTGTTTATCAAAGAAATATACGACACTTTTTTGCAAATTCTAATGAACTTCAACTTTTAATCTGCAAGATTTTACTACTGTGTACCTGTTCAGGAACCGATGGTTGACGCTCAACCTGGTTTTACCTTCATCACTTCCTCTCATCCTTCTAACAGTTCTCCACAGTGAACTGTGGTCTGAGATGTACCACAGTGGTATCTCTTGGTAGACCTCTTTGTTCAGTTCCCTCCATGAATTCGATGACTGCTGGCCTCACTGACGACCACAGGCGGTACCTCTCTGCTCCAACAAGTATTAACCTCTTTTTTACTGAAGTTTACCTGACGTGATGAGTTTCCTTGAGAGCCGGCCCCAGATTCTTGTCGCTCCCCACACTACTCCGATTGGTCCCCCACCGCCTCCCACGTAGCAGGGTGCTGTACATGGTGGTCACTCCTCACCAGGGTTTCCTTGCTGTCAGAAGAACGTTGACCAGAACTATTTATGTCTTCTTCACGTCGCTCCAAACGAAGAGGCAGCTGGCAGGTCCTTCCTCGGACCTCCCAACAGTGCTTTCCTGGATGACAGGTAGACCAACGTGTGTCGGTGTGTCTCTTGCCAGCTTCTCGCGGCTTCAACACTCCCAAATTATTTTCGGATAGTTTCTCGGTGTCTCCTTTGTCCTCGACCTCAATTACCAGCAGTCTAGACGTCCACCTCGCTGGTCAGACCCACTCCACTCTCGCTGGAGTGACGAGCTGTGCGACTCGTTCATTCCATGACCCAGAACGTAGTGACACCTGGGGCAGCAACCCCGTTCCCGCTCTAGGTGGCTACGTCACGTCACGTTAGGGCGTTCTGCCAATGGTCACACCTTCACGCCCAGCCAATGACCATCTCTACATCCGGGAGACTAAATGTCCTAACATGTAGTTTCCTTTCGGCGGGAACTGACCTTTGCTGGATCTGGGTGGGTCAGCCATCTTGTCTTCTCAGGCAAGGCTTCGTCTTTCCCTCTACCCAACTTGTTACGGAAACAACATAAAATCCTGGCTTCTTGGCTCCTCATAAGTGTAACCAAACAAGACTATGGGGGCTTCTAGTCTAAATACAAGTTGGAGAATGACTTATTAGATGGGAGGAGCGTATCTTGCCGGTACATGTAACACTATACTCTCTATCGTGCCACTTTCCGGCCATTCATCTCTACTAAATTTACTTATGCTGATAACTCCATTTCTGATTTTGTTCTTGATGCACACACACTTACTTTAAGGCTGTCTTTATTTTGTATCTCCTCTCTTCATTGTTGTTATTCTTCACAATGCCTTTTATTTATTGAAATAATGGTTGTTTTTCTTCCTGGTTTTTGTGAGTTGTACATTTGAATTTTCCTGCTTTCACCATTTTCTGTATGTATGAAGGAGGTTAAGCTTCGCATTCTTTCTGATCACTTTTGCAATTTGTTTTTTTTATTACTCCCCTAATCTTTTTACCGACGTTATTAGCTCTACTGCTCATTTATTCCAGAACAATGTTCCTTTTCTTCCATTTTTTTAAACTGAACATTGTTCTGGTGCCATCTCTTAATACTCCTCTTCAGCCTTTCATGGATCATACTCTCAAACTCTTAATCATGTACGGCGGCCAAAGGATTACTTTGGTTGAGTTTCAGAAGAGGCAGAATGACTACATTTTGAATGTTGATTTTTTCGAAATCAAGGGGGAAGAGATTAGGTGGTTTTTCTTTGTATGTGGCAGCAGCAAGTGTCGTCGTTTGAGGCAAGATTTTGGCACCCAAAAATCCAGGCAGGGTTCCAATTCCCTAGATGAAGGATTGACCTATGATAAGCTGTAATCTGCCAACCAAAAAGTGACTCGACGTCAGGTGAAGAATGAGAGAGACATGAGTCACGTCTCTCTAGCCCACAAGTTGCTAATGTTGCCCGAGAACTTGTAGTGGGAGGTTATGTCAAGATCACCTCCAGGATCTTAGTGAATTTTCGAATGTATACCATGACTAGCAGTAAGTAGACGCCAGATGAACACTAGAAGTGACCTGTTATTCTTTTAGGAGAAGATTTTTCGTCGAATTCCACAAGTTGCAGCATTGGAGTGCAACAAGGAAACCGTTGTGGGTCGGGGACCGTCATATCAAGGTCTCAGATGAACAGAGCAATCAGTTTGTTTGCAACTGCTGGACACCCTGCCTCCATGGAACCCTATGGTGTTTAAGGACAATTCTAGACTACAGGAGTCTGGATCGCTTGAGGTTAGAATGTATTGAATTCCAAGTTGCCGCCCTGCTACCCGAGAGAGACTGACCACTACAAATACTACAGTGAGAGGGTACGATGCGTGCTCGGCTGCTTGTTACTTGTTCCCAAGTGCAGAGTCAGGTTAATATGATTACTAAAGTAAGGCTAATATAATTGACAGATTCAGGCTCATACAATTGGCAGTCAGCCTGATATAATTGCCCGATTCAGGCTAATATAATTGCCCAAGTATGCCTAATATAATTGCAAGAGGCAGTCAGGAGTGCAGTGCGTGTGTGGTCGCCTGCCACTCTGAGACAGTGACAGTGAGGCAGTGCAGTGTCAAAGAAAATCAGTGATAGTAACAGTCATTACCGTGATAGTGAAAAAGTGCGTTGAGCCATTGTGTAAGCTACAGTGTACCAGAATCATTATTACAGACATTATGATGTGTGGTTACCTGAAGGGGAAGGGGGCATCTAATTACTGTGTGAGGAGTTGGGTGATGCCCTAATTCTTGTGTGGGGTCACGTCAGTCTCCACATTTTTCGGTGCATACCTCTTGTTCTAACTGCAATATGAATACAACTTGTGGGTAGCCTCATATAAATGGGAACATCAAGCTGGCTGCAAATATGTAGCCTATATCACTCGGTCACCTTTAGGAGTGGCTGTGATAAAAAATGAGTGGGTAGGTGCTGTGGCGAAGTAAGTGAACACCACAGGAAGGGACATAATGAACGCACCAATGAAGAGGTTTGGCAGAAGTAACAGCAAGAAGCTGTGTGTGTAATGGAATGACGTCTTTAGTTACACGCGCCTGGTAGTGATGCAAGCAACAAAAGCAGGGAAGCTGGGCATGTAAAACCTGCCAGAACAATTAACCCATCCCCACCTTATTTTTTAATTAGGCCTGTTCTAAAGATTGTGTTAGAATGTTCCATCATTATTATTATTGAGACATCTGGAGTCCTGCCTGCATTTTCGGGTGCTAAAATCTTGCCTCAACCGACGTCACCTGCTCCCGCCATGTTAAAAATCTAGCCGGCCAAACCTCACCCTTGAATTCGAATAAATCGAAAAAATCTATAAGTAGGTATTCTGCCTTCTATCAAATAACCAAAATTACTCTTTGGCTGTCCTACATGATTAATGGTTGATGAGAATGATTCTTGACAGGCAGAAGTGTGTTTGAGAGATAGCATCGCAACAACAGACATTCCACTGTCGCTCATGAATATATTAATATGTGGTGAACGACCTCATCATTTTATCTTCATCTGCATCTTTCCATCTCTCTCGTTGATCTTAAGTTGCTTTCATAATTTTTAGTAGTCTGTTCTCCTTTAGTCGATCTTAAATGTTAACACAGCCTCTGGGCGATGTTCTTAGTACCCTCAAAGGCCGTTTCCTAGAACCTCATGTCGTCTCTCAACCCGTTCTCGCACTTGCTTATAGTCAATATTATCCTGCTTATGAATAAGTGCATATGTTACATACTAAGTTATTGTGAATATTTGAGTTTACCTTGAAGAGCTGAATAGAAAACCATAACCTAACCTAACCTTCTTAGTATGTTAAGATATTACAATTAGTACTGAACCTATACCTATATTGATATTACAGTTTTATAAAAATAATAAAAGAAAACTAAAATATTTAAATAAATTGTAAAGTAACTCAGGATATTGTCAAATTTTGTATAAAATCTCTATTGTTTAATAAAACTGAGAGAAAAAGTTAGTGCCTTGAAAAAAATATGACTTGACATATATCACATATTTATAAGTAAAATAGCGACTATAAGCAATAAGTCATATATATGCTGTCTTGTGCGGGAACAGGTTGTGTCTCTTCATCCTTCTTTATTTTGAATTTGAATGAGGTGATTCATGTCACCGCGCATGTTTTCCTCTATATATCTTTCAATCTGTTCCTCTTTCATGGAACTCCACATGGAGGAATACTAAGCCCTTTCCTCTTCAACTGTCTCATGGAACCATTAATGAAGCTCAAGTTACCAAAAGCCAAACTGCTTAACTATGCAGACGACTTTGTGGTCATCATCAATGGCAAAAGGCGCCAGGAACCACGCACAAAACTACCTAAATATTATCAGCAGAGAAGCGGAATGCATTGCAGTGAAAATAAACACCAATAAAACCAAAGCAATGGCCGTTAAAATGAGAACTCAAGACATCACTCACAATACAAGGACCTGAAATTGAGTGGGTTACCTCTTTTCATTACCTAGGAGTCATAACAGACAGCCATTTGAAATTCACTCAAGAAAATGAATATTTTCGGCAATGTTGTAAAGCCATAAACTCAACTTTGCGCTCCCTGACAAATCTTAGAGATGGTGCATCTCTACCAGTACTCAAAATGTACTACGTTCAAGCAGTTTGGTCACTCATTGACTATGCTGCTCCTGCTCTTACATCCCTCAGTATTAACCAATGGGAGATACTGCAAGTGTCTCAAAATGACGCTCTCAGAACAATGCTGGGAGCACCAATATGGACGCGTCGAGAGAATCTTAGAATGGAAACCATTTTACAAGCCTCAGAAAACCGGATCAAACAAAGGATAGCGACCATAACAGCAAACTTGTTGGAACCACCGCCAGACTGTCATTCAAAGATAGCATACAAAGATCGCTTCAGAGAAACCTTCAATATAGAACAAGTGCATGGTCGGATAATCTAGTGAAGATTCTAGAGAAAGTGGACTTGAAATGGACCATTAAAAAGAAAGGTGAAGATAGACCATATTATTAACGTTTTCGGCAGCCTCCTCCATGGGAAGAATCGAGCCTAAAGATAATCACTGAAGGATTACCAGTTAAAAAATCAACACGTGACTCGCAAAGGCTCAAAGCAGTCATAGAACGACAAATGGAAACCATCTCAAGACCTACAACTACTCACATCTTCACAGATGGATCAGTTGATCAAGGAAGAGGTTCTGCTGGGGCAGCAGTTTACACTTACAACCATGAAACTTGCTAGAGCATGAATAGTGGGTACTCAACATTGCAAACATAATTATATGCCCTGAAGGAGGCCATAAACTATACAATTGAGAATAATTTACATGATGTCATCATTCATACCGACTCTAAATCTTCGTCCCAGGCATTGTTATCCATTCAGTACAGAGATTATATATAACTCCTCACAGAAATACAACATATAGGAAAAGAAGCCCATAATCTAGGGCTGTCACTCACCCTAAATTGGATACCAAGTCACACTGACATAGATTGTAATGAAAAGGCAGACTCACTAGCAAAAACTGTCACTGCTCTACGTCGTACAGGTTCAAATACCTCCAAGTTTTTGACAGATTAAGGAGCAAATCAAGAAGAAAATACTCCCACCTATCAAAAGTCGCCACAGAGCAAAAGTAGCAGAAGGAAGATCCACTGCGATATGGTACAAACAAGCCACTGGGTACTACTCTTTCAAGCCTGACAAAAAGATATCCAGAGACATTGCAGTAGCCATATACAGACTCAGACTTAGTTACAAGTGCTGCTGGGAGGTACTAAACCCAATAGTTAAAGAGTTTCATATCTGTGGAACATAAGCAGAGGCGCCACTATTGCATTACTTACTGGAATGTGAATATACCGAAGCCCTACGCATCAAACTCAACATTAATTCAATGACAGCTGCATGCTGCATTAGATGCACATTCCACGGCGACTACAATGATTAGAAAAACTGTTGAAGAATGGGACTCATTAGTGAATATCCTGCAGCTTCATCTGCCACCAAGATAATGTTATTAAAACAAGACTAAAACCAGAAACACTAAAACAACACAACGACATCCTATTTAATTTACATTACAATTAAATTAAAAAAATATATTTACATTTTTAATATAATGTAATAATAAATTAATTAAAAAATAAAGACTGCTGTAACAGAGGTAATCGGGGATGTGGAGGTCCACGATTACCTATATTACAACAACCTTTTTCAAATCCTCTTCTGTCCCTTTTTTTCCACATCTTCTCTATGTTTCTTAAGTGTCATTTGACAGGATAGTCTGGAATCATAGCACTATTGTTGCTGTTATTCCCAAGCACATCAGTTCCACCTGTCCCAAGCATCCTCCATCTTTCAAACTATTTTTTTCGATGCTGCCTTTTACCTCATCCCGCACTGTTCCTTCTGTGGCAATCGGAAGTGCATTTGTTGGAGGAGTTCAGACTCTGCATCCTCTGTTCGCTGTTAGTATGCAGGCCAGAAAAATCAATCACGCTGATAAACATCCGTCTTTAACGTTGTTTCGGATAGCCAGTGCAGCCCATAAAACCCATGTATATGGCTATATGAAAAGCTTGGAGAGATCCTATGTCTCCACTCATAATGTCAACAAACCCATCCCACATGTCTACAAGAAGAATCATAAGATTATTGGTAAATTTACTACAGATATATCGTTGTATCTCATCTCTGGGGTTCATGTACCGCTGATCAGATGCTGGTCATAAAGGTCCGCAATTCTCCACCGTTAGCACCGGCTCCCTCCTGCCTTCTTTATGATCTGTAAGTCCTACAATGAATCTCGCTCTGTAACTTTCACAATCACCTTCAGCTCTTCTACAATTATTTCTTTGCCATTTCTGAACGTAAGTACGTTTCATTCCTTTGCAGTTCCTATGCTGCGGTTTTGAATGGTATTCACTGTGAGATGCTGAATCGTTCTTATGTGTGTACCTTTCAGTTTGTTGTGTATGTATAAACGAATGACCTAATCAACACATATGAAAGTAACGACGTTTCAGTCTGTCCATGACCCTTATCGTGACCAGACCTGATAAAGGTTCAGGACTGACAGAAACGTCGTCACCTATAATTGATTTTATATATATTGATTAGGTTATTTGTTATTTTTCTTCGTTATTTTGACTTATTCTCTGTACATAAAACCTCATTTGGGAGGCTGTTGGTCCCAAGGTCAGGCTCGAAACTGTTTTTCTATCGTTTCAGAAACCCAAACGCTAATGTATGATCTTCTAGAGTATTGGTAACATACGTTCTGTGTGGTTTTTAAAACATAATCGTAGCCTCATTCTCTCTTAATTTCAATTTCGCAAATGTTGCAGCACAACTGACATCCTGGTGGATTTCTATTTTATTTTCTTAAAATATTTTCAACAAATGCCTTAGTTGTAGACCCAAAAAGGGCTTATGACAATACCTGGACAATATAATATTTAACCCATCTGCAGTCTTTTGGCTTCCGAGGCAATTTATAGTTTTTACTTCCTAGCTTCCTCTCCGGTCGTACGTTTAGGTACAATTCGGTGCCATTTTCTTTTCCACATTTTGATCATTTGAAGACATTCCCTAAAGCAGTGTTTTAAGCAAAACTCCTTTTCTGGTTGACTTTACCGATCTCCGCTCCTCTCTTCCATTCTGAGTGTTCTCGGTGCTTTATGTGGAAGAGCTCAAGATCTGCTGTTACCGCGACGGTTTCTCCCTATACAGCACTGACTCCAAACTGTGATCGATTGTAAATTGTCCTTTGCTTCTAGTTATGTTTCCAAGTTCTCAACAACTAAGACTTGTGAGTTTTACTAGGAAGCATGTCGCTCTATGTCCATCATTGTTGCTCTATGGAATCACCTTGTGAACAGCCATCTTTGGCTCTAGGTCGTCTTGTTCATCACATATCTCTTACCTCTGAGCTGAAAGCTCCAAGGCCTTACTCAGTTTGGAGTTCGGTTATTCGGTGATATGTGCGTCAAAGTTTCAAATGAAGGTAGAGTTTCCTGGTTTTTGCACTGGTTGTAGTCTTGTGTATTATTAACATTATCTTGGTGGCAGATACAGATGCACAGTGTTCACTAGTGTGTCCCATTCAGCTGTTTTTTAACCATTGCAATCGCTGTGGATTTTGCATTTAATGGAGCTGCTCTTGTTGGTTGAATGTAGAGTTTAATGCGCAGGGCTTCTGTTGCTTCATATTCCAGTAAGTAATGCAATTGTGGCACTTCTGTATCTGTTCCACAGATATGACCCTCTAACTATTAGGTTTATTACCTCCCAGCAGCACTTGTAGCCAAGTTTTAGTCTGTGTCTAGTTATTGCAATGTTTGTGGATAGTTTTTTTGCCAGGCTTGAAAGAGTAGTAAATAGTGGCTTGTTCGTACCACACCGCAGTGGGTCTGCCTTCCGTTACTTTGGTTGTGGCAATTTTTGATAGTTGGGGGTATTTTCTTCTTGATTTGCTCCTTAGTCTGTATGAAACTTGTAGGTATTTTTACCTGTACAACAGTTAAAGCAGTGGCAGTTTTTGCTAGTGAGTCTGACTTTTCATTACCAACTGTGAAAATGTGACTTGGTATCCAATTTCGGGTGATTGACAGCCCTAGAGTGTGTGCTTCTTTTCCTATATGTAGAATTTCAGAGGTGAGTTTCATATTATCTCTGAGCTGGCTGGATAACAATGCCTGAAGCGAAGATTTAAAGTCGGTATGAAAGATGCAACATGAAAATTGTTCTCAGTTGCATAATTTATGGCTTCCTTCAGAGCATAATACTCTGTTTGGAAAGTTGAGCACGCATTATTCATGCTCCAGTAAGCTTCATGGTCGATTGTGTAAATCGCTGCTCCAGCAGTCTGTCTTTCTTGATCAAATGATCCATCTGTGAAGATGTGAGTGGTTATTGTTCTTGAGATTCTTTTCGTTTATTGTTCTATGATTGCTTCGTGCCTCTGTGAGTCACATGATGAATTTTTAACTGGTAATACTATAGTGATTATCTTTAGACTCAATTCTTTCCATGGAAGAGGTTGCCGAATGTGTTGATATGGTCTATCTTCTCCTTTGTTTCTAATAATTCATTTCAAGTCCACTTTCTCTAGAATCTTGACCAGATTATCCGTCCATGCACTTGTTCTATATGGAAGGTTTCTGTGAAGTGATCTGAGTGTACTATCTTTGGTTGACAGTCTGGCGGTGGTTCCAAATAGTTTTGATGTTATTGTGGCTATTCTCTGTTAGATCCTGTTTTCTTAGACTGAAAGTTGGTTTCCATTTGTAGATTCTCTCGCTGCGTCAACCTAGGTGTTCCAAGCATTGTTTGAGGGTATCATTTTGTGACACTTCGAGTTTCGCTCATTGGTTATCATTGAGGCATATAAGAGTTATAGTAGCATAGTCAATGAGTGACTTAACTGTTTGAACGTAGTACCGTTTGAGTACTGGTTGATATGCATAATCTCTAAGACTTGTCAGGGAGCGCAAAGCTGAGTTTCTGGCTTTACAACGTTGCCGAAGATATTAAAGTTCTTGAGTGAATTTGAACTGGCTGTCAATTATGACTCCTAGGTATTGAAAAGAGGTAACCCACTCAGTTTCTCATGGAACAATTCATAAAGCTCAAGTTACTAAAAGCCAAACTGCTTAACTATGCAGACAATTTTGTGATCATCATCAAAAGGAAAGACACTAGAAATCATGCAGAAAAATGCCTAGACATCAGCTTGGAAGCGGAACGCACAGCAGTGAAAACAAACAACAATAAAACCAAAGCAATGGCCGTTAAAATGAGAACCAAGGACATTAGACTCATAATACAAAGACTGATTTTATCTCGTCTTTCTTGATTTTATACATTCTGCAACTTACACTCTCAACATATTCAGAGATAGAGGATATGGATACAAGTTAGCTGAAACTATAGAATATATTACTAAGTAGGATGAGGTGATGTTCGATGTTACCCGGCGATGTCACCCACCGCTAGACCCGGTCACGTCCCAAGGACAGCCCAACTACCAGATGGTAATTCGGCACCATAACGGTTCTCTCATACAACTTTTCATGCTGTTTAATCTGACTGTCTTGTGATCACAGTTTCCAAACTCATTATCTATTTCGATGTTTTATATTTGTTTCCATGTTTGCTCCACATTATATTTTTAAGAAAGCAATTACTAATTAATTCCTAAAAATATGTCCCATCAATATTCTTTGTTATATTAGTCCAAACTATTCTACAAGAATTGAAGTCACTTAGAAGCCCTTGCCTGGTGGCCTGTGTGTAACTGCTACTGCTGGGCAATCATTATTTACATTTAATTTCTTAAAATAGTTTGTTTGCTTAGTTTATCTTCCGTTATTGGCCCCATATTTTATATTTTCTCTTGACATATTGCTACTCCCCTCCTCGTCTATTATGTCTTACCTGTGTGAACTATTTTATGTCCTTTAATAATATTAAGAAAATAATAGTTCCATGCATTTCATATTCAATCTCATTTCGGTTAGCACAATTATATGTAATGTTAGCGTACACGAGTGCAATTAAATCATTGACTTTGTTTTTTATTCGCCAGCTGCCTTAAGGGAGTTGTGTTTCGTGCCCGTGTGCTCCCCCCTCTGCTTATTACCTAAAACATGTTAATTTAATCCACAACCTTTCTCCTGCATGGGCATCTTTACTGTGTCTTTTCTGAAGACATTCCCACAATACTATCATCTAACAGTTAAAGCTCAGACAAACCCCACCAACCACCGATTCCAACGAATTGGCAGAAGCAACAACCACTGCCCTAGATAAGTGATCCCGTCCTGAGCATATATATATATATCATACTTTCCAGTGTAATGTTCCCTCTTATCAATTAATGCTACTGGATTTGATTTGCAGTTTATTTCTAATCAGTAACTGACTGCAGGTGCCTTAGACAACAATTCGTTTGTAACTCCCGTACTTTGTTGAATGCCACATAAGACTGGAATGTTGACAAAACCATACACTAGAAATTGAAGATTTTTCACCTACGTTAACGTGACTTTTCATCTGCATGATTGAGATCCCTCCCTCCCTTGTTCCTAAATAATACAATTGCTGGCTTAACCTTCAGTATCACTCCAAACTCTTCCTACATAATTTCCTGCGGTGCTAATGCAAATAATGGGAAAGTTTCCTGTACCAGCATCAATATTAATTTCATTGTTGACAATTTCAGAAAATCCGCTCCTAGATAGGAAACCCTTAACCTGTTTTCTTTCTCTAACATAAAAAAACCGGCCTCTAAGAAACCAGGCCAAGGCCCGGTTTCACATCTGTTCTGTGAAACTGACAACTATATAATTTTAAATCTTATTAAGTTCCTCGAGTCGTCTTACCTTTGGAGTGAACTGCTGCCTCCATACAGCACTCATCCTCCAGAGGTGTTGAAGACATTAATTGTTTTCATGAGAGATAGACAGTGCCAAAAGTCAAATGTCTTCCTGAATGTACAGGATGAATACTTCTTAAAGCTTCTATCTTCCTTAGTTCCTCCTGTGGAGCAATCCGTCCTCAGACCAATCCATCCAATGATTGACCCCAAAGATGCATTCATAAATTTTAATATTCTGATCATTCAAAGCAGGAATTTTCTCAAAAATAAATTAGTATTATATATTAGCATATTGTGCACATACAGGCATTGGTTAGGTTACGTATTTAGGGTCTGTTGACAATTGTTTGTAATTGTAGTACGTGCAACCCGTCCTCGATTCAAGTCCATTACATCCAGCGGTCAACCCCACAGACGCATTCATAAATTTTAACATACTGTTCATTCAAAACAGGAATTTTCTCCAATATAAATTAATATTATAATATATTAGCATATTGTGCATATATTAGCATATTGTGCATAGGTTAGGTTAGTTTAGGTGTATAGGTTCTTTTGGCCATTATTTGTATTTGTAGTACGTGGGTGAAGCATTTACTGTCTAGTGGTTCGAACAAAATTCGTCAGTGAAGCACTTATTCTGGAAGTGTTCGAACGAATTCAATTGTGTATCGTGTGTAAACCGTTTTCGTTCATAAACCATCCCGTCCTCCAAACAAAGATCCAAAAGTGATTCCATGCACCTGCCAAACCCCCTGTTTATGAATGAAAAGCGGTTTACACACGACTCACAACTGCTGACGTTCGAACATATCCGGAACAAGTGCTTCACTGACGAATTTTGTTCGAACCACAACGCTATAAATGCTTCACCCACGTACTACAAATACAAATAATCGCCAACAGAACCTAAACACCTAACCTAACCTAACCTATGCCTATATATGCACAATATGCTAATATATTATAATATTAATTTATACTTGAGAAAATTCCCGTTTTGAATGAACAGCAAGTTAAAATTTATGAATGCGTCTGTGGGGTCGACCGCTGGATGTAATGGACTTGAGTCGAGGACGGGTTACATAAACAGAAGGTTTTGGCGGGTGCATGGAATCACTGTTGGGTCTTTATTTGGGGGACGGGCTGATTACGTGGGTGAAGCATTTACAGCATTGTGGTTCGAAAAAAAAATCTTCAGCGAAGCACTTGTTCGAAAACTATTGGAACATCCAGCCCATCCTCCAAACAAAACAGCCCGTCCTCCAAACAAAGCAGCCCGTCCTCCAAACAAAGATCCAAAAGTGATTCCATGCACCCGCCAAACCCCCTGTTTATGAGCGAAAAGCGGTTTACACACGACTCACAACTGCTGACGTTCGAACATATCCGGAACAAGTGCTTCACTGACGAATTTTGTTCGAACCACAACGCTGTAAATGCTTCACCCACGTTCTATAAATACAAATAATCGCCAACAGAACCTAAACACCTGACCTAACCTAACCTATGCCTATTTATACAAAATATGCTAATATATTATAATATTAATTTATACTTGAGAAAATTCCCGTTTTGAATGAACAGCATGTTAAAATTTATGAATGCGTCTGTGGGGTTGACTGCTGAATGCAATGGACTTGAGTCGAGGACAGGTTGAACAAAGACTCAAAAGTGATTCCAAGCACCCGCCAAACCCCCTGTTTATGAATGAAAAACGGTTTACACACGACTCACAACTAATTACGTCCGAACACTTTCGGAACAACTGTTTCGCTGACGACTTTTGTTCGAACTACAACGCTGTAAATGCTTCACACACGTACTACAAATACAAATAATCGCCAACGGAACCTAAACACGTAACCTAACCTAACCTATGCCTATATATGCACAATATGCTAATATATTATAATATTAATTTAAGTTTCAGAAAATTCCTATTTTGAATGAACAGCATGTTCAAATTTCTGAATGCGTCTGTGGGGTCGACCGCTGGATGTAATGGACATGAGTCGAGGACGGGTTGGAACATCATCAGTTGTGAGTCGTGTGCAACAACAACCCGTCCTCTTCTCTAGTCCATTACATCCAGCGGTCGACCCCACAGATGCATTCATAAATTTTAAAATGCTGCTCATTCAAAACGGGAATTTTCTAATATATAAATTAATATTATTAATATATTAGTATATTGTGCATATATAGGCATAGGATATGTTAGGTTAGGTTAGGTTAGGTGTTTAGGTTCTGTTGGAAGTTATTTGCATTTGAAGTACGTGGGTGAAGCCTTTACAGCTTTGTGGTTTGAACAAAACTCGTCAGCGAATCACTTGTTTCGGAAGTGTTCAAACGAAATCAGTTGTGAGTCGTGTGTAAACCGTTTTTCATTCATAAAATGGGGGTTTGGCAGGTGCATGGCCAACCCGTTCTCGCATACAAAGATCCAAGCTCGTTAATCTAGCCGCCAAACCCCCTGTTTATGAATGAAAAGCGGTTTACACACGACTCACAACTGATGACGTCCGAACACTTCCGGAACAAGTGCTTTGCTCATCTCTGTTCGAACCACAATTCTGTAAATGCAGCAGCCCGTCCTCCAAACAAAGATTCAAAAGTGATTCCATGCACACGCCAAACCCCCTGTTTATGAAGGAAAAGCGGTTTACACACAACTCACAACTGCTGACGTTCGAACATATCCGGAACAAGTGCTTCACTGACGAATTTTGTTCGAATCACAACGCTATAAATGCTTCACCCACGTACTACAAATACAAATAATCACCAACAAAACCTAAACACCTAACCTAACCTAACCTACGCCTAACTATACATCGATTTTTTATGTATAATAATATTAATTTTTATATGAGAACAAACAAATTTTTAATACACAGCATATTAAAATTGATGAATGCGTCTGGAGAGGACGGCCGCTACTTTAAACAGCCTAGTGTGAGAACGGGTTGGCATGGAATGAACTTTGGGTCTTTGTTTATAAGGAAGGGCTGTGTGGAGACACGTTGCTTCATCCTCCCAAGTTGATCATGCAGAAAGTCAACATCAGAGCACCACACAGTTCCACTCAATATCGCGTAAAGATTTCCATTATGGAAAGATCAGAGATCACAAGTAACACGACGTAGATTTTACTTGCCAGCTACATCTTCGGTTGACGGTTGCTCCTGACCCGCCCTGACAGTTGCTCGTGACCCGCCTAGCTGACAGTTGTTCGCGACCCGCCTAGGTGACAGTTGCTCGTGACCCGCCTAGGTGACAGTTGCTCGTGACCCGCCTAGGTGACAGTTGCTCGTGACCCGCCTAGCTGACAGTTGCTCGTGACCCGCCTAACTGACAGTTGCTCGTGACCCGCCTAGCTGACAGTTGCTCGTGACCCGCCTAGCTGACAGTTGCTCGTGACCCGCCTAGCTGACAGTTGTTCGTGACCTGCCTAGCTGACAGTTGTTTTTGACCCGCCTAACTGACAGTTGCTCGTGACCCGCCTAGCTGACAGTTGCTCGTGACCCGCCTAGCTGACAGTTGCTCGTGACCCGCCTAGCTGACAGTTGCTCGTGACCCGCCAAGCTGACAGTTGCTCGTGACCCGCCTAGTTGACAGTTGCTCGTGACCCGCCTAGCTGACAGTTGTTCGTGACTCGCCTAGCTGACAGTTGCTCGTGACCTGCCTAGCTGACAGTTGCTCGTGACCCGCCTAGCTGACAGTTGTTCGCGACACGCCTAGCTGACAGTTGCTCGTGACCTGCCTAGCTGACAGTTGCTCGTGACCCGCCTAGCTGACAGTTGTTCGCGACACGCCTAGCTGACAGTTGCTCGTGACCCGCCTAGCTGACAGTTGTTCGTGACCCGCCTAGCTGACAGTTGCTCGTGACCTGCCTAGCTGACAGTTGCTCGTGACCCGCCTAGCTGACAGTTGTTCGCGACACGCCTAGCTGACAGTTGCTCGTGACCCGCCTAGCTGACAGTTGCTCGTGACCCGCCTAGCTGACAGTTGTTCGCGACCCGCCTAGCTGACAATTGTTCGCGACACGCCTAGCTGACAGTTGCTCGTGACCTGCCTAGCTGACAGTTGCTCGTGACCCGCCTAGCTGACAGTTGTTCGCGACACGCCTAACTGACAGTTGCTCGTGACCCGCCTAGCTGACAGTTGCTCGTGACCTGCCTAGCTGACAGTTGCTCGTGACCCGCCTAGCTGACAGTTGCTCGTAACCTAAGCTAGTGGTTGTCGTGGTTGTTTGTCTGCTGGGAAAGGTCATCAATTTGTATCGAGGTCTTGGGTGACCTCGATAAGCCTGACCCTCTTCCTGTCTCTGACTCACGAACTCAACTAGGAAATCGTAATTTATACCCGGATATGAAGTAATAATGTCATATTTTCATGTTGGTGGTGTGTGTTGTATTACAGACATCGTGCTGCCCGCCCCTACCAACCTCAGGGTTACAGAAACCACTCTACAATACATCGACTTGGAGTGGCAAGTGAGTTAGACGAAGCTTTTGTGTTAATAAATTATATGTTGACGGACAAATAATTCGAGATTTTGTGAAAAAAATTACCATTTTGTAAGTTCATATCCAATTCTCATTCCAAAACTTCTTATCCGTCAAATATTAAGATAAAACCTGTGTGGATGGGCGGGATATGTCAGTGAGGAAATATATAATATATTATCCTTGTTTTTATCTCATCGCATCTAGATTAATTCCTATGTTATGCTAATAAAATAATTTCAGCCCTTCAGTGTTGCACCGTAACATTTTCGCGATGCCTGAAATCATCGTCGGAAGATTTGTACTTGGTTCCTGATTAGTAGTGTCGAGTGTTAATACAATTGTCCGATTGATTGATATAATGATTGTACTCTTGATGTAGATTTTCTTCAGTTTAACGCCTCATGATGACCCCGAAATGATTGAATTTACTATTGCAGTAATCATCTTTTGGTCCACACTCTGACTTAGAATATAGAGTTTAGAATCAGAGGCGGGGAACCAGATCCATCATTCAAAGGCCATTTATGACTTGGTGCAGATTTCATAAGGCCCACATTAAATTATGTACTCTTTACATTCAAATACGTCAGAAATATACTTACAGATAAAGTGTTTCACTAATTTAAATTGTTGTCGAAGATCACATTGAATACAATAACAGGCGGCAAATTTTCCACCTTTGGTTTAAGTAATGATTCTCTAATATTCGAATAGTTTCGTAGCTGAAGACTGACTTAAAGATGTCATTGTCCTTATTTCAGTCTTTGTATTTAACAGTACGATAGCGACGTAACAGACGTTGAGTTCCTGGTGAAGGTATACTACCGTGGAGGAGATTTCGTGAAAGACCAGGTGACCCGGGGTACATCTGTGAGGGTGGGCGACCTGGCCCCCATCACAGACTACAACTTGTCAGTGACAGCCATCAAGTCACTTCCGCGAGGACTCCGGGCTGAGAGCGCCGCCAGCGAGCAGGTATCTGCCAGGACGGGAGGTCAGTTGTTGAATACTCAGCCACTCAATGCAACATCGGTTAAGTTTTATTTTTGTTATAACCAAGAGCGTAAATTACTACTACTGATAGCTCCAGTTGACTTGTGATAGAGCCACCCAGTTGTAACAAATGCTTTGCCGAGCTCCATCATCTTGGGTCTTATCTAATCCAGAAATTTGTTCTTGCATTGTACAAAAAAAAATTGTGCAAGAAAATATTATGGAACAGATTTAACGCCTACCAATATGAGACAGAAGATTTTGTTTAAACTGATTATATGTAGTTAAGACCAAAATCTGAGCAATTTATGTGTGCTAATATGCATTTAATTATTACTTAATATAAATGAACTATTATTTTCCATATGTACACTTTATTTGTGCTGATTCTGTTCCGGATTTAAAGATTCTTGCAATTGTTTGCCAAGAGTGAAGGGGTTCCAAAAGACCAGGTAAAGTATTAATATATGTTGGCCAGCAATGACAGCTCTACACGAGATCAACTGTGACCGGCAATAGAGAATAAAAAAATGAGTTTGTATAATTTAATTATTATTTCCAGTGATGCCAACACAACGAACAACCACCCGACCAACTGCACCAAGCACCTCACCACAACCTGCTACCACACCGACATCTACCACTTCTTTGCCATTCCGCCCAGCCACCGATCCTGTAGTTGCTAGTTGTGGAGAGGACGGCATGTGCTCCTGTCCTCCTCCTAATGAGCACTTCTGTGTATCCTGCAGCAGAATTAACTCTTGTGAAAAACTTAGTAAGTGTTTTAATAGTTTTGGATGCATAATAGAGCTCCTAATATTTTAATACGGCTTAGTTGTTTTAAAAATTTGAAATCTATATAAATAAAAATGGAAATGTTTAATGTTTGTTCAAAATCGCTAAATTCCGAAAGTCCTTTACCGATTGCTTTGAAATTTTCACACAACGTTCCATTCGCATCCTAGCAGGTTTTTATATACATACTATATAGATGTCGCTTCTGTGACGGTAAAAAACATGCTTTTTCTAAAAAGCTGTGTTTTTCATGTGAGGGAAATCTTCGAAACCTCTTTACTGATTGCTTTGAAATTTTGACACAACGTTGTATTCGAATAGGCGCGTCTTTTTATATATCTACTATATAGATGCCTCATCTGTGACAGGGAATAACATGCTTTTTTCTGAAAAACAGCGCCATCTGTTGGACGTAAGAGCAACACACGATGTGATCTCCGAAAGCTCTTCACCGATTGCTTTGAAATTTTAACACGACGTTGCATTCGAATAGGCGCCTCTTTTTATATACCTACTATATGGATGCCACCCATGTGACAGGTAAAAACATGCGTTTTTGAAAAACAGCGCCATCTGTTACACATAATGGGAAAATGCACTCTATACAAAATATTTCACAAATTCCATTTCAAGGTTTCAGATTGCATAGATAAATTTTATTTTCATAGAGTTCATTTTTTTTAGAATTATTTTGTGTGATATTGTGTTGGAATTGAGCTGTGTTGTTTATCATACCATTCATTTCGTAAGTATAGGTATAGTATAGGTATTTCGGGAGCCGGTCGGCCAAGCGGACAGCATGCTGGACTTGTAATCCTGTGGTCCTGGGTTCGATCCCAGGCGCCGGCGAGAAACAATGGGCAGAGTTTCTTTCACCCTATGCACCTGTTACCTAGCAGTAAAATAGGTACCTGGGAGTTAGTCAGCTGTCACGGCTGCTTCCTGGGGGTGGAGGCCTAATCGAGGACCGGGCCGCGGGACACTAAAACCCCAAAATCATCTCAAGATAACCTCAAGATAGATACCACACCTTTGACAGGTAAACATATGCTTTTCTTGAAAAACAGCGCCATCTGTTGCATGTATGAGCAACACACATGCTATACTAGATATGTTACAATTCCATTTCAATGTTTCTGATTGCAAAGATAAATTGAATTTTCATAGATTTTGATATATTTTCATTTTGATTTAATTATTTTGAGTGAACTGCATTGGAATTGAGCTGGTTTGTTTACCAGACCGTTCATCTCGTGAGTATAGTTCATCTTTATATTTTTTCATATTTTCATTTCATATTTTAAATGTTTTTGTTATATATCAGTGATGGGAACATCAGATCACTTGATGTTCCCAATTTTCTGATGGGAACATCAGACCATTTGGGAAGGCATCGGATGAGGGAGTGGGGAATGATGGGGATGACGAGGGGACAAAGGAGGGCGTAATGGTGGGGTAGGACGAGGGGACGAGGGAGTTTCGGATGGTGGGGACGAGGGGATGGGGGAATGGAGAATGGTGGGGAGGACAAAGGGACAGAGGAGTGGGGAATGGTGGGGAGGACGAGGGGACAGTGGAGTAGGGAATGGTTGGGTGGCTGAAGAGACGGGTGAGGGGGGAAATGGTAGGGAGGACTGGGGGACAGGGATGGTTGCTGTTGCTCAGCAACGTGTATGCGTTGCTGAGCCACAGTAACGCGTGGCTGGGTATTGCTAGTACTAAATATATAAAACAAAATCTATGCAATTCAAATTAACAGTATCGAACTTGATATGCAAAATCATATATGAGGAAATTTATTCACTAATGGCTGAACCTTGAGCAATATCGTATTTCCTGCAGTGTTCCAACACAGGAGAAAGTCACTTCAAACTCGACTTTTTAAAATTTTGTGAACAGCAGGTGGGTGCATGAGGTGACATCTGTTGACATACATGTTTATGATACCATGTTGCACGGTTATCTGAAACTAAAATCGGAAATAAATAAGCTTCCAAAACACTAACATGATGAGAATAAAAAAATGAGTACTGATAAAATCTAGTTAGATTTGCTAAAATGAGTTGTGTTTTCGTCTATGTGAAACAAACCCATAGTGAAACACTTGCAAAGCTATAAGTGGTTAGCTATGAAACTCACCAGTTAGGGACCTTGTGCAATGGTGATTTACAATAATCATAGTATATTTGTTGGCGGGTACGAATTTAATGTACGATATGTAATGGGTTCAACTCATAACACTTTCATTGCCCGTCTACAAAATTATATTAAACTGATTGTAATAATCCAATAGTATTGAATTTAATGGAAATAGTGAAATTAATCATTAAATATATTTAACATTCATGTTCTAATTTAAATATTTAATTTCATTTTTTAAGCCAATGATTTTCTTGGTACTGATGAATGGACAAACAGTTGTTAAGTAAGTATTTATCAAATGAAGGCACCACGCCGGGAAGGCTATGTAGCACCATCAAATGTGTGGAATAATCATAGGGCGCTAAATACCACTAAGGATGCCAATATGAGAAGAAAAATGCATAAGGCGAACGATATCAAAGGTATTCGATTAACCAAGAATTCTATCGAGGGACAAGTGACTACAAAGGACGGTCGGGAAGCAAGACATATGCTCGTTCTTGAAGTCAGGACATTCAACAAAGATATGCATGACTGTAAGAGGGACAATGAAATTAGGACAATAAGGAGCAGGGTGGCGCTCCATTAAGTGCCAGTGAGTTAAATGTGTATGGCCAATACCTAACCTCGCCAGAAACGTTTCCCACCGACGGTTACGGTGGCAGGAGGAAGGCCATAGGGACGCACTAATCTTAAAAGCACGCAGTTTGTTTCCAGCAACAGAAGACCAACAACCATGCCAACGGGCAAGGATGGAGAAATGAATAACTGGGTAAAAGTCGGAATAAGGAATACCTTTACTGGAGATGGGATAAGTGCGGATAGCTTCCTTAGCGGCAGCGTCCACACGTTCATTTAAGGACACGCCAATATGGTTGGGAACCCAGCAAAACTCCTCTGCCTTAAATCTACTTAAATACTACTTGCAACATAAAATCAAAATACAGAGTATGCCCAATGACACAAATTGATATAAATAATTTCAAAATTTTTATAAATTCCTTTTATTGTCCGAATACTATGGGACTTCTTTTAAAATGTGTGCCAGTTTCTGCCCATTCTCTGTATGCCACACTTTTGATAGTAGGATAATTCCGCCTTCTACATTTCTTGTTGGTGCCAGATGCTTTATTCAGGAGTACATTCCTCTCATAGACTTTGCAGTGAGTGCTGGAAATCTAAGCATGATGCCCCTCAAATGCACAAGTGCAGTGTCTTTCTATGCCCCATGTGCGGGGACTCGGGTCATTCTAAGATGGAGTGCTCTTCTTACCCAGGCTCACTATCTCTACTGCGGTGATGGCCACCCTACTTTCTCCCACGCATGTATACACTACAAATTTGAGGAAGCTATCCTCAGTTTGAAGCACCCCGAATGTTTGTTCATGTCTTGAGGTGAGACGCCAAGTTCGCCGTCTCTTCTTTGTTGTTGTTGTTTTAGATTTAGCTACTCAGAACGAAATGTCTATGTATCACGGGCTATGGTGAGCCTGTGATTGAGTTCGGTTATTCGCGATAACATTGTTACTCTGATATTTGGGTCAGGGTTTTAAATAGAGGTGGGGTTTCCTCCTTTTTCTCTTGTTTCTTTGTCGCTTCTCTTTTAGTGCACTGGTTTTAGTCTTGTTTCAATAATATTATCATGGTGGTGGACTAAGATGCAGGATGTTCACTGGTGAGTCCCATTCTTCAACGGCTTTTCTAATCACAGTAGTCGCTGAGGAATGTGCATCTATTACAGCTGCTGTCGTTGGATTAATGTTGAGATTGATGCGCAGGGCTTCAGTAGCTTCACATTCCAGTAAGTAGTGGAATAGTGGCGTCTCTGCCTCTGTTCTACAGATGACACTCTTTAACTATTCGGTTTATTATCTCCCAGCAGCACTTGTATCCAAGTCTGAGTCTGTGTATGGCTACTGCAATGTCACTGGATGTCTTTTTGTCAGGCTTGAAAGAGTAGTACCCAGTGGCTTGTTTGTACTATATCGCAGTGGATCTTCCTTCCGCTACTTTGGCTCTGTGACGGCATTTGATAGTTGGGAGTATTTTCTTCCTGATTTGTTCCTTAATATGTGAAAAACGTGGAGGTATCTGAACCTGTACAACAGGTTGAGCAGTGGCAGTATTTACTAGTGAGTCTGCCTTATCATTACCATCTATGCCAATGTGACTTCATATCCAATTTAGGGTGATTTACAGCCCTAGATTATGGGCTTCTTTTCCTATATGCTGGATTTCTGTGAGGCATTGTATATTATCTCTGTGCTGACTGGATAGCAATGCCTGGAGCGAAGATTTAGAGTCGGTATGAATCATGACATCATGTAAATTATTCTCAATTGTATAGTTTATGGCCTCCTTCAGGGCATATAATTCTGTTTGCAATGTTGAGCACCCACTATTCATGCTCCAGTAAGCTTCATGGTTGTTAGTGTGAATTGCTGCCCCAGCAGAACCTCTTTCTTGATCAACTGATCCATCTGTAAAGATGTGAGTCGTTGTAGGCCTTGAGATGTTTTTCATTTGTCGTTTTATGACTGCTTTGAGCCTCTGCGAGACACAGGCTGATTTTTTAACTGGTAATCCTTCAATGACTATCTTTAGACTCGATTCTTCCCATGGAGGAGGCTGCCAAAAGTGTTGGTATGGTTTATCTTTTCCTTTGTTTTTCTTGGTCCATTTCAAGTCCACTTTCTCTAGAATCTTCACTAGATTATCCGTCCATGCACTTGTTCTATATTGAAGGTTTCTCTGAAGCGATCTGTATATGATATCTTTGACAGTCTGGCAGTGGCTCCACAAGTTTTGCTGTTATGGTGGCTATCCTTTGTTTAATCCTGTTTTCTAAGGCTGGTAAGTTGGTTTCCATTCGTAGCTTCTCTCGACGTGTCCTTATTGGGGCTCCCAACATTGTTCTGAGGGCATCATTTTGAGACACTTCCAGTTTCTCCCATTGGTTATCACTGAGGGATGTAAGATCAGGAGCAGCATAGCCAATGAGTGAGCTAACTGCTTGAACATAATACATTTTGAGTATTGATGGAGATGCATCATCTCTAAGACTTCTCAGGGAGCGCAAAGCTGAGTTTCTAGCTTTATAACGTTGCCGAAGATATTCAATTTCTTGAGTGAATTTCAACTAGCTGTCTATTTTAACTTCTAGGAATTGAAAAGAGGTAATCCACTCAATTTCATGACCTTGTATTGTGAGCCTGATATCTTTAGTTCCTATTTTAACGACCATTGCTTTGTTTTTATTGTTGTTTATTTTCACTGCTGTGCATTCCGCTTCCCTGTGTCTCTTCTCTTTCGCTAGCATATTTTAAGCTCGTGTGTTGCGCTCCACCTCTACTCTCCCTTCCCTGCTTTCTCAGTCTCACAACCGTTTCCAGGCCTTAGACTCGGACATTCCCACAGCCTCCTCCCCTGTTCCTTTACATTCTGAACCAAGGGGTCCTCCTCCTGGTTCTCCATCTGGTCTTTCCCTCCTTCCTTCCCTGCCTACCATGTCGCCTTTCTCATCTCCCCCCGATCCTTCTTCTCAGCCCACCCCCCTGTCTCTTGACTCTCCATGCCACCTGCCTGTCCAGGCTGCTGTCCATCATCCTCCCAGCAGTGTTCATGTTGTTCGCCCCCGTTCTCCTTCTCCTGTTGAGACAATATAGACTGTCGCATTAAAATGTTGCTGCCACACCTGTCTCCTGGCTGTGTAAGCCTGGCTGCTCTCCTTCTTCCTCCCCTGCCGGTAGGAAAGCATCACTTTCTCCCCCACCCTCCACCTCCGACTCTATCACTGCATCCCCCTCCCATTTCGGTGGTCGGGCCCCCTGTCCCAGCTGTGGAGGTTCCTCTACCCCTCGATTCTCTCTCGGTCGCTGCCCTTGCTGAGGTGCGCTCCCTGCGTTTCTGCCTCCCCCTCCATCTGCTTCCCTTGACCGCCCCTCTCCATTGCCTCCTCTTGCTCCAGACCCTGTCCGTCTGCCTCTGGTCCGTCCTCCAGCTCCCTTAAATCCATCGTCCTTGATAAATTTACGCATTGCCCTCTAACCCTAATTTCATCGATCATGATCTTTAGTATGCTGTTTTCTTCTTTGCCTTTGTTTTTTCATTGTTCTCTGTTGCTGTTCTCTCTCCTTTTGGCAATGTCTATTCCTCAATGGAATATTTGTGGATTTTATGCCAACTTCCATGAACTCCAGTTTCTGATAACTCAGTTTACACTGCTTTGTGTGCGTCTCCAGGAGCCGATGTTTGGTGCTCGTTCTGGTCACTTTCAAGGGTTTTCCTTTCTCTCCCCTACCTCCAGCTTTTGCTGGGGCCCATATCTTTAGTGATCTCTTGATTCGTACTGATATTACCTTCGTCCCCCTACTTTTTCAGTCGCCTATCCAATGTTCTGCAGCCTGAATCTTTGTAAGTAAATGGTATACGGTCTGTTCCATTTATCTCTCTCCAAATGTCCCACTTTCTCTTCCTGATCTTAAGCACCTGTTTACCTACTTACCAATATCACCCAACAGGAGCCCAACACCCAACTCAACAAATCACCCAACAGGAGCCTCTGCTCCTGTTGGGTGATTTCAACTGTCGGCATACCCTCTTGGGTAATGTTCGGACAAACACCAGAGGCTGCTTTCTAGAACCATTTGTCCTCTCCTCTTCCCTGTCTCTTCTGAATTCTGGTGTACCCACTCATGTGGACTCCCGCACTCGCTCCCTCTCCTGTCTTGATCTTTCTCTCTGTGCGTCATCTCTTTACTTATATTTCACGTCCTGTCCCCATTCTACTTGAGGAGCAGATTGGCACACTCTCCTCAGTTTACATTCCTCTCTCGTACTGTCTAAACTTGATAATGGTTGCCCTAATTACTCGTCTGTTTCTCCTTCTACTTTTTGCCATCTTGATGCTCTGCACCATACTGGGTTATGCCTCCGTTCTGGTGCCTTTCGTTCAACTCCTACTCTAAGTCTGTATGTTGAAACTGGCGTCCTGTCTCTCTAGGACCACCGTTCGCTACTGTCTTCGCTACGTTGTGCGGTCCTTACAACACTCTCACTCTCGCCTATGTCGTGTTTTGACTTTTGCCCCTCCTGTACTCCCTATGCTCTTTCACCACTTCCTTCTTTCTGTACGGATGTCTCGCCTACAAAATTCTCTTTCGGTTAGTATTACCAATATTTCTCCTTGTGCCGTTCCGTCCTTGCACCTGTGGATGGTCCCACATCCTAAAGTTTATAAAACTTTGATCCACCTCGACCTAAAGCTATTACCCATTCTACAGTTCTGAAACACCTTTTCCTTTAACACTTTTCTTCACACTCCGCTCCATTTCCGTCTTCACCGATGAGTCTGACTCTGTGTAGGCTGCTCTTTTATTTTTCCTGACCACACTTTGTGTCGCCTGCCTCTGGAGACTAGCATCTTCACGGCAGAACTTTATGTTATTCTGTATGCTCTTCGGCAACTGCTTTTTTGCTGTCAATCCTCCTTTGTTGTTGTAGTTGACTCTCGCAGTATCCTTATGGCTCTGGAGTCCTTTAATCCAGTCCATCCGGTGGCAGTCAAGATTCAACATTGGCTGTTTCTTATCTACAGTAGATTTAAGACAGTGGAGTTTCGCTGGGTTCCCAGCCATATTGCTGTGTTCTTAAATGAACGTGTGGACGCTGCCGCTAAGGAGGCTATCCGCACTTGTCCTATCTCCCGTAAGGGTATTCCTTATTTCGACTCTTACCCAGTTATTCATTTCTCCATCCTTGCCCGTTGGCAGGGTTGTTGGTCTTCTGTTGCTGGGAACAAACTGCGTGCTCTTAAGATTAGTGCGTCCCTATGGCCTTCCTCCTTCCACCGTAACCGTCGGTGGGAAACAGTTCTGGCGAGGTTACGTATTGGCCATACACATTTAACTCACAGGCACGGTAATAAATGGAGTGCCGCCCGGCTCCTTATTGTCAAAATTGCATTGTCCCTCTTACGGTCATGCATATCTTTGTTGAATTTCCTGATTTCATCAATGAGCATATGTCTTGCTTCCCGACCGTCTTTGTAGTCACTTGTCCCTCGATAGAATTCTTGGTTAATCGGATACATTTGATATCGTTCGCCTTGTGCATTTTTGTTCTCATATTGGCATCCTTAGTGATATTTAGCGCCCTATGATTATTCCACACATTTGATGGTGCTACATTGCCTTCCCGGCGTGGTGCCTTCATTTGATAAATGCTTACTTAACAACTGTTTGTCCCTTCATCAGTATAAAGAAAATCATTGGCTTAAAAAATGAAACTAAAAATTTACATCTGAACATGCCTATTAAATATATTTAATGATTAATTTCACTTTCCATTAAATTCAATATTATTGGATTATTGCTATTAGTTTAATATAGTTTTATAAACGGATACGGAAAATAAATATTCTACATATAAAATACTTGTGAATGATGCTTCATCTTTGTAGCCTTGTCTGTAACTGGCCTATATTTTCTATTGAAATCATTATACATGACATTTCTTATTCAAAGTCAAAATTTATTAGTGCAGGATTGATTCTCTTTGATACATATAATTTAAAGAAAAAGAAAATTTGCAGTGTTGAATAAGAAAGTGTTTGATTGCTGCTACAAAACTTTTACAATACTCATGTCACAAAACCTATTAGATCTTCACATTTGTTCACTGTGTTGAGATTTTTGTTATTAAAAAAATCATTATTGTATTTTATCATAAGGTTATCTGCTGGTGAACTCTCAATCCAGCCACTGCACAACAGCTGGGCATCACAGGCACTAAGCACATATTATTGCTACTTTCCAACCCCCGAACCCCAGCCAAAAATCTCCAACTCTTAACGTCCTCCACCAATAAACCATCACTTACGTGTTTGTTGAATAAGTTTAAACGTTTTTACAGGTCTTTCTGTTCATTTGTTATTTCATTTGTAGCCACCATGTGGCCGGTGCGTTTGATATCATAGTTTAGAAAAGACTTTAATATATGCCTTTCAATAAGTATATTTTTTTTACCTTCTGAGCAGTTATTACTGGAAGGTGAGTAACCTACATTATTTCTCTTTGATACACATTAAAATACTATATTCCCACAGACGATGAGGACGTGTGCAGCCGGGCACCAGAGAGTGAAGAGATCAACATGACTATCAGTATCCTCTCTTGCGGCGCCAAGACCATTGTGTAGGTGCCACACTTTTCTCTTTGCTTTTGATTTAGTTTTTATTCTGTATTCATTTAATGCCATCATTACCCTGTTAGCCATTTTCAGAAGATAGAGAAGGGGAAAGGAATAAAATAACCAGGAGAAAGCGACAAACCAATACGACTTTTGAATACTTCGAAGGGATCAGGATAATGATTTGGGATCGGACCGGGAGCCCAAAAGGTTGGGTATCTTCCCAGTGTCTGAGTAGCTGAGCTATCTTAAGGTTGGAGAAGCACATTAAAAGTGAAAAATATAGTGAAAGGATGTTATAGATCATTTTAAATAAAAATCTCTCTCATGCATTATATCGTTTACAAAATACAGCATCACTGATAAACAAACACTAACACAATCTAGCAGTTACCAAAACCCCAGCGGTGCAGATGACCAGTTGTCCGGATTCTCGTTAATTGTAATATACATTACGCTGTAATACTTCCCACCCTTTTTCTAAACCACGTTCTGCCAGTATTATTGATCATCCGCAGCTCCTTCTACACTCAAATTCCAACTCGTGCACACTGTCTACCAGTCTACGGTCATACATTTTATTAGAATTAATAGAATCTATATGAATAAAAACGGAAATGTTAGTTTGTTCAAAATCGCTAATCTCCAAAAGTTCTTCACCGGTTGCTTTGAAATTTTCACACAACGTTCCATTCACATCCGAGCAGGTTTTTATATATATATATACTATATAGATGTCACGTCTGTGATGGTAAAAAACATGCTTTTCTGAGAAACTGTGTTTTTCATGTGTTTTTCATGTGAAGGGAAATCTTCGAAACTCTTTACCGATTGCTTTGAAATTTTGACACAACGTTGTATTCGAATAGGTGCGTCTTTTTATATATCTACTATATACATGCCTCACCTGTGACAAGAAAAAAACATGCTACTTTTGAAAAACAGCGCCATGTGTTGCACATAATGGCAACATGTATGTTATACTAAATATGTCACGAATTCCATTTCAATGTTTCCGATTGCATTGATAAATTATATTTTCATAGATTTCAATTTATTTTATTTTTTAGTGAATTATTTTGTGTGATATTGTGTTGAAATTGAGCTGTGTTGTTTACCATACCATTCATTTCGTAAATATAAGTATAGATGCCACTACTGTGACAGGTAAAACTATGCCCATCTTGAAAAATAGCGCCATCTGTTGCATGTAAGAGCAACACACATGATATACTTTGTTATGTTACAATTCCATTTCAATGTTTCTGATTGCATTGATAAATTGAATTTTCATAGATTTTGATTTATTTTCATTTTAATTTAATTATTTTGTGTGAATTGCATTGGAATTGAGCTGTTTTGTTTACCAGACTGTACATTTCGTGAGTATAGTTTATTTTTATATTTATTCATATTTTCATTTCACTTTTTAACTGTTTTTCTTATATTTCAGTGATGGGAACATCAGATCACTTGATGTTCCCAATTTTCTAATGGGAACATCAGACCATTTGGGAAGGCACCGGAAGTGGGAGTGGGAAATGGTGGAGATTACGGGGGGACGGAAGTGAGAGATGGTGTGGAGGACGAGGGGACAAGAGAGGGGGTAAAGGTGGGGAAGGACGAGGGGACGGGGGAGTTTAGGATGGTGGGGACGAGGAGATGGGGGAATGGAGAATGGTGGGGAGGACAAAGGGGACAGGGGAGTGGGGCATGGTGGGAAAGAAGAGGGGATGGTGGAGTGGGGAGGACGAGGGGACTGTAGAGTTGGGAATGGTAGGGAGGCCGAGGAGACGGGTGAGGAGGTGGTGAGGACTGGGGGGACAGGGAAGGTTGCTGTGGCTCAGCAACGCACATGCGTTGCTGAGCCACAGCAACGCGTGGCCAGGTACTGCTAGTTAAAAAAAAAACTAGGAATGTCGAGACAAAATATTTTTTTTAGAATTGGTTTATAATTATTTTCTAAGCATATCATCATCATGGGTGACGCCTTGTCATGGTTAGGGGGAACTTTTATGTGCTGTTCTCGGGCGGGTACATGAGTAGGGGGGGGGGGAGACTGTCCCCATCTCTTTCCTGTTAGGACGGTTTAGGGACGTAAACGTCCACATCACTGGATCAACTATTAAGAACGGGTTTCCTGTATAATTGGTTTTAGGTGTCCAGGCTGGGTCTTTGCATCCTTGTGGGTGAAGGATTGATATCCCTGTTGTCAGGGCTCCCTGACAACAAGGAAGTCAGTAGTCTTCCTTGTTGAGAACGAGGACCATCGATTGGGATGACGCAGCCATGCAATCCTGGGGCGGTCTTACAGACAAATCCCAGTATCCAATTTGCTTCATTGTATTCACACAGTTGTATTCACCTAGTTGTGCTGGCGGGGTTGAGGTCTGCACTCTTTCGGCCAGCCTCTCAACTGTCAATCAATCAATTGTTACTAACTACTAACTAACTACTCCCCTCTCCCCCCCCCCACACACATACACACACCCCAGGAAGCAGCCCGTAACAGCCGTCTAACTCCCAGGTACCTATTTACTGCTAGGTAAGAGGGGCATCAGGATGAAAGAAACTCTGCCCATTGTTCCTCGCCGGCGCCGGAAATCGAACCTGGACCACAGCATTACGTGTCCAGCGTACTGTCCACACAGCCACGGCTCCCCGAGTGTCATTGTGCTCCTGATGCCTTGATTTTTAATTTTTTGTTTGTATTACAGAAGCTTAAAACGCATACATTGCTCAACATTAATCTGCATCTGCTAATCTTTTGTCCATTCTTAACTATGAACATATTTTCCGTTTTGCTGTTGTATCATGTGCAAGTTTTGGAAATGTTGCTCCTTCATCCTGTATGTAAATGTTTTATATACATATAAATATGTAGAATTAAGATATATTAATATATAATTAAGAACTCTATTCACCCGCCCAGGATACGAATCCATGTCGCCCAGGATCACACCCAATCGAATACCACCACCTCACCAATGATCCTCTATAAGGATTGGCTAGTTATGGAACTTATTAATTAAGCTCTATTACTAACCAACTATGGGCTCACTATAGCCCATGCTACATGGACATTTCGTTCTGAGTAGCTACATACAAAACATACTAACCAACCCCCAACGATACTCATGGTACAATTTAGGTAGAGTTTTTAAGAAAATTCCCCCTTCCTGTCCGGCCCGTTGTTGCCATGATGGGGCTTGGTGGGCAGCTGCCGGAGTGTGATGCTCCATGGGACAGTCCTGTGTCCTTTTGTGGCCTTATGCTCCTGCTGCTGTTCTCACGAATTCTGCTGGACGACTTTTCCTTTTTCTTTTGTTTTGTTTTTCTCCCCCTTCCTTCTCCTTTCTAATTGTCATTTCCCACCGACCTTTTGCCTGTTTTGATTCTTGTTTCGGCCTTCTTTTGTTTTGACGCCCGGGTGTTTGAGGAGGCATACTCTTGCACCCATAGAACTGTAGTACCCAATGTCTCGAGTGAAGGGGAACCTTTTATATCCTTTTCAATCCTCCTTTCATCACCGAACTCGATCTCGACGGACTGACGGTTCTTAAGGTGGTGTTTATGGGGCGTATACTCACAACGCACCCCTAGGGGACCCTGGCCAGATCAGCAACATGTCTCTTGTTTGGTGTCTTGCCTCTAATTGTGGCAGAACACAATTGTGGTGGGTGTGGGGGTACATTTATGAATAAAAGTCTGACCTTTCGTCCTTATGTCGAATTCTGTTCCTCTTATACCTTCTCGGGCTAGTGGAGTGGGCGACCAAGCCTCCAAGTCGGACCCTGTTGGAAGACTGGGCTCTATAGCCCCCGCTGCATTTGGCCCCGACTTTGCTCCTCCTTTGACCATTCTGACTACTCCCCTAGGCTCCCCTCCCTCTTTTGTGGTTGGGTCGAGCCTCAAGCCCCAAGTGCTGACCATCTCGTCCCCTGGCAGGGCTCAGTCTCTCATTGTGACTACTGCGCCTTTTAACCCCCTCTTTCTCTCTGGGGGTTCTCAATGCCGTCCTCGCCACAGCCGCACTTGCTCGATCCCTTCCTGTTCTGATGCGTACCAGGCATTGTTTAGTTCCGCTTCGTGGGCCAAATACTTCGATCTCCTCCCTCTGGATTCTATGCCTCCTGACGATTTTTCCCTCCATAGGTACCTTGTTGATCCAGTAGATGCCTCTGATATTTTCAACCCCACCCATCTTGGAACACGTGTCATTGCTGCGGGTGGCTGCAGGATGCAGCCACCCGCTTGGCCACCTCATCCTACCTTATCGAGACTCCTGTTCGGGTCTCCAAGAACGTTCGGCTGAATGCCAGTGTTGGCACTATTCTCCTCCCACTCCATGTTGCAACCGGTGTTAAGAATCTGCAGGACTGCCACGAAGATATTCGGCATATCCTCGAAGCTCAGGGCCATTTTGTCCTCCAGGTCAACACGTTTACTCGTCCCCCTCGTGGTCGTCGCCGTCAACCCTTTCGGGTTGTGAAGATTACCTATGATAGTAGGTCCCTTCCACCCTCTGTCATTCTTGCTGGTGCCAGGTGCTCTGTCCAGGAGAACATCCCTTCTCCTCGGCTATGTAATAAGTGCTGGAGGTTTGGGCATGGTACCCTCCGGTGCTCCAGTACTGTCTCTCTCTGTCCCTTGTGTGGGGACGAAGGTCACTCTAAGTCGGAGTTCACTTCTCCCCGGGCTCACTGCCTCAATTGCAGTGAGGCCCATCCTACCTTCTCCCGCACGTGTGTACATTTCAAACTTGAGGCAGCCGTTCTCACCTTGAAGCACCGGGAACGTTTGTCTTTTCCTGAGGCGAGGCGCCAAGTCCGCCATCTCGCCCCTTTCACTAGTTTCTCTTCTGTTCGAGTGTTGCGCTCTTCCTCTCCTCGTCCTTCCCGCCTTCCTCAGTCTCACAACCGTTTCCAGGCCTTAGACCCAGACACGCCCACCGCCTCCTCCTCTGTTCCTGTAAGTTCTGTCCCGAAGGGTCCCTCTCATGGTTCTCTGTCTGGGGTTCCCCTTCTTTCTACCCAGTTTGACTTGTCGTCCTGTGTCTTCTTCTTCGTCTCCCTCCGTTCCTCCTTCCCATCCTTCTCCTCCATCTCTTAGCTCTCCACGCCACCTGTCAGTGCGGGCTGATGTCCATCACTCTCCCAGCGGCCATCGTGTTGTTTGCTCTCGTTCTGCTTCTCCTGTTGAGACGCTTGAATCTGTTGCCCAGTACATTGTTGCTGGGACGCCTGTCTCTTTGAGTCAAAAGCGAAAGCCTGGCTCCTCTCCTTCCTCCTCCTCGGCGGGTAAGAAGGCTTTGCTTTCTTCCTCACCCCCTACCTCTGACTCTCTCGCTCCATCCCCTTCCGCTTCGGTGGTTTTGCCCCCTGTTCCTGATGGAGGTTTCTTTGGTCCCCGCTTCTCTCTCGGTTGCTGCCCTTGTTGAGGTGCACTCCCTGGTTTCTGCCCCACCTGCTGCTGTCATTAACCCATGGCTATTCTTTTCTTCTGCCTTCCTCCCCCTCCCCCCCCCCCTCCCGGCTTTTGCTGGAGCCCGTTCCTCTTGTGCTCTTATGATTCATTCCGATGTTCTCTTCGTCTCCCTACTTTTTCCGTCGCCTCTCCACTGCTCTGCTGCACGTGACTTTGTGGGTATATGGTACATGGTTTGTTCCATTTACCTCCCCCCAAATGTCCCGCTTTCTCTTCCCGATTTTAAACACCTACTGGACTCCTTGCTAGAGCCTGTGCTCCTGCTGGGTGATTTTAATGGTCAACATACCCTCTTGGGTGATGTTCTTACAAACACCTGGGGTCACCTTCTCGCACCGTTTATCCTCTCTTCTTCCCTGTCTCTTCTGAATTCTGGTGAGCCCACTCATTTGGATTCTCGGACTCACACCCTTTCCTGTCTTGATCTTTCTCTCTTCTCGTCGTCTCTTTACTTGGATTTCGTGTGGCGAGTTCTAGATGACCTCCATGGCAGTGACCATTTCTCCATCCTTGTTACCTTTTCACTTTTCACCCACCCTCTCCTCTCCTTCCCTAGGTGGCAGTTTGCTAGGCAGACTGGACCCTATTTACCCTCCGTGCTGCTCTCTCTGACCTCTCCCTTCTGCCTCTCCCTCGTGCCCATCTCCTTTTTCATGAAACCATCTTCGACGCTGCCCTCCGCTTTATTCCTCGTTCTTCGTCTCAGGGACCACGTAAGTGCTTTCCATGGTGGAATGTGGACTGTACTCGGGTTGTCCGCTGTAAGCTTGCAGCCTGGAAGAGAGACCGCCGCTGGCAGACGGCGGATTATTTTGTTTTGTTTTGGAAGGCGAATGTGGTGGCCCGTAGGGCCATCCGTACAGCTAGGTGTGAATGTTGGAAGTCTTATGTTTCCACTATTACGTTCGAAACTTCTCTGCCGCAGATCTTGAAGCGTGTCTGCAAGATAGCGGGTAAGTTCATTCCCAATGTCTCGCCGGTCCTTCACCTCTGTGGTTCTCTTGTGGCAGATCCGTTCTAGGTCGAGACTGAACTGGGTTCCCACTTTTTTTCTGTTAGCTCTGGTTCTCATCTTCCTCAATCTTTCTGTCTTCGTAAACCTGTCCTTGAAATTAGCCCTTTAGATTTCTGCTTCTCAGGCTTCCCTATAATGATCCCTTCTCTCTCTTTGAATTTCAGTCTGCCCTGGCTTTCAATTCTACTGCGGCGGGCTCCATTGGCATTCATTATGAGATGCTTCGCCATCTCCCTCCGTGCACCTCTCAGTATTTGCTGAGTCTGTATAATCGGATCTGGGAGTCGTCGTCAGTCCCTGAGGACTGGTTCGATGCCGTTGTCCTCCCTGTTTGGAAACCAGGGTCTCTTCAGACATCCCCTAAGGACTTTCGCCCTATTGCCCTCACAAGTTGTGTCTGCAAACTCTTTGAACGTATGGTTAACGTTCGTCTGCTGTGGTTCTTAGAACACTATCACCACCTCTCCCCTTCCCCATATGATTTTCGCAAATGCCGAAGCACAACAGATGTCCTCGTGAACTTGGAGGTCTATATATTTGTACTGCTTTTGCTGCGAAGACCTCAATTGTTGCCATTCTTTTTGACCTCGAAAAGGCTTACGACACCACTTTGCGATATCATATTCTGTCCCAACTTCATTCTTTTGGCCTTTGTGGTAATCTCCCTCTCATTGGCCAAAGCCTCCTTTCTCGTCATTCCTTTCGAGTGAGACTTGGTACTACGCTCTTTGCCTTTTTTCAGCAATATGAGGGTGTGCCCCAAGGTAGTGTTCCGAGTACTACTCTTTTTCTGGTTACCCTCAATGGTCTTCTTTCTTCTCTTCCTTCTGATGTCTTCTCCACTCTCAATGTCGACGATCTTACCCTTTGCTGTCGGGGTCATGATTCGCCTCTCCTTCAACAGCGGCTTCAACTTGCGATTGATGCCGTGTCGTCTTGGGCCACCGATCATGGCTTCCGGTTCTCTAGATCTAAGACTTGTGCTATGACTTTTACTTGGAAGCGTGTCGTTCTTCGTTCCTCTTTGTCGCTTTATAGTCAACCCCTTGTGTAATGGATTCCGCTAAGCTTTTAGGGTTAATCTTTGACACTCGTTTGTCTTGGTCCGCCCATATCTCTTACCTGCGTGTTGAATGCTCTCAGACCCTTACCCTCCTTAAGATTTTGTCCCATACTTCTTGGGGGGCAGATAGGCGCAAGCTCCTCGCTTTACATTCCTCTCTCGTCCTGTCTAAACTCGATTATGGTTGTTTTGCTTAATCGTCTGCTTCTCCTTCTACTCTTCGCCATCTTGATGCTTTGCACCATACTGGGTTGCGCCTCAGCTCTGGTACCTTTCGTTCGACTCCCGTCCTCAGCTTGTATGTTGACACTGGCTTCCTATCTCTCCGGGACCGCCGTGATTGCAACTGTCTTTGCTGTCTTGCGCGGTCCTTGCAACATCCTTCCTCTTGCCTCTGTCGTTCTTTAACTTTTACCCCTCCTGTGGTTGCTGTTCCTCTTCACCACCTCCCTCTTTCTGTCCGGTCCGCTTACAGAATTCTCTTTCAGTTCGTATTCTAATGTATCTCCTCGTGTTGTTCTTTCTTTGCCCCTGTGGAGAGTCCCCCTTCCGAAGATTTGTACATCCTTAACTCGCAGCTCTAAAGCTTTTACTCCTCCTACGGTTCTGAAACGCCTTTTCCTTGAGCACTTTTCTTCGACATCCCACATCGTTTCCATCTTCACTAATGGGTCAAAGTCTGCGGATGGTGTAGGCTACTCTGTTGTTTTTCCTGACAGCACTTATATGTGTCGCCTACCTCTGGAGACTAGCATCTTTACAGCGGAACTTTATGCTATTCTCTACGCTCTTCTTCTCCTGCTTTCTCGTTGTCAGTCTTCCTTTGTAGTTGTTGTTGACTCTGGTAGTGCCCTCATGGCTCTCGAGTCCTTTAATCCGGTCCATCCAGTGGGTGTCGAGATTTAGCATTGGCTGTTTCTTCTTTCCAGTAAATTTAAATTAGTTGAGTTTTACTGGGTTCCCAGTCATTTTGGTATCTCTTTAAATAAGCGTCCGGATGCTGCCGCTAGGGGAAGCTGTCCACTCTTGTCCCATTTTCTGTAAAGGTATTCCTTATTCCGACTTTTACCCAGTTATTCATTCCTCCATCCTTACCCGTTGGCGGGATTGTTGGTCTTCTATTACTGGTAACAAACTCTACTCTAAAGAGTAGTGTGTCCTCATGGCCGTCCTCCTGCCACCGTAACCGGCGATTTGAAACGGCTCTGGCAAGGTTGCGTATTGGCCATACATGCTTAACTCAGTCACTTAATGGAGCGCCGCCCTGCTCCTTATTGTCCAAATTGCATTGTCTCTCTTACGGTCGTGAATATCCTTGTTGAATGTCATGACTTCCAGGACAAGCGTGCGTCTTGTTTTCCGACCGCCCCTCGCGGTCGCTTGTCCCTCAGTAGAATTCTTGGTGACTCGGATACTTTTAATATCGTTCGCCTTATGCGTTTTTGTTCTCGTATTGGCATCCTTGGTGATATTTAACGCCCTCTAATTATTCTGCACATTTGATGGTGCTACATAGCCTTCTGGGTTTGGTGCTTTCTTTTGATAATTACTTACTTACTTTTCAGAAAATTCTGGTTGTTACAACTTTGTGCTTTCTGATACCAATAATATTTTATCTCGACCAGAAATGCGTGATAATTTTTTTTTTTACTTGTGATATGGTTCATATATTAAATATGTTCTATGTCGGCCTATTCTGCTACAACTCAAAATCCTACTAAAGGATTTACTTTATGTTGCACTGAAATTATTTTTACGGTAAAATGAGACGTCACTATTACAAACAATAACTGCCTTTGTCGTACTTTTCAGGAATGTGGAAGGAATAGTACGGAGCAATGGGTAAGTTTACCGCTATATCATTATTATCATATCCACACATTTACACTGTAGATTTAAAATTGTTCTCTTATTCTAAATGCATGAAAATATATTTCAAATCAAAATATAATGATACAGCAAAGTCTTTTTAATAGTAGGAAATATTCTAATATGCAGGTGATTATCAAACATGTGTTTTCTATTTACAAATTATCTTAGTTTATTGGCCAGAATTAGTGCTTTCTTAAAAATCCAGTGTAGTTATATTTTTAAATTGTTGAATTTCTAAAAATAAGAAATATTTAAGAAGATAAATTAGTTTTGACTTATTAGAATTTGAACAGCGATATATTTTCGCAGCAGCTTCCAGATGGACTGAATTTCCCACATGAACAACGCTAATAGAAGTGCTCCCATCCGAGTGTGTGCACAAACTCAATAAAAGTTACACTAATACATTCAGTTTTTCTATATTATTAGATAGCGTTCGACATAGTATCACATAAAAGACTCATATACAAATTCGAAAAAAAATTCGAAAAGCAGTCTGATATAACTGGAGAAGTGCTGGGGATGGAAAGGGAGGATAACGGTGAGACGAAGACAGTGGGAGTGGCGAGTAATAATAAGTGTGTTGCCTTAGGGTTGGTATTGGGACCCTTTACATTTGTCATGAATGCCAGGGACCTGACTGGAGGCATACGATTATTATTATCCTTCATGCGGCTGACGTAAAATTGCCGAGGATAATTAGAAGCGAAGATGACAGTACGGGATGCAGAGGCATCTAGATGATCTCACTGATAAATATAAAGTTATCATTTCGTAAGGGAGAAAGAAGATTCCATGGACAGTGTGAGACGAAAGGTAGGCAGATACTTGAAGTATTGATCGCGAAGGATCTAGAAATATTTATATTATCATATGTCTGCAGCATGGAATACACATCATGAAAAACTAATTTAAAGAAAACAGGAATATGTGACTTAACTTGCAACAGAACTGAGGAAACTCCTCTATAATGAAAGTTGATCGATCTCATTCTCACCACATAAGAAAAAAGTATAATAATTGGCTATGTAATAAAAGCATACAAGATATTACAGGGAAGTCACTGCGGTTGACAAAGAGGTAATTTTTAAAATAAAACGGGTTTGGCCAGATGTATGGGTCAAAGAAGGAGACGTAAATGTGCGGAATAGGTGTCAGGAAAAGTCTGTGTGAGGGACAAAAATAAATGAAACGAACTACAAGAGATCACTATTGAAAATTCATCTAGCACGATCAAAAGAAAATACGAGGATAAAAAGTAATTGAAATCATCTCATTTAATGACCAGGAGATGAGAGGTGGGGCTTCGGAGCTATTGCTCGACTTTTTAAACACAACTAGGGAAGGTATATTAATTATCAAAAGAAAATAGTAAACTCAAAAAGATATATAGCACTGTTTTACAGACTATTCATGTTCCAAGATATAATTCAGAATGCCATTACTACAGAAAGACAACGCGAGTGATAAAGGAATACCTGCTGCAATAAAGCTAATTGTCTCCAGTTATGTCAACCGTTCAAAAAAGCCAGTGCCCCCACCTCAGATTTATGCTGAGGAAGTAATGTAGAGTAACAAATAAATGATGTGTTCAAATGGTTAGGAAAAATTGAAACCCCAAATAAACACATGGTAAATCGGTGAAATTGAGAAACAGCACAAACATTTATTATACAAGCTCAGTTACTTCAACTTGATGCCTTTAATTAAATAATTCAATATACAGGAATTTACACCAAAGGACCCCACGAAGATAACTATGACACTGACATAATTAGAAACAGAGTTATATACTCACAAGGCAACTATCATCCCCGTGAAATAGACCACAAATAATTATCATACTTAGAAATATATTCTCTGTGAAAACTTCACTGAACATCTCTGTATAAATCTATGCTATTAGAGAGAATGCCTGTCTGTCCGGAGTTGGAGGCCACACGGCTGAGGCTTGTCTAACCCACATTAGCAGAGGGAATGATCTGTGGTACGGGATGAACATAGATTGGTCGGGGGGTCACCAGAATTCAAAAGGGAACAGCGTGCCAGGATCACATTAAGGCCCTTGACAATTTTTGGTACCCGCTACTATACCTACGAAAGTATTTTGAAAATAAATCAAAACGTATTTTTTCTAATAATGAATACTCTATTACATTGATCTCATGAAAATTAAAATAAATTTCCTGCAATTTTAACAAATACCATAATCCCATAAAACATGTAAATTATGTTCTGAACCTCCCCTCCGACAGAAAACTGAAAGCCAACTCACAAATTAAAAAAGGGGGGGGGGGGAGGAGGGGCGGGTGCTACCAAATTCTGCGTTAATATTATATAATATTATTAAGACATAGTAACAATTGCTCGTGTTATAGTATTATAAATATTGCTGGATAGAAAGATAGGGAAGCGGGGGTTGTGAAGGAGAGGGAAGGTGTAAGACAAAAGTGGTGGGGGTTGGGGATAGATGGATAGATAAGAGGATAAACAGATAGATGTATAAAGTGATGGATATATGGATGGATAGGGGGATATAGATAGACAGATAGATGGATATATAAATGGATTGAAAATGGATGGATAGATGGATGGAGAGACAGATGATTAAAAGATGGATTGATAAGTTTACCGCTATAAACTATTATTACATCCACACATTTACAATGTAGATTTATCAAAATATAATGATACACCGAAGTATTTTTAATATAACATGGAGAGATTCGTCTATGTAGGTGATGAATAAATAGACGAGTAGATGAATGGATGGATAGACATGCGAGTAGATGGATTAATATATATGTGGATAGAAGGATGGCTAGATAGATAGATGGATAGCTAAGTAGTTGGAAAGAGAGATGGCTGCTCAGATGGATGGATAAAAAGACAGATGGGTGATAGACAAATGGATATACGGATAGACGGGTGATAGATAAATGGATATACGGATAGATGGTTGGATGGATAAATTAATGGGCACATGGATGGATAAATTGATGGACACATGGTTGGATAGATATAGGAATGGACAGATTGTTTAATAAATGGATGGATAGATAAATGGACAGAGGGAAGACAGACACAGGCCGGGACAAACGCTGGCTGCACCCTCCCAAGTACTTAATAAATATAATCAGTGCCTGACATGTTAATCGTATCCCCAGCAAAAAAAAGTTGTAATTATTCAACAATTAGCAGTCAGTCACACCTCCCTACCCCAGGACTCCTTACGGGCTATGCATGCCCGTGCCACATCTTGGGTGGCTTAATCTTTATCAATCAATCCAGGGCTCCCACACGGGAGACATCTCCCGTCACGCAGGGTGCAGTCGCACCTCCACAGATCTCCAGTAGCATCTATTGATACTGGTGATGGCTCAAAGAGGCCACCACTTACGGGCTATTCATGCCCGTGCCACCTTTTGGGTGGCTTCATCTTCATCAGTCAATCAATCAGGGCTCCCAACACTTCAGGTAGAGAGCAGAGAGAGGGCAGAAAGCTCTACCCGCAAGCAACACATTTTCAGATGGACGTTAACAACTAATTTTACTAAGACTTACACATACAAACGCTGTTGACTGACAAGCAGACGACTCAAGGAGTCCTTTACAATATTACCATGGAATATGTAATTTCAATTGAATTACATGTACTTTATTTGAATTGCATGAATTTACATGAATTCATATTTAATTACCTGACACCCGAATTAAATCACATGCAATTATATTTTGGTTGCCCTGACTATACACAAATCTGGAAAGTTTTAAAATGTGTCACCCGCGCCTTAGCTGATAAGCTGGCAAGCTGAAAATTGAATATCAAAATTTCGACTCTAGATTACCTGAGATATAACTATTATTCTAAAATATGTTAATCGTGTTTGAACACAATAAATAATATACACGAAATTGTATGCTACATGCAAAACTAGAACATAAACGAATGTCAACTTTTTTCAGGAACAAATGGTATGCACCTAAATCCATTGGCTTAATTTATGTAACTACCCTATGTCAAAATGTAACAAGCAAATAAAAAAAAGTCAACCTTGACTAACTGTTATTATAAATTATTATGTTATAAACTATAAACAAATTTCCTGATGCTCTTCTGTTACAACAATTTTTTGTCCAGCAACAGGATAGCAAGAACTGAATAACACGAGGTTAATACACATCCTCGCCGGAGACGGTACACAGTTCGTTTCAGTGAGAAAAGAAACCCACGGGAAAATGTCACATTTAATTTCGGAAAGAGTTATGAATGACAGGTAGAGAGCAAAATATGACATTCGCCTCTGGGAAATGGGACAGGAACAAACAACTTTTTTTGGGCCTGTGCTCATGAGGTCACTACAGGTGACCTCATGAGCACAGTATGACAGAATCAAACACCACTCAACTATCTTTAAATTAATAAATATCAATAGGGATATTTAATATATTGAAAACATGAATAGGGATAAAAGACTGTGGCAATTAAAGCAATGCAAGAATCAACTAGAAGAACTAACGATCATTAGCATATAAAAATATCTCTAAAATCTTACAAGATGGTATAAAACTGCGTCATAAAAAAACATATCTTTTGGGTACGGCAGCACAAAGAATATTTTATCAGAAAAATAATGGAGAAGCCAGTGCCCTCGTCAGAATTCGACCATCCATAAAAGAGCAGTAGCGCATAAATAACGGAAAAAGAACAAGAGTTTCAAGGTATTGGAAAGGAGGTATGAGTATTCACCATACGAGTGAGAACTTTACAAATTTTTAAAAGAGAGACATATCACGGAAGTAATAGAGACGGAACACATGGGGTAGAGACTGCAGACATGCACAGAGAAGACAGCATTCATTGGCGGTAGTGGCCAAAAGGCCATACAAGCGTTAACGGGAGCGCCTTTTCCCCGTCCCATCTCAATTCCGTATCCTGACCCCTTCCAAGTGCTATATTGGCGTAATGGTTTGGCGCTTTCTCATGATAGTTCCCTTCCCTTCTGTAGCATCCCTGTTTGGTATAAAAGGCAGTGCTGTTATGCCGTATTTAAAATATGGTTTCTATAAATAATCTTTAATTTGTACAACCACAAAGGAAAAATTAAAGCCGAATGTACTCGAGAACTTTTGTGTTTAATCAACATATTATCTAAAGTAAATTGATTGATGAAAATTAAGCCACCCAAGAGGTGACACGGGCATGATTATCCCGTATCTGGTAGATGTTTAGAGTGAATGTGATCTTTGGTCGTGAAAGGATAGTTGCAAAACGAGGATAGATGTGCCAGCACAAGCGAGTTACGTGGTCAGCCAGACGGTTGTCAGGTTTCCCTGGTTACTAGGAGGCCTATGGTCCTTGTGTGCTAGGACCATAGGCCTCAATACTGTGTGTTGTGCGCGCTTTTGAATTTTTCACTCCTTATTTTGTGGCTGCTATCGTGGAAGAGGATACAGCTTGACAGTATTGGAGGGTGTCCTGCTGCTGGACACCTTTTTAGACCAGAAGAGTGGCAGTAGTGACGGCTTCAAGCAGGTTACTGCTGCTTTCAGGGACTCTTCAAGCTCTTATAAGGTAGTTGGTTGTTTCACATTCCAGGAGAAACTAAAGTAGTGGTTTTCTTGTAACTCTTTGGTAGAAGATGCATTCTCACTGTCAATTGAACAAGTTCCATTGTAGGGGTGTTGGTCACCAGATGTAGTGCCAGTAGTCCATGGTGGTGTTGTGTGTTCACTGGTGTTGGTGTGGGCACTGATGTAAGGGTATCACTGTGTCTGTTGCCATGTGCCTTGACTCCATGTGTTGCATCACCATGCACCAGGTTGTGACTTGTTAGACTCTTCCATGACGATCTCAGGTGCTGCAGAATACGGCGTATTTCCTCCTGGTTCTTCTAAATTTTACATGGGACATTCACAAGTTTCTTTTGTTTGCTTACTAATTTTTGGATGAGTGGGAAATTTTATATCATTCGGTTAAGGATTGCTTCCATATTAGGCGGGGTGGAGTTGTCTGGAGAAATCGGAAAAGTGTTGGGTGGTGGAGCAGTAGGGATAGTGGTTGGTTGAGTAGAAGGAAGGTTGAGTATTTGAGTCAGGGTTGGGAGGCAGAAGGGTGGGTTATGCCACAGCCCATGGTAGGAGGGTGGGTCAGTTGGGAGGCTGGATGGTGGGTTATGCCACAGCCCATGGTAGGAGGGTGGGTCAGTTGGGAGGCAGGAGGGTGGGTTATGCCACAGCCCATGGTAGGAGGGTGGGTCAGTTGGGAGGCAGGAGGGTGGGTTATGCCACAGCCCATGGTAGGAGGGTGGGTCAGTTGGGAGGCAGGAGGGTGGGTTATGCCACAGCCCATGGTAGGAGGGTGGGTCAGTTGGGAGGCAGGAGGGTGGGTTATGCCACAGCCCATGGTAGGAGGGTGGGTCAGTTGGGAGGCAGGAGGGTGGGTTATGCCACAGCCCATGGTAGGAGGGTGGGTCAGTTGGGAGGCAGGAGGGTGGGTTATGCCACAGCCCATGGTAGGAGGGTGGGTCAGTTGGGAGGCTGGATGGTGGGTTATGCCACAGCCCATGGTAGGAGGGTGGGTCAGTTGGGAGGCTGGATGGTGGGTTATGCCACAGCCCATGGTAGGAGGATGGGTCAGTTGGGAGGCAGGAGGGTGGGTTATGCCACAGCCCATGGTAGGAGGGTGGATTATGCCACAGCCCATGGTAAGAGGGTGAGTTTTGCCACAGCCCATGGTAAGAGGGTGAGTTTTGCCACAGCCCTTGGTAAGAGGGTGAGTTATGCCACAGCCCATGGTAAGAGGGTGAGTTATGCCACAGCCCATGGTAAGAGGGTGAGTTATGCCACAGCCCATGGTAAGAGGGTGAGTTATGCCACAGCCCATGGTAAGAGGGTGAGTTATGCCACAGCCCATAGTAAGAGGGTGAGTTATGCCACAGCCCATGGTAGGAGGGTGGATTATGCCACAGCTCATGGTAAGAGGGTGGGTTATGCCACAGCCCATGGTAAGAGGGTGGGTTATGCCACAGCCCATGGTAAGAGGGTGAGTTATGCCACAGCCCATAGTAAGAGGGTGAGTTATGCCACAGCCCATGGTAGGAGGGTGGATTATGCCACAGCCCATAGTAAGAGGGTGAGTTATGCCACAGCCCATAGTAAGAGGGTGAGTTATGCCACAGCCCATGGTAGGAGGGTGGATTATGCCACAGCCCATGGTAAGAGGGTGGGTTATGCCACAGCCCATGGTAAGAGGGTGGGTTATGCCACAGCCCATGGTAAGAGGGTGAGTTATGCCACAGCCCATAGTAAGAGGGTGAGTTATGCCACAGCCCATGGTAAGAGGGTGGGTTATGCCACAGCCCATGGTAAGAGGGTGGGTTATGCCACAGCCCATGGTAAGAGGGTGGGTTATGCCACAGCTCATGGTATAATGAGTCTGCAAAGAAAAAAAGGGTTATGTCAAGGACATATGTCTAGAAAAGTGGATCCACTCTTTCTAGTTAATCTCACCAAACTCTTATTCCTATTATTTTACGTACTGCAGACCCAATGCTCAGTCTCATATTTGTAAAGATTTAGCCCTGTTGGTGGGCCTGAGCCTTTAATTGTTCCCTATTGTTGTTGAAGTTGTCTTGTAATGGCGTCTGTGGACTCCGACAGCTATGGCGTCAGTGTGGTCCAGTAGCACTACTCCACCTCACAGTACACTTTATTTAAACTCCAGCAGTTGGGACTCTTGGCTCAACCTTGATGACAGGCGAACGTCTGGACACCCCCTCCGCCTGAGAGCCACAAGGGATCACGTTCCGTTTTGCGATTTTAGATTATGATACCAACGTTTGGTATCCCTATTTAACAGTCCGGATTGTTATGATGCCTGGCGCAAATTTCGTCTTGGGGTCGCAGGATTGTTTATAGATTTTAAACGTTTTATGGCTGGTTCTTCGGACAGTGTGATGGTGTCCGGCACCAGCTTGGCTGAGAGGTGCCAGGAGTGGGTGGGTCTTAGTGGGCTCTTGATGGGCTTCTTTTGTGCCCTCAGAAGTGGTGGGAGGCTGGCTGCTGCTCTGTCAGAGGGCACTGGATGACTTTTGCGTTTTAGTTGGAGGCCGAGTTTTTTATTTTGTTACCCAGTGTTCTCTGTGTGGGGTGGGGTCGGTGCTTGACACCCCGAGAGACTCCTGGGGCTTCCCAATCACCTACCTGCCCATCTGTGGGTTTATTGGCCGTGAGGCATATTAGCTTCCGCTGATGAGAAACCTTCATTTCGCCTTTAGGTTGTGCAATTAATCCTTCATGGGTATGCCAGTGCTCATCTTATCCCACGATCGTCGTCGCCCCTAAATCATCAGTCGATTTGGTCGTCGTGTACAATGGTCTTGTACGAAATCGTAGCTGGTCGTCGCCCAGACCACCCTATGTTTATCGCATACCGCAGACCATTCCTTCTACCAGTTTTGATTATGCTAGCCCAAGAGTCTGGCCTCCAACTTTGGGCAGAATTATTCTCTCTTAGAGTACAGATATAAGAGAGATCGAGCATGGAAGCTAACTCTCCAGGCGTGTCACTTTTTTTTTTATAATTGTACTTTACTTACCTAGGAGAACCACACAGTGCAATTTTAAAAATAAAATGTAATTTGGGTATCATCATAACTTATTAAGAACGTGAGCAGCTATTCAACATGGGCAAGATAGTGATCAACTTAAATATTTAGTACTTTTCTCGGTTAAAACATTTTTAAAATTATATATTTGTCTGATTATCTTTAATACTTACTCTAATCCACCACTCTCCTCACTTCAAAAGCTTCATTATTGTTTGAGGTGGTTAACAGAGTCATTTACAGGGATTTTGTGTGTGGGTCTGCCCGAGGAGTGCCAGTAGACACCGTGGTGATGGCTGAGTGTTGGGGCACCACCACGCTCTTAGCTCAGTGCCACGCTGATGGCAAGTGGCATCCTTATGGCAGCCACCAGGAGCAGGCTCCTGCCTCACGACACCTTTGTCAGGCTCCAGCCATCAACTCTCCTGGTAAGTCACTTCCCTTAATATATATATATATATATATATATATATATATATATATATATATATATATATATATATATATATGCAGAAAATCCACAGAGAAATATCCTTTAATTATAGAAATTAGAGAAATTATATTTCTCTGTGGATTTTCTGCATAAAATGATCAGTGTTTTGTGATCGTCAATTGCATATATATATATATATATATATATATATATATATATATATATATATATATATATATATATATATATAAGTTAAACACCGTCTCAGTTCAGAGTAATATGTAAGCTATTAAACTGCAGAAAATGTTGGTCTGAACTTGGCCAGTCACCGAGTTGTCACAGGGACTAGGAGTAGCTTTAATAATTTAAGTATATATCATGTTGCGCAGTGAACTTATTTATTTGTTTTAATGTTGCGGATCAAGTTCAATAGTTTTATTTTAATAATATAATATTTTAGTAAGCGGAAGTTTACTGAATGTAAATATTGTATTGTAATATTTCTCTAGGTTACCAAAGGTGACATAAAATCCAAAACTAGTCTTATACTATTTGAAATTAGCTTTTACCCCAGAGTCAATTTCAAGATTATTTAAAGTGAATATTAAGGGTAACGTGTATTAACATTCCCACGGAACTCTTGCAGAGTGTGGTATTCGGTCAAGGCACACGCGCCCTCCAGGCCAGGGCAGCATTCAGTTGGTGGCCCTATCACAGTGGAACTGGCTGGTGGGCATCTTCATCAGGGAGAAGTTTCGTTGCACCGCCACCCTCATCACCCCTGAATATCTTCTTACTGCTGCTCACTGCATCACCAGGTATGTTGTCACATAACGACCCGGCACGACTGCACGCCAAACAACGCACCTCCACACCAGTCTTTTATCAACCCAATAGTTCCTCTCCAGAACTCTTAATGTTTCACCAGTAATCCATCGCAAAATTCACCTGCATCGATCTTCTTCAGTAATCAAAAGACCTCTAAGTAATTTATCACTTAATAATTTTACACTGTATCTCTCCTGGCTGTTGTCGGATGCTTTAATGTCAAGAACCTCCATCACATCAAAAAATATCCCATTAAAATCCCCAAATACGATAATAAAATTAAGGTATAAATCCCATTCTATGTTCCTTATATCCTCTATGTCCTTTGGAAGAAATTTACACAATTGCCAAGATGGTATAACAATGGTATAACATTGATCAATGAGGGTCAAGATAACACAGTTCTTTGTGCAGAGCCGTTTATGGCCTCCACGTGGTGAACACACACAATTACACACAGAAATCCTATGTGATTTCTGTGTGTAATCAAGTAAGGGCGAAGAGGTAGAACAGCTTATTGATAGAGCTCGAGTGCATGGGGGGAATTGTGTAAATCCCTGGTTTGTGTCTCGGAGAGGTTGTAGGATCCAAGTAAGTTCATTAGAACTTCTGGTTGCAGTTCTTTTACCATGTCGTAGCTCAGTCGATTAAGGCAGCGTCTGGGATCCTTTCGGACGCAGGTTCGAACCCTCGTCACGGCCCTTGTGGATTTGTTCATTTAATGCACCACGCTATTCTGATTTCCGTGTGTAACACAGCGTATCTCCGTATTGTCAGCCACGTCTCGTGGGATATAGCTTCAATTCTCCTATAATTTAGATGTGGTCCTTGTTAATGAAAGAGTTTGTCCCGATCCCACATCAGTGTACTACTACCTATTGGAAATATGCCGAAGATGTGTGAAGTTCTAGCCTTTGTGAACGCAATCGAGTTATAGTAAATTGCATTTCGAGCGTCACTTTGCTTGTATTGTTTGTGCTGATTTTAAATTGGTGATTCTTAAGTTCTGCAGACACTATAAAACAGAACAGTACCTTATTAAATTAAAGCTTAAAGAACACTCATCACTTCAAGAGGAGAGGCAGAAACTTAGGGAGTGATAGCTTACCTCCCTTGCCACATGAATTTATTAAACAAGTAGAACTTGTTTACCCTACACCGTCTATCTTCTCTCTTAGTGACCTATATACCCTGTGCAAAGAGTCTTACAGTTCTTGAGATGGAGGACTTGGTGCATTATCTTCATCAACTATTGCTTCACCTAATAGTCATCCACTCAATGCCCCTTCCTTCTATCCCGCAATTAATATTTTTCCTCCTCCACTAGCTATCTTAATACGACCTAATATATTGCGTCTGCCAACTTCTGGCAAAAAAGTCAGCAGCTGTAAACTTCTTGTTCTATTCCCTATGAGTCACTGGAAGATATCATCCAATACTTGCCGGGTATTGCTCCTGAGGGTCACAACCCTCAGGAGCACCCATCGGCAATAAGAAGAGGATGAATGGTACTATAACGGAAGACCCACCCTTATCACAGTTATCGAGCATTCAATACATATATTTCCACATAATCTTGTACCACGTATAAATATGCCTTTTCCATCATGACATTATCTTCCGTAATCACACGTTTCACCACCTTTACACTTTTCTTCAAACACGTTTTGACTAAATATCCGGATTACCCGGATTGTGGTTTTAGACGTTATCAATACATTAAAACTTTGTTTTATAACAGTTATGTATATGACATATTTTTTGGAGAGCCATCTACATAGCTCCCTGGAGCCTGCATGCTCCTATGAGACCAGGAGAGCTTGAAGATCAGGCATCTGCCTAAAACCATCTACTTGAGAAAAAAACGAACTGAAAGGTAATGTAAAACAAAATAAGCTTCAGTTTGAAAAAATAAATGCAACATGAGATAAACAAGATAAACGATCGTTGCCGCGAGAGAGCAACCCCTAACCTTGAAGTGCCTGACTGACACGAGGTTATTATCATCAAAGTGTTGGCTACAGCTAGAAGTAATGATTCGTGATGGGATATTGATTAATTTTATTCCATTTGTTTCATGATTGGGTTTTGCACCATTACCATTGTGTTCCTTCTCTTCCCTAGTGAAGCGTCAACAAGGTCAGAGATAGAGACAGAACATAGGAGTAGTATTTCTGCAGAGATAACCTGAGACAACTCACCATGTCTTGGGAATATCTCACAGATGTCCCACGGCCGGCTTACCAGGAGAAAGAAATCTTAAGGAAGCCAAAGAGAAGGTGCGACGAGACCCCCGAAGAAATCTAGAGAGTGGTCGTAGGGGATCCCAGAAGTCCTATCCATCAGCAAGGGTTAGCAGACAGGATGAACCCAGGACAACTTCCCCTTTTCCCTCCAGTTTCATGCAGAGCCACTTTCGCTCCCATAGGTGCCTCAGGCAATCGTTTTAATTAAAAGCCGCCACAGAAAATCATACAAAAGGGCGAACCAAAAATAAAGAAGAGAACCTAGGTTCTCTTCTTCAGAACTTCAGAGAGCTCTGGCTCTTTGGTCCCACCTCTCAACTGTCAATCAAGTGATGTTCAGATTCCTGAGCCTACTGGGCTCTATGATATCTACATTTGAAGCTGTGTATGGAGTCAGCCTCCACCACATCACTGCCTAGTGCATTTCATCTGTTAACTACTCTGACACTGAAAAAGTTCTTTCTAACGTCCTTGTGGCTCATTTGGGTACTCAGTTTCTATCTGAGTCCCCATGCTCGCATACCACCCGTGTTAAACAGTTTATCTTTATCTACCCTGTCAATTCCTCTTAGAATTTTGTAGTTAGTGATCATATCTCCCTTTACTCTTCTGTCCCCCAGTGTTGTGAGGTGCATTTCACTTAGCCTTTCCTCGTAACTCATGCCTCTTTGTTCTGGGACTAGCCGAGTGGCATACCTCTGGACTTTTTCCAGCTTCGCCTTGTGCTTGACAAGGTACGGGCTCCATGCTGGGATCGCATACTTCAGGATTGGTTTTATATATGTGTTATACAAGGTTCTGAATGATTCCTTACAGTGGTTCCTAAAGGCAGTTCTAATGTTATCCAGTCTCGCATACGCCGCAGATGTTATTCTTTTCATGTGGGCTTCAGGAGACATGGTTGGTGTGATATCATCTAGATCCTTCTCTCTGTCCGTTTCATGATGGACTTCATCTCCCATTCTGTTTCCTGTGTCTGGCCTCCTGTTTCCACTGCCTAGTTTCATTACCTTACATTTACTCGTGTTGAACTTTAGTAGCCATTTATTGAACCATTCATTCAGTCTGTCTAAATCATCTTGTAGCCTCATACTATCTTCCTCCGTCTTAATCCTCCTCATAATTTTTGCATCATCAGGAATCAATGAGAGAAATGATTCTATACCCTCTGGTAGATCATTTACATATATCAGAAACAGTATGGGTCCAAGGACTGAATTCTGCGGGACTCCACTGGTGATGTCTCGCCAATCTGAGACCTCATCCTCCACAGTGACTCGCTGTCTTCTGTTACTTAGATACTCCCTTATCCAATGGAGTACCTTCCCTTTCACTCCTGCCTGCATCTCTAGCTTTCGCACTAGTCTCTGGTGTGGTACTGTGTGAAAGGCTTTCTGGCAATCCAAAAATATGCAGTATGCCCACCCCTCTCTTTCTTGCCTGATTTTTGATGCCTGATCGTAGAATTCAATCAATCCTGTGAAGCATGACTTGCCATCCCTGAAACCATGTTGGTGTTGTGTCACAAAGTTGCTTAGCTCTAGATGTTCCACTAGCTTTTTTTGCACAATTTTCTCAGTAACTTGCATGGTATGCAAGTTAGGGGCACTGGCCTGTAGTTTGGTGCCTCCTGTCTATCCTCCTTCTTGTATATCGGGACTACATTTGCCATCTTCCAAATTTTTGGCAGTTCACCTGTTACCAGTGATTTGTTATACACCATGGAGAGTGGCAGGCACAGTGCTTCTGCTCCTTCCTTTAGTATCCATGGCGATATTCAATCTGGGTCTATAGCCTATGTCACATGTAACTCAAGCAAAAGCTTCCTTACATCCCCACTGGTAATCACAAATTCCTCTAGTTGTGCTTGGTGTGTTCTCACCTATTTGTACTCACCTATTTGTGCTTACCGCCTGCAAGCACAAATAGGTGAGTTGAGCTTTGTCTCTTTGGTCCGCCTCTCAACTGTCAATCAACTGGTGTACAGCTTCCCGAGTCTACTGGGCTCTATCATATCTACATTTGAAACTGTGTATGGAGTCAGCCTCCACCACATCACTTCCTAGTGCATTCCATTTACTAACTACTCTGACGCTGAAAAAATCTTTCTAATGTCTCTGTGGCTCATTTGAGTACTCAGTTTCCACCTGTGTCCCCTTGTTCGTGTCCCACCCGTGCTGAAGAGTTTGTCTTTGTCCACTTGTCAATTCCCCTGAGAATTTTGTAGGTGGTTATCATGCCTCCCCTTACTCTTCTGTTTTTCAGGGATGTGAGGTTCAGCTCCTTTAGCCTTTCCTCGTAGCTCATTCCATTCCATTCCTCGTAGCTCATTCCACAATCGTGTGTGTGTGTGTGGGGGGGGGGGGGGGGATTGGCGGTGTGATCTTTTGACTCTAAGGTGACAGAAGCTAGTACCTACATGAGCCGTATGTGTCAAGATTCTTTACATTCTTTAGCTTGTATCCAAGACTACTTGTTATACTAAAAACACTGTACACACAAAAACACAAACACTGGAGTGTGTGTATGGGGAGGTTAGGGGGAGAGATATTGGAAGGAAGGGGGAGAGGCACAGAAGAGATCTATTTGTGTATGCTTAAGGGAGGAGAAGGAGGGTGAGAGATTGGAGGTATGGTCAGTTGTCCAACAGTTGTCAACTAATTGTCAAAGGCCCCTTTCCCATGCCGTTTCCCATGCAGGGGGGAGGGGGAAGTGTTTCGAGAAAGATGGTGTGGGAAAGGGGGGATGGGGGGGTTATCCTGTGACTGGCGTGATGTTTTACATAAGTACAAAAAACGTTTCGTATTTTGATTTACTCCATCCCTTTACTGTGTGTATTCACCTAGTTGTGTTTGCGTGGGTTGAGCTTTGCTCTTTCGGCCCGCCTTTCAACTGTATACTAACTACTTTTTTTATTGGGGGGAGGGGATTGGCGTCTACAGGACATGATTGAAGTATACAGTTAGAGGAACTTTGTCTCTAAGCAATCAGCACTGTAACACCCCTGCAAGGAGAAACAAAACCTTAGCTGCCTCAGTCATCAAGCAATAAATGATTTTCCCAGGGAGGACAACCAGGTGCGCCTTCCCACTCGCGCGAGAAACACCGACAGCAGAAAGAGCAACAGTGGCATATCTGAGACATAAAAAATCAGAGCATCAAATCATCAAGAAAATAGAATAAGGAAACATTATAGGTGCAATAAGAGTCACCACCAGTGAGGACTCAATTGTTGATAGAGATGTCGCAACAGCCTACAGGAAGGTTTTCCCCCCTAAGGGAAAAACACTCACCCAGGGCTCCACGTGAGGACGACATACTACAAGTGACGGCTACTGGAGCAGAAACTCTCTGGGTGGTCGAATCTGTGGTCCATAAAGCAGCCTTTTCCTTCCCTGTAGGATCAGCAGGTTGGTTCACAGGACTAAAACCCAACCACATCAAACAAATGCTCAACCCTAAACTGGGGGACATTGCACAGGGCCTCCTGGTGGAACTATCCAGACTCACCAACACATGTCTAGCTGGCAACATACCAGAGACCATAAGACATATCTTTTTTGGAGCATCTCTCTGTGCTCTAAAGAAAAAGGATACAGGAATCAGACCAATAGTTGTGGGCAATTCCCTCCGGCGTCTCGTCCCAAAGGCTGCTGCGAGAACAGTTAGCGAGGCAGCGGTCAACATGCTAAAGCCAAAACAGCTCGGGTTCGGCATTCCACAAGGATGCGAGGCGGCAGCTCAGGCAGCTCGAGCTTTCGTTTCTAACATCACAGACGAAAAGGCCCTTATCAAGCTAGATTTCAAAAATGCCTTCAATTTGGAGCGGAGGGATGCTGTACTCCATGAGGTTCATCACCATTTCCCTTTCTTCTACCCTTTTATACATTCATGCCACAGTATGGATCTAAAGCTACTTTTTGGCGAATATGAAATTGACTCGCGAGAAGACGTATAACATGGTGACCCCCTTGCTTCTCTCCTTTTCTGCTTAGTCATCAAATAAGTCACAGAAGACCTGTACAGTGAGCTTAACATCTGGTTCTTGGATGATGGTACCCTAGCTGGTTCCCAAGACTCCCTCCTGGAGGACATCAGAAAAATCCAGGAGCAAGGTGCGGTTTTAAGCCTCACCCTGAACCCATATAAGTGTGAAATAATATGTTCCAACCAGGGCATCATAGAGAGAATAGAGGGTATTATGCCAAATATCCATATAACTAAACCTGAAGACAGCACACTCCTAAGAGCTCCCCTGGGGCTGAAAGCCATCGATGAGGTCCTTGATAAGAAAATCGCCGACCATGAGAGAATGGATGGGAGGAATAAGAATATTGATGATCATGATGCACTTTACCTCATCACCAGATGTCTGTTCCTCCCCAGGTTAACCTACTTTCTGAGGTTTTCACCATCTTACAGTAGCCAAAAACTAGGTGAGTATGACCTAAATATATATATATATATATATATATATATATATATATATATATATATATATATATATATATATATATATATATATATATATATATAGTACTTAATAGCCAGAACGCACTTCTCAGCCTACTATTCAAGGCCCGATTTGCCTAATAAGCCAAGTTTTCATGAATTAATGTTTTTTCGTCTACCTAACCTACCTAACCTAACCTAACCTAGCTTTTTTTGGCTACCTAACCTAACCTTACCTATAAATATAGGTTAGGTTAGGTTAGGTAGGGTTGGTTAGGTTCGGTCATATATCTACGTTAATTTTAACTCCAATAAAAAAAAATTGACCTCATACATAATGAAATGGGTAGCTTTATCATTTCATAAGAAAAAAATTAGAAAAATATATTAATTCAGGAAAACTTGGCTTATAAGGCAAATCGGGCCTTGAATAGTAGGCCAAAAAGTGAGTTCTGGCTACTAGGTACGACATATATATATATATATATATATATATATATATATATATATATATATATATATATGTATATATATGTCGTACCTAGTAGCCAGAACGCACTTCTCAGCCTACTATGCAAGGCCCGATTTGCCTAATAAGCCAAGTTTTCCTGAATTAATATATTTTTTCTAATTTTTCTCTTGTGAAATGATAAAGCTACACATTTCCTTATGTATGAGATCAATTTTTTTTTTATTGGAGTTAAAATTAACGTAGATATATGACCGAACCTAACCAACCCTACCTAACCTAACCTAACCTATCTTTATAGGTTAGGTTAGGTTAGGTAGCCGAAAACGTTAGGTTTGGTTAGGTTAGGTAGGTTAGGTAGTCGAAAAACAATTAATTCATGAAAACTTGGCTTATTAGGCAAATCGGGCCTTGCATAGTAGGCATAAAAGTGAGTTCTGGCTACCTAACCAACCCTACCTAACCTAACCTAACCTATCTTTATAGGTTAGGTTAGGTTAGGTCGCAGAAAAAGTTAGGTTAGGTTAGGTTATGTAGGTTAGGTAGTCGAAAAATCATTAATTCATGAAAACTTGGCTTATTAGGCATATCGGGCCTTGCATAGTAGGCTGATAAATGCGTTCTGGCTACTAGGTACGACATATATATATATGTCGTACCTAGTAGCCAGAACGCACTTCTCTGCCTAGTATGCAAGGCCCGATTTGCCTAATAAGCCAAGTTTTCACGAAATAATTGTTTTTCGACTACCTAACCTACCTAACCTAACCTAACCTAACTTTTTCGGCTACCTAACCTAACCTAACCTATAAAGATAGGTTAGGTTAGGTTAGGTAGGGTTGGTTAGGTTCGGTCATATATCTACGTTAATTTTAACTCCAATAAAAAAAAATTCACCTCATACATAATGAAATGGGTAGCTTTATCATTTCATAAGAAAAAAATTAGAGAAAATATATTAATTCAGGAAAACTTGGCTTATTAGGCAAATCGGGCCTTGCATAGTAGGCTGAGAAGTGCGTTCTGGCTATTAGGTACGACATATATTTATATATATATATATATATATATATATATATATATATATATATATATATATATATATATGTCGTACCTAGTAGCCAGAACGCACTTCTCAGCCTACTATGCAAGGCCCGATTTGCCTAATAAGCCAAGTTTTCATGAATCAATATATTTTCTCTAATTTTTTTCTTATGAAATGATAAAGCTACCCATTTCATTATGTATGAGGTCAATTTTTTTTTAATGGAGTTAAAATTAACGTAGATATATGACCGAACCTAACCAACCCTACCTAACCTAACCTAACATATCTTTATAGGTTAGGTTCGGTTAGGTAGCAGAAAAAGTTAGGTTAGGTTAGGTTAGGTAGTCGTAAAACAATTAAATCATGAAAACTTGGCTTAGTAGGCAAATCGGGCCTTGCATAGTAGGCTGAGAAGTGCGTTCTGGCTACTAGGTACGACATATATATATATATATATATATATATATATATATATATATATATATATATATATATATATATATATATATATATATATATATATATATATGTCGTACCTAGTAGCCAGAACGCACTTCTCAGCCTACTATGCAAGGCCCAATTTGCCTAATAAGCCAAGTTTTCCTGAATTAATATATTTTCACAATTTTTTTTCTTATGAAATGATAAAGCTACCCATTTCATTATGTATGAGGTCAATTTTTTTTTATTTGAGTTAAAATTAATATAGATATATGACCGAAACTAACCAACCCTACCTAACCTAACCTAACCTATCTTTATAGGTTAGGTTGGGTTAGGTAGCCGAAAAAGGTAGGTTAGGTTAGGTTAGGTAGGTTAGGTAGTCGAAAAAACATTATTTCATGAAAACTTGGCTTATTAGGCAAATCGGGCCTTTCTAAGTAAGCTGAAAAGTGCGTTCTGGCTACTAGGTACGACATATATATATATATGTCGTACCTAGTAGCCAGAACGCACTTCTCAGCCTACTATGCAAGGCCCGATTTGCCTAATAAGCCAAGTTTTCCTGAATTAATATATTTTCTCTAATTTTTTTCTTATGAAATTATAAAGCTACCCATTTCATTATGTATGAGGTAAATTTTTTTTATTGAGAGTTAAAATTAACGTAGATATATGACCGAACCTAACCAACCCTACCTAACCTAACCTAACCTATCTTTATAGGTTAGGTTAGGTTAGGTTAGGTAGCCGAAAAAGTTAGGTTAGGTTAGGTTAGGTAGGTTAGGTAGTCGAAAAACAATTAATTCATGAAAACTTGGCTTATTAGGCAAATCGGGCCTTGCATAGTAGGCTGAGAAGTGCGTTCTGGCTACTAGGTACGACATATATATATATATATATATATATATATATATATGCAACAATGATCACAAAAACACTGATCAAAGTATGCAGAATAACCACATATGAAAAATAGAAAATGCTTAACGCGTTTTCGGCTAATTCGCCTTCATCAGAGCAAAGTAGAATGAAGATAAGATTGCTGATCAGACCTTTATATCCTCCTGGGCAGATCACCTGACCACCAAAAATAAGTGGAGGAAAGGAATTATAAGAAAGAAGGTAACTGCAGAAGGCCTATTGGCCCATACAAGGCAGCTCCTTTTAATATCTCCAAGTGCCATACGTGTTAAATGATTGCTATATTGTTTTGACGTGCTATATTGAGGCTTAAATAGGGATCCAACTTGTACATACCGGGGCTCACATTAAGGCTGTTGTTACAATGTTTGATCAGAGCAGACTCGATCACGTTTCGTTCAACAAAATCCTTACTTTTAACAATACATTTTGCCCCTGTGAAGTCGATAGAATGATTACATAAACTGGAATGTAAATACAATGCACTGGATTGCTGGGCTGTACGAATAGCATATGAATGCTGTTTTAAACGCGAGGAAAGAGATTTACCTGTCTGGCCGATGTAAACACATGCACACTCATTACAAGGGATGGAATACACACAACCTGCTACAGACGAGGGCGAGTTCTTAATTAACATGGACTTAACTGTATTATCATTTTTGAACACTAGATTAATATTAAGGTTCTTCAGGGCTGGGGCAAGATTTACTAGACCCTCAGAATATGGTAATACCAACGAATTTTTCAGTTCTGGTTTCGACTTAGTAGCCTGTTTGTAGAAAGTCCTTTTTGCTTGACCAAACGCAATGCGTTTGGTCAAGCAAAAAGAGATGTTGTTGTCTTGCCTATATACTGGGTTTTTTGGAGCTTACAGTCCCCAAGAGGGCATTTGAAGGCATAGACGACGTTGGTCTCTTTTAAAGCGTTCTGCTTTGTGTCTAGAGAGTTTCTCATGACTAGGCTGGCCGTTTTTCTGGTTTTATAGTAAATCGTCAGTTGTATCCTCTGATTTTTGTCTGTAGGGATAACGTTTCTATTAACAATATCTTTCAGGACCCTTTCCTCCGTTTTATGAGCTGTGGAAAAGAAGTTCCTGTAAAATAGTCTAATGGGGGGTATAGGTGTTGTGTTAGTTGTCTCTTCAGAGGTTGCATGGCGTTTCACTTTCCTTCTTATGATGTCTTCGACGAAACCATTGGAGAAGCCGTTGTTGACTAGGACCTTCCTTACCCTACAGAGTTCTTCGTCGACTTGCTTCCATTCTCAGCAGTGGCTGAGAGCACGGTCGACATATGCGTTAACAACACTCCTCTTGTACCTGTCTGGGCAGTCGCTGTTGGCATTTAGGCACATTCCTATGTTCGTTTCCTTAGTGTAGACTGCAGTGTGGAAACCTCCGCTCTTTTCCATGACTGTTACATCTAGAAAGGGCAACTTCCCATCCTTTTCCATCTCGTAAGTGAAACGCAGCACGGAACTCTGCTCAAATGCCTCCTTCAGCTCCTGCAGATGTCTGACATCAGGTACCTGTGTAAAAATGTCGTCAACATACCTGCAGTATATGGCCGGATTCAAGTTCATGTCGACTAAGACTTTTTGCTCGATGGTACCCATGTAGAAGTTTGCAAACAGGACACCATGGCGACCCCATCTACTTGCTTCTACCATGCTTCTACGACATGTGCCCATCCGGGCTCAAGAAGGGTGCCTCTTTAGTACAAGCAACGCACATGCGTTGCTGAGCCACAGCAACGCGTGGCCGGGTACAGCTAGTGTATTAATAAAATGAATCATTCGTTGTATCTTCATTATTAATAAGACCACTTCGGCCATCGTGGTATTACCTGACAGCTGCTGACATACACTGTCCGCAGATACCCAACAAGGCATACTTTTAGTTCATAATAATGAACTTAGCCTTGGTGCACTCATGTAAGAAGACACGAACTGGCGGTGTGCACTCACCACTACACATTTTGAGCTAGCTGGTGTTGTGACCTCTCACAGTATGTAAGTACTAGATGTACATACTGAAATAAACATTATAAATATAATTTGTGATAATATTAAAACTATATAATAACAACGCATATCAATCTGTTTGAAAATCTTATCGTAATCCATGACAAAAGGGAAATTGGCTTTCATTTATTAAATGTTGCTTGTTTACTATTGTAAATGGACTACGGTTTTTGCTATATGCTTGTAGGATTATTTTTTATCATATGCTCCAATTCGTCACGAAAAAGAATTAATATATCAAATAGACATTCATCTAAAATATTAACAGTAAAGAAAAGTTTTCCTCAACAATATCATTCAAATGTTTCATTGTCAATAATACAAAATCAAAATGTGTTAATACTTCAAACATCTCGACACCTCAAAAAGCAGTGTTAAAATGTTTTACCTCACCCTTCCCCTACCCATGAGTACATAATGGATGCAATCAACATATTTTTGGTCACTTAAAGTTAGGGCCTAGTGTATACCTAGGGAATTGATGTACACTGGGTCATTACAACTGTCGACGAATCTGGAAGTTCCAAGCCCATCTAGCTCGGTTACGTCTTGGTTTCACATGTGTTATGGACACCTTAATGAATAGATCTGTATATCAGATCTATTCTGGTGTATATCTAGTCTATTTATTTCTGGTGTATATATGGATGTTTGCGTGTGTCAGTTATGTTGTTTGATCACAACTATCAGAGTTGCATTGTGCCACTTGGTTTTCCCCTCGCAAGTGGAATGTCCGGATTTTCAAGAACAGCTGAAATTTTGCTATTCCACTGATTTTATACGTCTTATATTCCTTAAGAGAGTCCTCTGTAAACTGAACTCCTCTGACACAGGTTAATTTATGTCTTTCTACTCTCGTGCTGGCCTGCTGAGTGGTACCGAGGAGCTTCTGAGCACTGTAAGGTAGAGCAGTGCTACAACAATGCTGGCTTTGTGCTTGTATTTTATTGTTAAATTCAGTGTCTCTTAATAGGAATAGCACCTCTAGTAAAGTCAAATATTTCTCTTAAAAAGCTGTTAAACATATTTATTGAAATGATGCTAATATTTATGGAAAAGATACTTCGTGAAAGATTCATGTTAACATATCGTGTTGTTGTTATTGAATAATTTTCTCTGTCGCCGAAAGTCATCAGACCTGGTATTAAATAAATATGAACTCGGCGAAAAATACCAGCAGAATTATTAAGTGTTTTTGTAGGAGAAGTAGTAATGATGTTATTACTATTGAATTGATCACACTGTTAATTGTCTGATAAGTATTATGTTTGTACAGGACACAGGAGACATCGACGGAGACGGTGGATGTCAGGAACATCAAAGTTCAGCACATGAACACTACTGGACGGCCTACCTTTCAGTTTGTGAGTATCTGTCTGAATGTTTGCGAGTGCCCAGATGTTTGCGAGTGAACTGATGTTTACGAGTGAACGGATGTTTATGAGTGCCTGGATGTTTGCGAGTGCCCGGATGTTTGCGTATGCCCAGATGTTTGTGAGTGAATGGATGTTTGCGAGTGCCTAGATGTTTGCGAGTGAACAGATGTTTGCGAGTGAACGGATGTTTGCGAGTGTCCGGATGTTTGTGAGTGTCCGGATGTTTGCGAGTGTCCGGATGTTTGCGAGTGTCCGGATGTTTGCGAGTGCCCAGATGTTTGTGAGTGAACGAATGTTTGCGAGTGTCTAGATGTTTGCGAGTGAACGGATGTTTGCGAGTGTCCTGATGTTTGCGATTGTCCGGATGTTTGCGAGTGTCTGGATGTTTGAGAGTGTCCGGATGTTTGAGAGTGTCCGGATGTTTGAGAGTGTCCGGATGTTTGCGAGTGTCTGGATGTTTGAGAGTGTCCGGATGTTTGCGAGTGTCTGGATGTTTGAGAGTGTCCGGATGTTTGAGAGTGTCCGGATGTTTGAGAGTGCCTGGATGTTTGTGAATATCTGGATGTACATGGACATTTTATAAACAATTAATCTATATTCCATCGTAGGTTTTAAATTATTCTTCAATCTCCATGTGGGAGATTAAATTAATTTCCCACATGGTTAATCACACACCTGTTTACCTCCCAGGTAAAGCGTTGTCACTCTTGCTCCGATGTGATTAGTTATTCCTTCCTCTCATCTCAAATTATTTGTTGGTTGTGTTCTGATTTATTAATTATGTAACTCCTTCCCTCTAAAAGTTTTATCTGATTTTCTCCCGGGTAATTATTCATTTCTATGTTTTCCTCTAGTCCCTATTTCTGTTTTCTCTTAGATAATTAACATTGCGAAAGATTTCATTCCTGGGTCATTAATAATACGCCTGATCTCACTACAAGGTCAATAATATTGAACCTGATCTCACTCTTAGGTCAATAATATTGCACCTGCTCTCACTCTTAGGTCATTATTAATGCGCCTGATCTCACTCCTAGGTCATTAATAATGCGCCTGATCTCAATCCTAAGTCATTAATAATGCGCCTGATCTCACTCCTAGGTCATTAATAATGCGCCTGATCTCACCCTAGGTCATTAATAGTTTGATTCTCTTCCAAGATTACTAATTATTTCCCTGCTCTCTCAGGTAAGGTCGGTGCACGCGTTCCCAGGCTTCATGGCAGGCAAGAACCCGTTTCAAGACTTGGGGCTGATTCGCCTGGAGCACCCCGTGACCTTCTCCTACCATGTGCAGCCCGCCTGCCTCATCGCCCAGAGGCTTCCTACCAATAAGATCGCTGCTGTCAGTATTTTGAGACGAGTGCTTTCAGACACTCGAATGCATTCACAGAGCAGTCAAAATTTAAGCATGTCACATTAGAAATATATATATATATATATATATATATATATATATATATATATATATATATATATATATATATATATATATATATATGTCGTACCTAGTAGCCAGAACTCACTTCTCAGCCTACTATTCAAGGCTCGATTTGCCTAATAAGCCAAGTTTTCCTGAATTAATATATTTACTATAATTTTTTTCTTATGAAATGATAAAGCAACCCTTTTCTCTATGTATGAGGTCAATTTTTTTTTATTGGAGTTAAAATTAACGTAGATATATGACCGAACCTAACCAACCCTACCTAACCTAACCTAACCTATATTTATAGGTAAGGTTAGGTTAGGTAGCCAAAAAAAGCTAGGTTAGGTTAGGTTAGGTAGGTTAGGTAGACGAAAAATCATTAATTCATGAAAACTTGGCTTATTAGGCAAATCGGGCCTTGAATAGTAGGCTGAGAAGTGCGTTCTGGCTATTAGGTACGACATATATATATATATATATATATATATATATATATATATATATATATATATATATATATATATATATATATATATATATATACATATATATATATATATACATATATATATATATATATATATATATATATATATATATATATATATATATATATATATATATATATATATATATATATATATATGTCGTACCTAGTAGCCAGAACTCACTTCTCAGCCTACTATGCAAGGCCCGATTTGCCTAATAAGCCAAGTTTTCATGAATTAATGTTTTTTCGACTACCTAACCTACCTAACCTAACCTAACCTAACTTTTTCTGCTACCTAACCTAACCTAACCTCTAAAGATAGGTTAGGTTAGGTTAGGTAGGGTTGGTTAGGTTCGGTCATATATCTACGTTAATTTCAACTCCAATAAAAAAAATTGACCTCATACATAATGAAATGGGTAGCTTTATCATTTCATAAGAAAAAAAATAGAGAAAATATATTAATTCAGTAAAACTTGGCTTATTAGGCAATTCGTGCCTTGCATAGTAGGCTGAGAAGTGCGTTCTGGCTACTAGGTACGACATATATATATATATATATATATATATATATATATATATATATATATATATATATATATATATATATATATATATATATATATATATATATATATATTACAACAGTTTTGGATGAGGTGAAAACAAACTTTCAACACAAGACAGAACACGAAACAATGGGTATAATATTTTGTAAGTTAAAGGGAAGAATGAAAGTAACTGCAGAGGGCCTATTGACCCATATTTCTTGATGCTTCTATATTGGTGCGGAGTTTTGAAGTGGGTAGAATATAGTTGTGCATTAATTGGCTGTTGATTGCTGGTGTCGACTTCTTAATGTGTAGTGCCTCGCAGATATCAAGCCGCCTGCTATCGCTGTATCTATCGATGATACAACACCTGTACCCCCTATTAGACTATTTTACAGGAACTTCTTTTCCACAGCTCATAAAACGGAGGAAAGAGTCCTGAAAGATATTGTTAATAAAAACGTTATCCCTACAGACAAAAATCAGAAGATACAATTGACGATCTACTATAAAACCAAGAAAACGGCCAACCTACTCATGAGAAACTCTCCAGACACAAAGCAGAACGCTTTAAAAGAGACCAATGTCGTCTATGCCTTCAAATGCCCACTTGGGGACTGTAAGCCTCAAAGAATTCAGTATATAGGCAAGACAACAACATCTCTTTCCAGGCGATTAACGATGCATAAGCAACAGGGCTTTATTAAGGAACATATAATCTCTTCCCACAACCAGACCATCACCAGAGAAGTCTTAACAAAAAACACGGAAATCATCGATAGATACAGCGATAGCAGGCGGCTTGATATCTGCAAGGCACTACACATTAAGAAGTCGACACCAGCAATCAACAGCCAATTAATGCACAACTATATTCTACCCACTTCAGACTCCGCACCAATATAGAAGCATCAAGAAATCTGGGCCAATAGGCCCTCTGCAGTTACTTCCATTCTTCCCTTTAACTTACAAAATATTATACCCATTGTTTCGTGTTCTGTCTTGTGTTGAAAGTTTGTTTTCACCTCATCCAAAACTGTTGTAACATATCACCTCACCCAAATGCAGGTATAAAATCGAACCTGTTTGAACTCTGTTCAGTTACAGTTGTGTGTGTGTAAACTAAAGTCTTTGAAAATGTAATATATATATATATATATATATATATATATATATATATATATATATATATATATATATATATATATACATATATACATACATATACATACACAATACATTCAATATATACAATACTTATGCAATCACCATAGCAATATATACAACCATCACAGGCTGAAAGCATTACTTAATAAAGGGAACTTGTCACACTCTTATTTTTGTGGCATGAAAACCAAATAGATTTACAGATTCAATTATGTACACTTTAAAGCTCACAATAGTTTTCCTTGGCACTGCTTTGACAGACGTTCATGAGGATGCAGAATCATTTCCAATGGAAGTTGGTGCTGCAGAGCTACGACAGCCGCTGTGACGGTCCGCGTGGCGCCTGTCTAAGTGTCATCAAGAACTACACTACCCAGTTCTGCGCATCAGATTTCGGTTAGTGTATGCATTTAACTATGCACTAAATTATGTAAAGGAATACCCCTTTTTGTTGAAAAGATAAGCCCATTGCGTTTGCTCAACTAACACGGATTAAAAAATCATACACTAATGTGAATTAATATATAATTTAAGGAAACAGCCACTACATTATGAAAAAACTGTTTTATGGAAGCAAACTATTTCGTAAGAAGAATAACAAACACAACTCGACTACAAACAAGCGAGGCTTAGCGTAACAGCAGAGCTTTATCGAGAAAGATTCGTCTTCGTAGAGATATATAATTATGCAAAGACACTTACTGTTTTAGGCCAAAATTACTGCTGTAAAGAGTTTCCCTTTAACAATAGGAAGCAATTTCACAATGACAAACACTACTTTAAGAAAGTAAACAATTAGGAAGACAAATATTGAGATCGGGATGCGCTGTTTTGGAGTAAACAGCATTAGGGATTTTAAATAGGATGGGATAAAAAGTATTGCTTTTAAAAAAGAAACTGTTTTGGGGAAGACGTATTAGTTTATAAATACACAATTATTGATCCACGAAACACATTCCTTTTTGTGTGAAGGACACTGCGTTAGGGGCATCGCTTCACAAACGTTTAGTACAAAATAAGAAAAGTCATTGCTTCATTGTGACACATTGCTCTAGGAAAGCAGTGAATACAAAGACAAGCAGAAATAATTATTTAAACTAGATTCTTGATTTCACTTTAGCTTTTTAAAAGTTTTTAAAATCTGTCCTATTAGGAGAACTACCATCTTTGCTATTCCTTCATATAGCAAAAGTCCTCGACTCAAGTCCATTATATCCAGCGGTCGACCCCACCAACGCATTCATAAATTTTTACATGCTGTTCATTCAAAACGGGAATTTTCTCAAATGTAAATTAAGATTATAATATATTAGCATATTGTGCATATATTGGCAAATGTTAGGTTAGGTTAGGTGTTTAGGTTCTGTGGGTGATTATTTGTATTTATAGTACGTGGGTGAAGCATTTACAGCGTTGTGGTTCAAAGAAAATTCGTTAGTGAAGCACTTGTTCCGGATATGTTCGAACGAAATCAGTTGTTAGTCGTGTGTAAACCGTTTTTCATTCATAAACAAGGAGGTTGTCGGGTGCACGGAATCACTTTTGGGTCTCTGTTTGGAGGACGGGCTGCAACCCGTCCTCGACTCAAGTCCATTCCATCCTGCGGTAGACCCTAAAGACGTATTCATTAATTTTAACATCTTGAGGTTATCTTGAGATGATTTCTAGGCTTATTGTCCCCGCGGCCCGGTCCTGGACCAGGCCTCCACCCTCCAGGAAACAGCCCGTAACAGCTGACTGACTCTCAGGTACCTATTTACTGCTAGGTAACAAGGGCATCAGGGTGAAAGAAACTCTGCCCATTCTTTCTCGCCGGCGCCCGGGATCGAAGCCGGGATCACAGGATCACGCTTCCAGTGTTCTGTCCGCTCAGCCGGTGGCTGAGGCTCCAGCGACGAAGACATCCACGGGGGTCAACCAGTCATATCACATGATGCACAACACTCCTTACTTGGGTGTGAAAACCCGCCGCAGTACAATCACCTCGCAAAGACACAGTATAGTGGTCTACCTTGCCTCTCTACGCTCCATGGATCGTCACGATGGCGCTCCATTGGTCTCATCAAGGACACTGTTTATCTTGCAGCATCTGCCTAGTAGAACCGGATGTGCTGCAAGATAAACAGCGTCCTTGATGAGGCCTAACATACAGTTCATCCAAAATACAAATTTTCTCAAATATAAATTAATATTGTTAAATATTAGCATACTGTGCATATTTAGGCACTGGTTAGGTTAGGTTAGGTTAGATTAGGTGTTTAGGTTCTGTTGACAATTATTTGTATTTGTAGTACGCGGGTGAAGCATTTACAGCGTTGTGGTTCGAACAAAAGACGTCAGCAAAAGACTTGTTCCGAAAATGTTCGAATGTCATCAATTGTGAGTCGTGTCTAAACCGTTTTTCATTTATAAACAGGGGGTTTGGCGGATGCATGGAATCACTTTTGGCCTTTGTTTATGAGGACGGGTTGCAGCGTGGATCTCTGAGATCTCGAGCACTTCTTAAACCTTTGCTTTACCAGAGATCAAAATACTGTGAGCTACAGATCGGTCTGCAGATCTTTCTTCCATCAGGAAGAAAGTTTCATTTCATTCAAAACTTGTTTTTCACGTTATTTACTATTTTTGTATACACTTCGCTTACTTGTTTAATTGTGATAGTATTATTAAATTTCAATGTTATTGTTTAAATGGTTTAAACTTTCTGTGGTTTATTCCTATTTAAAATTTATACATGAATACAGAATCCTTTAACACCAGTATTGTTCCTACAGAACCATCACCACAATCAGGGGATCTCTCATCTGGAGGACCTTATCTTGTGAATGTTGGGACAGCTGTCCGGGAGAAGTGGGTGGTGGCCGGCGTGGTGTCCTACAGAACCGACCTTTGCCAGAGCTCACTCACGATCTTCACTTCTGTCGTTGACTTCTGGCCCTGGATTTCCAGATGTGTCCATGAGGGGAAGTGTTCTTAATTAGATATGGAGATGGCGCTGTTGTGTGTTTTAATTTTTTGTCATAATTTTGTTGCTAATTACCACTTGTGGTGGCCCTTAATAATACTTCCTTGGTGAATACTCCCTGAACCTAATACCAAACCTGCCTTATGTGATTAAATGAAATTAATCTCAGAATTATATGTATTGGATGGAAAATGTTTTTTCTCGTGAGTCTTAATATTCCAAAATCATTTCCAGCTAGTTTACAAAACAAGTGATGACTAAAATATC
>NC_091203.1:12386502-12499002 GCF_040958095.1 Procambarus clarkii | reverse complement strand
AACCCATGTCTTGCTATTTTTTAAACAATGCTGTTTGTTTACCAACGTGTACAATTGCTGATTTTTGTTATGTTACCCCCCCTTTTTTTATTCCTTCTTTCAACACAATTTATACCTAATCCCGATTACTATTTAATTTTAGTCTAAGTGTTTTCTCCCCCACACCTTGCCCGAAATGCTATGAGTATTAGTGGCGTTAGGTATTATATGTACTAGTTCTGTCTATAAATCCAACATTATGTTTGTAAATCAACTGTATGTACTTTTCCTGGATAAAATAATTTTTTTATTATTTATTTATTAATCAGTAAACAAGTATTAAAAGAAGGCACCAGGTTGGGAAGGCTATTTAGCACCATTGTGTGTAACAATAAACCAATTTTTTTTAACAAATAATGTACCTGTATGGTAAAACAAATCCTGTCAGCTGTAAAAATATTGATGCAGTTTTTTAAATAAAAAATATAATGAATGAAATATTACTGGTTTATTTTTATCCTATCTCTTTGTACTGTACAGTATATCCAAGGAAGTGAAAAACTGAGACATAATGCACAATTTAATGAATGATTAAAAAATGATTAGCAAGGATTAGCAGTTCAAAAGAAAAATGACTATTACATATCAACATGAGATCTTAATGATCCATGGTTAACATGATTTAATAAGGATAATACAGTATTTGTAATAATACAAACTATAATTTAAAATCTTTATTACTGATTTTTTTATTAAGGAAATTAGGTATACACAGCAATGTGCTGCTACCCTATTCTATATGGAATATTACACAGTGTAGATAAAAACCTAGCTATAAGTTTATCTAATACTCCCATCTCACAGGATGGTTAGACATACATGGAATCAAGGTAGAAAATACCAGCCTCAATGCAAAAAACAAATCAACTCCGACTAAACAACTCTTCACGATTTTCACAAGAGGTAAGCACCCAATCATGGAAACATTATATTATAATTATTCTTCTTGCCAGTTTCTACAAGACTCCTCTCAAACAATGAATTTTTTAACATGTTTAGGTATACACAGCAATGTGCTGCTTCCCTATTCTGTATGAGGACCACACAGTGTAGTTAAAAAATCAGCTACAACCTCATCCAACATCCTCACCTCATAGGATGACCAGTCATATATGGAATCAGGAAAGAACAAAATACTTGAGGCTGATCTATTAGCCTCCACTGGCAAAATCTGGGTGCAGCACAAGAATATCTTCCAATATTCCTGATTGTGTGAAGTAATTGCAAATCTCAAAGTACCTCATACCATTTGGTATGAAGTCACTGATAACAGGGCAATAACAGATATAGTGTTGGAGAGTATGATCTCTCAAGTAAGACTGAAAACATGTTTTTTCCACTAAGAGGGTTATAAACCCATGGAACCACCTACCCGCTGAAACCGTAAATGCCAAATTCCAGCTAAAAATATCATTAAGACAATTGGCGGGCCCTTTAACAAGCCGCCGGCTTTCTGTCCTCGTCGAGGCCACTAGATAGTTAGTGGCCCTTGGGTAAATTCAGTAAATATGTACTATAATTGTCAGCGCATCTTCCGAGCAACAAGGACAGCTACACAGTATCTCTTGGAATTACGTACATAAAAAAACAAATGTAACTTATTTGTTTACTACAATGTCGGTGCTGCCTGTAGAAGTTGAAAAAACATTGTTTTACTTCGAAATATACTAATTTTATAAGAAAATTCGACTTAAATAGGAGGCAGTAGAGCTCTGATAAGCCAGCGCTAAATCTTCAATATGAAGAATATTGCCTGCTCTCTGATTGGCCAAACGAAACACAGTAGTGACCTCTATCGGCACGCAGGTGAACCAGACCCAGAACCCAAATATCTAAGCCCTAAGTCTCTTCTTAGGGCATACTTAGGAACCTTTGTAGCAAACCTACTTACGAAGAAATACATGGAGCTTCGTGAATCTAGGTCCAGGACTTGAGACCACACGTTCCCAGCTTGATTCCACAATTGAAACGTCTGTACACTTCCTTCCTCTTCAAGGTATATCAACTAGGAGTGCCTCTCTAACAGGTGCTCACACGGAGCGCGGCTTCCCCTCACGATGTCTGGTGCTCAAGTGAGCTCAAGCTCCTCTGGAAGCGAGCCTCACGCCTCCAGCGAACTCTCCACATCTTATGACCAGTCATTTACTTATATTCTTGATCACTGCCCACACTCTTAAACTATTTATCAAATCTAACCAATTGTATTGTATCTTCATGTCTATATTTCTTTGACCTCTTAGTTAGGTCAGGTCTTGCACGATAACTCTCAAGGTAGACTCGTTTTTCAGCTACCTGGAATCATAACAAATGTAGCATGTTTTGATGACTATTAACAGGCCAATGGTAGTAAAATTTGCGTTCAACGTAACAACCATGATATAGGATTATAGCAGTGACTACTATGGTGAAGATGCAAGATGCATGTCTTCGGCACATATATTGGAGGAGTGGGTATATACACTGTGGGCAATATGCAGTGCGAGTTTAAAGCACTTCGTAGGGAACTATGTGGATGAAATTAGGAACTTATTGGTTTTACTTTTGAATAAGGTAGAAATTGGACAGCTTTTAATTCGTTAGGGAGTGAGTTCCATAGACTAGGTCCCTTCATTTGCATAGTGTTTGCACAGATTTAGTTTGACTCTTGGAATATCAAAGATATATATATTTTTTGGTGTGATTACGGGTTCTATTAAATCTGTCAAGGAAGAGTTTCAAATCAGGATTTGCATTTAAGAACAATGTTTTGAATATGCAAATGGTATAAAAGAATGTGTGGATTGAGTTTATGTTTAGCATGTTTAGGGATTTAAATGTTATTGCTGTGTGATTGAAAACACTCTTGAGATTTGTTGAATAGCAGAGTGGGAAAAGGGCATGAGTGGCATCTCTAGAATACCATAGACGGTAGTACACTAATGTTCCCAACTTTGGTTTTTAGTGGGTGAATGATGGACATAACACCTGTTGGGCTGACAGGTAAAAGGAGAAGAGAGTTAGGAATTTAGAACAAAAAAAAAGTCGGAAAACGGTATAGACAGTTTGTTTTCTAAAAATCACCTCCTTCCTCGTCGCTTCAGTTTGTCTTTGCCTCCCTGAAATCTAACAACTGTATTCTTATCCTTCCTTTCGGCAAAGACAATTCAGTGGTTGTCCTTGACCTTGTGGACCACCCCCAGAAAGTTGATGTCTTTCTCTCTGACTTCCGTACATATGCTCCTCTGGCTTGTAATCGTTTGGATCGTCTTATAACTTACTTCAAACGCAAACTAAGACAGCTCTTCTGTCTTTGTCCTCCTGACTTCGATCTAATAAAACGTTACTGTGTCATCTGCCCTTCTCTTCCTTATTTCTATGGTCTACCTAAGGCTCATAAACCTGGTGCTCCTCTTCGTCCTATTATTTCTTCAAGGGGCTCTGTCGGCTATCCTCTTGCCTCCTGGCTAGCTAAACCTCTAACTTCTTATCTTCGCACTTTTTCTTCTGCCCACCTTCGTCACTCTCAGGACTTCATATAAAGACTTTGCCTGCAGCCTCCTGTAAGATGCTTAGTGTTCATGTCGACTTTATGTTTACTAATGTTCCCCTTGATGATGTTCTCTCTTTCCTTAGTCAGAAGGCGACTGAGGGCCTTCTTCATCTTCCGCTTCCCACTGACGTTTTAACCGAACTCATCAGACTCAGTGTTGACTCTAGCTCCTCTTTCAACGGAAAGTACTTCTCTCAAACTTTCGGTGTCGCTATGGGTTCCCCTTTTCCCTTGTTCTTGCCAATCTCTATATGGAATATTTCGTAACCGTTCTTCTTCCATCTATTGATACTCGTCCCTCTTTCTGGCTTCGCTATGTTGATGACATTTTTGCTTTATTACCTCATGACCTTAGTCTTTTCCAGCCTTTCCTCTCCTCTCTTAACATCTGGCTCCTTCCATCCATTTCAAAGTTGAATGGAAATATAATTCCCTCTTTCCTTTTGTCGATGTTCATGTTCACAGCTCTGTGTCCGGGATCACTTTCTCTGTCTACCGCAAACCCATGCAAAGTGGTATTTACTTTCACTTCTTTTCCTACCATCATCGTTCTGTTAAGAAAGGTGCTCTGGTCTCTCTCGCCCTCTACGTTCTACGCATCAGTGACCCTCAGTTTCTTGATTCTGAAATTTCCGTTATTTATAAATCTTTGACTCGCCTTGGATACCTCTCACATTTTACCAACTGCGGCTATTCTCAAGATAAACGAAATTTCTTTCATCCCAAACCGGTTTCCAACACTATTAGCACTGTTCTCTGCCATCCCTTTTTATCTGAACCTTAAAATCTCCTGAATACCCTTTGTCCTCTTGACATAAAGCTCGCCTTTTGACAAACTAACACTCTTTGTAGTAATCTGGTTCACAATTCTCCTCCTGCTTCTAATGTTGTTGGTGTCTACTCTATTTCCTGCTCGTCTTGTCCTCTCCAATACTTTGAGGAAACTGGCCATACACTAAATGACAGACTTATGGAACACAAAGGAAGTGTTAAGTCTGCGGCCACAAACAATGCCTGTCATGCTAGAGAATTTAATCATTCTATTGACTGGTCTTCTTCATAAATAATCTTTCCTGCCTCTATTCTTCGCAGACGCCGTCTTGTCGTATTGGGTCTGGCACACAACATACTCAACTTTATTAACCTTAGAACCTGACTTTGTTGCTGTTGACTCTTCCCTTTCATAGTGCATGCTCAAATACTTTAACCTTTCTAACAAACGTTTCCTAGCATAATGGAAGGGAATTACCAAGGGAAAAGCACCAAGTCATTTCGACTCACTTACATTACCACTTAGCACATAATGACTTACATTAGCACTTGCAAGGGGTCAGCATAAAGATCTGGGGTGGGACGGAGGGAAGGAATGATGCCCAAACACTCCGACGGTCGGGGATTGAACGCTGACCTGCATGAAGCGAGGCCGACGCTCTACCGTCCACCTCAAGTAGCTTACCCACCTTTTTCTTTCTTTCTCCTTATAAATTTAGGTTCCCTTTCTTTCGTCACCTCATTATTACACCCTTCCCTCCGTTCCCCTTTTTGCTTCTTGTTCTTACCTTTTCATCTTGCTCTTTCCTTCTTCTAGGAATTACCTCCTCTCATCTGCTAATGGTATGCTCACCTGCTAATTGGTATGCTCCTCGCCTCACTCTTGTCTTACTTATCTGCCTCCCTCGCTCCCAATTTACGGGCAATTCATGCCCGTGCTACCTCTTGGGTGGTTTAATCTTCACCAATCAATCATTAGCTCCTATCATCAAGTTACAGCTCGGCTCCTGTGGCAGGTAAGCTCACAACTGGCTCACCATGGCCTTTGCTACTTGGAACTTTTTGTTCCAAGTTGCTGAATCTGAAACAACAACTACTCCATCACAATGGACCTGATAATGGTCCAGGATCTAGAGTCACAAAACACTATGTATTTCTTAGTAAGAAGGTGTGTTACAAAGGTTCTTAAGTATTCGGTAAGAAGAGCCGTAGGTACAATTCAGGAAGGTGTTCACACACAGTTATTAGCGATTTTCAAGTTGTTCACTTACGTCTCGATAGATGTCACTAGGGTTTTTCTTTTAACCAATCATAGAGAAGGTAACATTGCACAGCTTACAGGTTTAGCCAATCATGTCGCCGGCTTATCGGGGCTCATCGGCCGTCATCTGCCACCTATTTTCGTCGTATTTTATTATAAAATTTGTTAATTTCGAAGTAAAACTATGTTTTTCAACTTCTACAGTCAGCACCGACATTGTAGTAAACAAATATGTTACATTTTGTCTTTATGAACGTAATTCTAAGAGATAGCGTGTAGCTTTTGTTGTGGCTCGGAAGATTGAGAAGCAATGCACTGAATATTATTATATATGCAGTATTCACCTGATTTTACCCAGGGGCCACTAACTGTCGAGTGGCCTCGACGAGGACAGAAAGCCGGCTGCTTGTTAACGATCCCGCCAATTGTTCTAATGATATTTTCTAGCTGGATTTTGAGGATTAACATTTACGGCTTCAGCGGGTAGGCGGTTCCATGGGTTTATAATCCGGAGGGTGAAAAAACATCTGTTTTCAGTCCTAATTGAGATACTTCAGTAATAAAGGTTTTAAATTATAGCTTGTACTATTATTATTAACAGTTCTATTATTATTAACATTATTAACAGTTCAGTACACAATCCGATTGGCTGTTTGGCAGCCGTGCGGAGCGGTTCTCTTTACATTCGCTCCTCAGTCTTGCCTGGACGTTTGGCAGGCACACAGCTGGTGGCGTTTTTTGTGGCCTCCGGCCTGGCTGGCCGGCGGGATGGCGTTGCCCATACCGCCTATAAAGCGTGTGCATACGGTTGAGCTGGCCTTCTCTGGTCAGATGAACTACTCATTGTTGGAGGTTGCTCTCCTGGATGTGCTGGGTCTCAACCCTGCAGATGTGTGTGGTGTGCAGCTGGCTGGGGAACATCGGGCCTTGGTTAAGCTGACTGACGCTGTGTGTTACGAACCCGGATCCAGCGTCCGAGCACGGAGCAGTGACGACCGCGCCATCTGTGGGTCAGCTCCCGAAACCCCCTCCAAACGGACGACGACACCTGGTGAGGACGACGTGTACTGGCCACAAGGGCCAGTTTCCAGTCCTGTGCAGCTCACAATACAGCCGCTCCTGACCTCTGGTGAGGTGGTGCTCCAACAACAGCGCCATCTATGGAGTGGATACGTCGGGCGTTTGTGTCTGAGCCTGTAAGTGAGGTGCTTTAGTGTCCCAGTTATTGATGACGTGTCTGCTTACAGAGTCGAACTGGGACTGCTGTGATGGAAGTTGAGTCAGTCTACCCAAGGCAGCCGTCCCCATACCTTGTGCTTTGCTGCAGCAGCTGTGGGTCGCCTCCCGGAAGAACACTGTGGTGTTACCCTGCCAGTGAAGTGGCAGTAGAAGGATTGTCTTACCCGGGACCGACTGCTGGAGACGATTGACCACTGGGGTATTGAGGACAGGAGAGTGATTTGTGGTATCACACGAGGCTCCTGCCTAGGGCGCTACCCTAGTATCGCTCGTGGAGTGGCCTGACCAGCATTGCTGATTCGGAACCTGCCAGCAGACCTGCTGGACTTGTGGTTGACGGCCTCCACGGCGGTGCCCCCAGTGGAACTGTGTTTTGGCTGGCCTGTGTCAGGGGTAGACTCAGCTTGATCGAAGGATTCGTCAAGAGATCACGAAAGCACCGAGAGCTTGGATCCAGAGTCTTCAGGAGATAACGATTGTGTAATTAATTCCCCTGTGTAGTGTTAATACCCCTCCCCCTGTGTACTCATTTTATATATTATTTATTTGGTGATGGTAATAATTATAATCTTAAGTTTTTGCCTTTATTTCCCTTCCCCTTTAAGTTACTTGCGTCACGGATTGCATCCCTTGAAAGCCACTACTGGCTTGGGGCCGGATACCACTTCCTCTAATACCATCAGAGTACGAACTCAGTTGCGCCCCGAGAGGGCCGTAACACTGTGGTGTACCAGGATGTTGTCGACAAGTATGATGGGCGTACTGTACCTTTGCCTGGCGCGGCGGGTACGGTTTCTGTAACGGACTTGTGTGTTCCAGTGACATTTGTTGTGGTGCGGGGACTGCCGTTTGAGTTCCCAGAGAGCCTGCTCCGCCGGTTCTTAGGAGGATATGGGAGTATTCTCGCCTGTCGGGCGAATGTGCTGAAGTCTGGCCGTCTTCGTGGCGTCCTGATGGGTATCCGCACGCTTACCATGAAGCTGAGGAAGGCGATCCCGTCGTCGATGGTGCTGCTGGGGTTCAAGGTGCAGTGCTTTTATGCGGGACAGGAGCGCACATGTTTTCGGTGCGGTATGGCTGGACACCAGGCTGCTGGTTGCCGTAATGGCACCGTCAGGTTGGCCAGTGTCTTCCGAGAAGAGGATTTTCCGCCTCTACATGGCCTTGTGGACCTGGGGGATGACCCTGCCGGGTTGAACCCTCCCCCTGCACCTACCGGTGATGATGGCGTTGTGGGTGCGGTGCGCCCCACTGGTGCTGACGTGCCGGGTCCAATGTCTGTGGACGCCCCTGGTGTGGGTGGTAGTGCGGTGGTCACGCATGTGGAGATGCATCTGCCTCCGGTTGCCATAGCCGTCGATGTTGACGCTTCGGTGGGGCGTGGCCCTGTTTTGTCGCCGGTGAAGGATGTCGCGCCAGATTCTGGTGCGCCTGGATTGGCATGTGCCTTTGCCCTTGGTGTGGAACCCTTGGAGGCAAATGAGTTCTTGGAAGGGGGTCGCCCCTCTCGTCGTCCTTCCACCACTGCTGTCCAGGGTCAACCTGGCTCTCAGACGAAGCGCTGGAAGACGATCAGGAGTGGTCGCTCCGGGGACCGAGGGCCTTCGGTGTGGAGGTTAGAGCCTGATGCAAGTGTCGGTGATGGTGTGGCGGTGTCTGTAGTAGACCCATCAGTGCCCGGCGGTGGAGGGTGTGTTGTGGACCCTCCTGGTGATCTCGTATGTGGGTCCCCTGGGGTACGGAGCCCGGAGTAGGCGGTGGTGGATCCGGGGGACTGTGGCAGTGATGATCACGGCCTTGTGATGAAGTTCCGGAAGGACTCTGGCCTCCCCCGCCCTGTGGGGAGTGCGTCTCCGTCGCTTGGGAACCCGGTGCTGGCAGCTACTGCTTTTATACACGGGGTGTCGGCCGGACCGGTCTGACGGTTTTGTGGTTAGATAGGGTTTATCTCTTATCCCAATGGATCCTAAGTTATCATGTGCTTCGCTGAATGTAAATGGTTTGCGTTCTGTGGCTGTGCAATTGGGCCTGGTGTCGATGCTGCGTGAGTGGAGGGTGGATGTGGCTTTTGTGCAGGAGCACAATGTGCAGGAAGTGGGGTTGTTACATGTGTTGGCTGAGGGGTTTACGGTGGTGTTAAACCCTTCGCGTGGCTTGCGTGGAGGTACATTGATCCTGCTTTCTAAGCGGGCCCCAATTTCCGTGCTTCACACGGAGATGGACGAGGGTGGTCGGGTGCTGTTAGTTCGGGTCTCCTTTTTGGGGTCTGAGGTCTCTCTTGAATGTGTACGCGCCATCTGGGGCGGCGCAGAGGCAGAACCGGGAGGTTTTCTTTTCCCGTGATGTGCTGCATTTTTTGCGGCACGATACGAGGGGGATGATTTTGGTGGGGGATTTCAATTGTATTACGTCGCCGCGGGATAGCAATAGTCTACGTCCAGCGAATATCTCGCCGGCTTTGACTGCTACCTTGAAGAGTTGCGGGTTTCGGGATGCGGCAGTGTTGCAAGGGGGTCCTTTGGAGTACACTTTTCTCTCGCGTGGGGCTTGCTCTCGCCTTGATCGTTTTTACGTGCCTACTGGGGGTGGTTCGGTTTTTTCGTTGCAGACGGTTCCCGTGGGGTTCTCGGACCATTGCATGGTGGTGTTGCAGGTGGGGATTCGCAGCCAGGTGCAGGTTGGCTGTGGCTGGTGGAAACTGAATTGTGGGTTGCTGAAATGCCCTGTTGTGTGTGCCCCGCTCCGGGCCCGGTGGGCTGTTTTGGCCGCTCAGAAGGGGGCGTCTCCCTCGGTCCTGGAGTGGTGGGAGTGGGCTAAGGTGGAATGTCGGTCGTTTTTTCGGGTGATGGCGAAGCAGGAGGCGTCGGGAAGGTTTGGTCTGTTGAGGGTCTTGCAGGCATGGTTGTTTCGCCTGTATGGGTGGCTGAATCAGGGTTTAGATAGGTTTCGGGAGATCTCGGTGTGTAAGGATCTCATTTGTGGGCTGAGGGAGGAGATGGCTGAGGGGGTACGTTTGCGGGCTGGGGTGGAGGAACGGTTGTGTGGTGAGACGCTCTCGCAGTTTTTACTGCGGAGGGAACGGGTGGGGCGTGCCTCTGTTTTGTTGGCAGGTCTTCATCGGCCGGACAGTTCGGTTTTGTCGGACACGGGGGCGGTTTTTGCATTATGTGCGTGGTGAATTGGAGTCTTTGTATGGGGTGGTTGCGGGGGATGAGGGGTTGATGGAGTCCTTCCTCCAACACTGTGCACCGGGGTTGTTGGGTATGGATTGTGTGGGTCTTGTGCGGGAGGTAAGCCCTTCGGAGCTTTGGGAGGTTGTGCGGTCCTTTCGTCGTGGTAAGGTTCCAGGGTCGGATGGGTTTCCGATGGAGTTCTATGTCGAGTTTTGGGATGTGCTTGGTGCCGATATTTTGGAGGTGGTTCGGTCTTGTCTTCGGAGTTTGTCTCTGTCCATTTCGCAAAATGATGGTCTTGTGCGGCTTCTTCCGAAGCCGGGGGACTTACGTTTTTTTTCAAATTGGCGGCCTATTACGTTGCTAAATGTGGATTACAAGATTATTTCCAAGTTGTTGGCTGGACGTTTGCGCTCGGTTGTGGGGTCGGTGATCTCTTGGTGTCAGTTTTGTGGCGTTCCGGGTAGGTCGTTGGTGCAATGCAATTCCCTTTTCCGAGATTTGCTCCTCTATGTGGAATAGTCTGGTGTTCCCGCGGCCCTGATAAGCCTGGATTGGTCCAAGGCTTTTGATCGCGTGCCAATTGGGTTTGTTTTGCGGGTTCTGGAGAGGTTTGGTTTCCCGCCCCAGTTTGTGGGCTGGATACGGATGTTGTATGCTGGTTGTAGTAGTAGGGTGTGTGTCAATGGGTTCCTTAGTGCTCCCTTCGCTATTCGGCATTCGGTTCGACAGGGGTATCCTCTGTCGATGCTTCTCTATATTCTGTTTCAGGAGCCCTTTGTTCGCGCAGTGCGTGCTTGTCGTTCAGTTGTCTCACCGTGTTTGCCGAATGGCTTGTCCCTCAAGATATGTGGTTATGCGGACGACACGGTCTTGTTTGTTGCCTCTGAGGGTTCTGTGTCTGCTGTTCAGGATTTGGTGTTTCAGTTTGAGTCGGCTACAGGGGCTTTGGTCAATCGCGGAAAGTCTTGTCTTCTGGGGTTGGGGGGTTGGGCCTCTCGTTTGGTCTGGTCTGGTTCGTGGTTTCCAGTGGTTCAGTCCATTCGGGTTCTGGGGATTAAGTGGTTCAGGTCGTATGTGCAGTCTTTGGAGTTTAATTGGGAGGCAGTTTCGCGGGGGGTGGGCGTAGCTGTGGGGATGTTGTCGCAACGGGCCCTGACTATTTACCAGCGAGCGATTGTCGTGTCTTGTAAGGTTTTGTCGCGGGTCTGGTTTGTTGCGCAGTGTTTTCCGTTAGATCGGCGGAAGGCTCGCGCTCTGGAGGGTTTGGTGTATCGTTATGTGTGGTGTGGCCGGTATCATCCGGTTCGGCGATCTACGTTATGTCTTAAGGTGTCAGAAGGTGGAATTGGTATTCCTGATGTCTATGTGAAGGCGTTGGCTTTGTTTTGGGGGTCGGTTCGGAGGAGTTTGGTGTTAGGGGGTGGGTTAAACTCCTTGGGGTTGTTTTACTGCTCTATGAGGTTTAGTTTTTTGCTTGATCTGGATCGTTGCCAGGAGGTGGCCCTGTATACGCCTCCAGTGTATTCGTGGGCGGTTTTGATCCTTCGAGCGCTTTGTTGATTTCCTGGGTTTTCTCTTTTGGTTGTCGGGAGGTGTATGGGGCACTTGCCTCTCGGGTGCCTCCCAGGGTCGAAAGTTTGTACCCTTGTTTCGACTGGGGGAATGTGTGGGAGGCGTTGAGTGGGCCGTGTATTGCGCCACGGACGCATGAGTTGGTTTTTCGATATTTGCATGAGTCTTTGGCTACGAATTCGAGGCTCTTTATGTTGGGTTTGATCGCCTCTGATAGTTGTGTTCATTGTGGGGGACGTGAGACTCAGTTGCACGTCTTTTATTTTTGTGCGCGGGTTCAGGGTTTAGTTGGGTGGTTGCGGGATGTCATTGCAGCCTTTTGTGGTCCAGGGGTGCAGGTCGATCTATTGCGGTTTTTGTTTTTTTCGGTCCCTCGGGGCTCCAGGCGGGTGCGTAACACGCTCGGGGTGTTGTTAGCAGACTATATTTTTTGTTTATGGGTTGGTAGGATGGAGGGGTACGGGGTGGGGAGGATTTTGGTTTTTTTGAAAGGTCGTCTGTCTTATACTATGTGGTGGTTGCGTCGCTCCTTTCCTAGGGTTTTTGATGCTTGGTTCACGGTCGAGTATGTCCGGGGTGCTGCGTTGGTGTAGGTGGTGGGTTCCTGTGGGTGTGGTTGTGTGTGTGCGTGTTCCTTTGGTTCGGTTCCCTCTGGTGGGTGGGTGTTTGGGGGGTCTGTGTTTGTCTTTGGGGTTTTGTGTGTGCTGGGGTTTGCTTGGTTACCTTGTGTGGCAGGGGTTTGTTTGTGTGTGGGTGGGTATGGGTGTGTTGTGGTGTTGCGTGGCATGTCTGTCTCTCTCCTGATGTGTCCGGTGCGTGGGTGTTTTTTCTGCTTGGTGGCTGGTCGTCCTCTGTCTGTGGGGGTCGGGTTTGTGTGCTGGGTGGCTGTGTTTGTTTCGTACGTGTTCCATTGTTGTGTGTTTTTTGTATGCTTGTGTTCATTGTCATTTTGTCTTGCTGCCTTGTGTTATGTGCTTTTCATTATGGTTCCTGTTGGCACGCCCCGTATGGGTGGCATGTGTTGTTTGTTTGTGTGTTTATGCTTTTTTTTTACAATTTGTTCTGTTATCTGTGTCATTTTACTGTGTTATATGTTCCACTGTCGGTTTGTACTATACCGATTCCTTTATTTTTTGCTATGTTATTTTACTACGTAATGCTAATGTGTTCTGTTTCCTTTATTTTATGTACTGTGCTGCGTATTGCTTTGTTGTATTCCATTGTTATTTTCCTGCATTTACTTTCTATGTTGTATTTACAGTGTTATATTAACGTGTTTGTTATTGTGTTCTCGATTCTGTGGTGTGTTGTCTGCTGTTGTGTGGTGTGGCGCATGGTGCGTGTGTTTTGCGTTTGTGTTATTTTTGTTAGTGTTTCTTTGTATGTGTATTCTTGTTTATAATTTACCCTTGGTTTATTGTGCTCCTTGTGCGCTTATGTAATTACTGACGCTTTTGGCGCGCCCCATCTGGGTAGTGCTGCTTTTGTTCGTGTGTGTGTGTTCTTATGTATTTTATGTTATTCTTTGTTTTCACTTTTGTGTTGATCTGTGTTATTTGTTATCTGTGTTGTTGTTATTCTGTGTTCTTTGTTATTCTGTGCTTTCCTGTTTATATGGTTACTATACGCTGTACTTGCTCTGTTTTAAAAATAAAAAGAAGAAAAAAAAAATACTCCATCACAATCGACCTGATAATGGTCCAGGATCTAGAGTCACAAAACACTATGTATTTCTTAGTAAGAAGGTGTGCTACAAAGGTTCTTAATTAAGTACTCGGTAAGAAGAGCCGTAGGTACAATTCGGGAAGGTGTTCACACACAGTTATTAGCGATTTTCAAGTTGTTCACTTACGTCTCGATAGATGTCACTAGGGTTTTTCGTTTAACCAATCATAGAGAAGGTAACATTGCTCAGCTTACAGGTTTAGCCAATCATGTCGCCGGCTTATCGGGGCTCATCGGCCGTCATCTGCCACCAATTTTCGTCGTATTTTATTATAAAATTTGTTAATTTCGAAGTAAAACTATGCTTTTCAACTTCTACAGTCAGCACCGACATTGTAGTAAACAAATATGTTACATTTTGTCTTTATGAACGTAATTCTAAGAGATAGCGTGTAGCTTTTGTTGTGGCTCGGAAGATTGAGAAGCAATGCACTGAATATTATTATATATGCAGTATTCACCTGATTTTACCCAGGGGCCACTAACTGTCGAGTGGCCTCGACGAGGACAGAAAGCCGGCTGCTTGTTAACGATCCCGCCAATTGTTCTAATGATATTTTCTAGCTGGATTTTGAGGATTAACATTTACGGATTCAGCGGGTAGGCGGTTCCATGGGTTTATAATCCGGTGGGTGAAAAAACATCTGTTTTCAGTCCTAATTGAGATACTTCAGTAATAAAGGTTTTAAATTATAGCTTGTACTATTATTATTAACAGTTCTATTATTATTAACATTATTAACAGTTCAGTACACAATCCTTATTAAATTATAAATGTTAACTGTGGATTATTAAGATCTCATATTTGTATGCCATGTTAGTCCTATTTCTTTTTGAATCATTCATTAAATTGTGCAGCATGTCTCAATTTGGATTAATTTCTGATTGAGATTTCACTTCTTCTTTGGATATACAGTGCAATAGATAGGATAAACATAATCTAGAAATATTTTTTTCCATTATAATTTATATTTAAATAAGTTCATAAATAATTTTACAGCTGAAAGGATATTACACCTTTTAGCTCTCAGGTGCACTTATCTGTTGAAAAACAATTAGGTTAATTATTACACAGAGCCAAATTGTGTAACAGAGGAAGTGGTCTTGGACACACATTTGTTCAATGCTACATGTAGAGGATTCAGCTGAGCGATCTACCTCATCATATAATTATAAATTTAAGCCATTGTTGTTAGGCCATGAGGTGGGCATACAGGCAAAAAACAATACTGTAGAACATGCAACATAATAAGTGTTAAATAAAAATGCAGCAAAAATTATGTTAGGTAAGGGTTTGTCCTAGTTAAAATTTAATAGCAAATACTTAAAAAAACTTTGTAATTAATGGAATATGAAGGCGTATAAATTGCAAGGTACCTGACGGGTGTTTTGGACACAAGGCGATTGCACAAAGCTCATTTTCTGTCTGCTAAAATAGTATTTTTATATTGTTATGAAAGGCTGCAGTAGCTTAGGTTTGGCTGTAATGGGCTCGGTTGGATTAGGTTAGGATGGGTTAGATTGGGTTGGAGTAGGTTGGGTTGGATTGAACTAAGTTAGGTAGCATGACATTGTAGGTGAAGTACAAATATATGTAAGTTAAATAATGGTTAAATCATATCTTGCTTATTGGCTTAGTTATTATGTTCAGCAGTTCATATTTATTTATTAAATACTCAAATAATATACTGTACTGCTGTGATATTTTTAATTTTAAAAAATTACATATTTATTGTTAATTATACTATTAGAAAGGATTTAGTTAGCATTGTAAACCAACAAAGAGCCTTCCTGCTTGTGCTGACAAAGTTTGAAATAATATTTTATTTAATAATTCTTTGTATCATGGGTGAGAGCCAGAGTGTACTGGTATATACGAGGGTGCCGGTAGTATAGTCACGTTCGTTCTCGACTCACAATCGAGAATTCCGGGTGCGAATCTTCTGGCTGCCTGTCTCCGACACAATGAATTATTATTATTAATTAAATACATGTTAGGCCTGTATCGAGGTTCAGCTCCCTCTCCCAACACAGGATGCAGCCTCACAACAATCTGACTAAATCCTGGGTAGCTATACTTACTGCTAGGGGGAACAGAAGCATTAGGTGATAGTAAATGCTTCCCATGCATTCCTATCCCACCTGGGATCATCACCTACTCTCATATTTCAAGTTCAACAGTGTTTATTTACTTAATAACTACTGGAATAATATCTTGCTATAATAAGTTACTAGCAGAGAATGCATATATAGCTAACATGAATGACTTCTTCTTGATGGGCGTCACCAGCAGAATAGTTTGTTTATATTAAATTCGATCCTCGGGTTTGTGTAGTAGAGATCAACTAGTTATATACAATTTTCGTAAAGCTACGACTGGACTGGAGGTGTCGTAGCTTGAGGCGGTGTTCTTTGGAAGATTGGCGTTCTTAAATACCTTCCTGAATCTCGACGTAGCCACCACGACGATGGTATGAACAAAAACTTTCCTAAGTACTTGCGTATCTGTTTCGTGAATCTGGCCCCAGGACGGACCGAAACGTCGTCGTCTCCTCGTTTTCTGGTGTGTGGTTTGGTCATCATACCTTTTTCCTTTTCACTTTTTGTTGAATATCCGAATAATGTTGCTTAACCTTACAGCCATCTTCCTATCACTGTAACAGGTAGTGGGAAGTGTCACTGGTTAGGTCATGAAATTAAATAATCTTTCAGATTTGGTGTCTTCTTTTGATTATCATTTGCTGGAGGTCCAGAGTGTGATACACTCGCTTGTTCACGCCGCGTTCCCACTTATACTCCTACGTTTGATGATATGTTTGGTCCAACAACGTGGGACAAGTATTTTAGTCTCTCGTATTCTGATGAACCCGCTGTCTAGATGCATTATCACGTCCTTCACTCGGTTAAATAAAATATTACCTTCCATCCCAACTGGTTTGGCGCACGGGTAGCTGAATCTCACTCCCAACAAACAGGTTACCACTTTTTATGCCTTGATGATGTCTGGGTTAATGTCTCCAAAAATGTTCATTTGAATGACATTCATCGTGTTCATGTTCATTCATCGACACCAAAATTTTCCTGACCAATGTAGCCGTATGGTCTTGAACCTTTCTGATTATCACGAGACCATCAAGCTTCTTCCTCTATTGATAGCCACACCAACCATTTTCTTGTTAACCTTAACGTTACCTTTGACAGTTGTACCTCCAGTTTTCTTTGGAGGTCCAAAGTGCAAAAATTAGTGAAGAAATACATCCTCTCTTTGTGACAGTGCAATACTTGATTAAAATTTAAAGGTGGAACTTGGGTGGAACTTGTTGTAGCAAAGTGTCCCTTTTCACATTATGTGGCGAATCTGGAAATAACATGTTTGGCTGTTCTTTATCAGTTCGTTGCATAAACTGTGGTGATGCTTCTCCTGCATTTTATCGGTCTTGTTGTCACTTTAAATCAGCATAAGGACCGTATATACTTCTCTGAGGCGAGGCGCCAAATTCAAATGTCTTGGTCATTACATATAGTCTAAGAGCCACAGTGGAGGTGACACTAAACTCATATGCTTAGGGATGAGTTTGGGTTGGTTATGACATTCTGGTAAAGGGATATATTTTACAATATGGCAGTCAAGATAGCCTCCAGGTCCAATTCACCAAGCATCGGGAAATTGGCTATATTTAGGAAATGACTGCATCTAGCTGAGATTTGCAGAGACACATAAGTGTTCAGAGTACTTCTTTGCATTGAAAAAAACACTCATATGATGTTTTATTTGTCATTACTTGTTTTATTGAAAATCAATAGCGTTTTAATTTTTCAGATTGTGTGATACATTAAGCGAGATTTTATTTTTAAAACAGCATGAAGGGAGTACAACTTACACTAGCTGCCAAAAAGTGGAAAAAAAAAGAAAGTATATGAAAACTGTGTGTCGTACGTGCAATAGACGAAAGTAGAAAGAAAGCATACGGGAGAGAGGATAATTCCGGTCATCACGGAACACCAGGAAAAATGAACAGTGGTGTCCAGGAGACGACGGAGTGTCACTAGTGCACAGGTGGCTCAGGATGGCTGCCTTGGAGGGTGATGGCTCATGATGGCTGCCTTGGAGGGTGATGGGTCAGGATGGCTGCCTTGGAGGGCGAAAAGTGACGTTCTTTTTGAGAGGACGGGTTGGGTAAATCACCTGGACTGCAATCTATATAAATAAAAATGGAAAAATGTTCGTTTGTTCAAAATCGCTAATCTCCGAAAGTTCTTCGCCAATTGCTTTGAAATTTTCACACAACGTTCCATTCGCATCCGGCTAGGTTTTTATATACATACTATATAGATGTCACGTCTGTGGCGGTAAAAAAAAAACATGCTTTTTCTGAAAAACTGTTTTCATGTGAAGGAAATCTTCGAAACCCCTGTACCGATTGCTTTGAAATTTTGACAGAACGTTGCATTCGAATAGGCGCATCTTTTTATATATCTACTATATACATGCTTCACCTGTGACAGGAAGAAACACTTTTTTTTTTAAAAACAGCGCCATCTGTTGGACGTAAGAGCAACACACGCTGTAATCTCCGAAAGTTCTTCACCGATTGCTTTGAAATTTTGACACAACGTTGCATTCGAATAGGAGCGTCTTTTTATATACCTACTATATATATGCCACACCTGTGACAGGTAAAAACATGTGTTTTTTAATATCAGCGCCATCTGTTGCACATAATAGCAACATGCACGCTATACTAAATATGTCACGAATTCCATTTCAATGTTTCCGATTGCATTGATAAATTTTATTTTCATAGATTTTGATTTATTTTATTTTTTAATGAATTATTTTGTGTGACATTGGTTGGAATTGAGCTGTGTGGTTTACCATACTGTGCACTTCGTAAGTATTAGTTTAGATGCCACACCTGTGACAGGTAAAACTATGCTATTCTTGAAAAACAGCGCCATCTGTTGCATGTAAGTGCCACACATATGCTATACTAAATATGTTACAATTCCATTTCAATGTTTCTGATTGCATTGATAAATTGAATTTTCATAGATTTTGATTAATTTTAATTTTTATTTAATTATTTTGTGTGAATTGCATTGGAATTGAGCTAAGTTGTTTACAATACCGTTCATTTTGTCAGTATGTTTTATTTTTAATTTTTTCATATTTTCATTTAATTTTTTAACTGTTTTTCTTATATTTCAGTGATGGGAACATCAGATCACTTGGGAAGGCATCGGACGAGGGAGTGGGGAATGGTGAGGCTGACGAGAGGACGGAAGTGAGAGATGGTGGGGAGGACGAGGAGACTAGGGAGGGGGTAATGGTGGGGAGGACGAGGAGACTAGGGAGGGGGTAATGGTGGGGAAGGACGAGGGGACGGGGAAGTTTGGGATGGTGGGGACTAGGGGATGGGGAATGGAGAATGGTGGGGAGGACAAAGGGACAGAGGAGTAGGGGCAAGGTGGGAAGGAAGAGGGAATGGTGGGGAAGACGAGGGGATGGTGGGGAGGATGAGCGGATGGTGGAGTGGGGAATTGTTGGGAGGCTGAGGAGACGGGTGAGGAGAGAATGGTGGGGAGGACTGAAGGACAGGGAAGGTTGCATTGGCTCAACGCATGTGCGTTGCTGAGCCACAGCAACGCGTGGCCGGGTTCTGCTAGTAAAAAAATATTGTTTGTTGTCATAGAAGACAGAAAAAGAAAACACTGCTTAATACATTTAACTACGGAAAGTTGAGACGTTGAACATTTAGAAAGAAGGGACTCTACCATGAGTCCCTTGAAATGTGAAGATGAATTGTCTTATACATGAAAAAAGAAGGTACAAAGGTGATTTAAGACTGCTATAGATTTGAGAAAAAGAGAGCTTAAAAAATCTAATTAGCATTTTCTTTCCGAAGTGCTTTCCAGATTTTTTTTCAGGGCAAGTGCTTTTGATGATTTGAGGATGTGAAGAGTGTATTTGCTGATGTTGTCCTGCACCACACATTATGCAAGAGTAATTGCTTATTAATATACTAAAAAAATACTGGAAACTTTGAAACACATCAATGATACTACAATTAAAACAGGCTTTCAAACATTATTTTATAACCTGGTCTTTCACACACAAAATAACAAGCTATCTGAGCATCCTTTGTTTATGAATTTTGAACGTCAGCTCTCCATAGGCAAGATTAATCACGAATTGGATACCAAATGCATCATGTGCTGTTCACATCATACTGTTCAAGTTCTCTCAGGAGATAAGTCAGCAAAAAATGTATACCAAAACATTATTTATATGAGAAACTCCACTGGGTCTGTGAGGTCAAGCGAACCAGTAACTAGCCGCACACTCTACCACTGACTTGTGAAAGTCATACAACCAGATTTCTACTTAAATCACAGGAATTCTGAAGGCCTCTCCTGAAGACTTGCCAAGTTTTACGTATGATCCCCAAGTACTAGAATGCAGGCAAAGTAGTTCAACACCGCACAACCCAAAAGCATCTACATCTTGTGCTCTTTTAATCTGGAGCTTCACTCCACCTTCTAATTTCAAATATCCATTACACCGTCATGCATATACTCATGAAAAACTGGTATAATGTCTGTTTTCTTGCTCCCGCCTTTCTTTCCAATCACCTTTATTGATTCTAATCATTCTTTAGATATGTTACCAGAGATTGTGCTCGTTATGTGTAATTTTACCAGAACGCGTGTCTCTCACCTTTGATGACCAAGAGATATGGTAACGAGGGAGGGGTGAGGTTCAGATAGACAGAAATGTAGGGTGATAATTGAGTGAATGGTAAATTTTAGTTGCCCGTCCACTTTGGATTTGTTGTAGTGTTACTGTTGTGTGAGTGAGGAGTTTAGTCCATGCGTTAATACATCAGCTGAAGATGTTGACTTGTGGTAGTGGTTTTCCTCAGCATCAAGCTTTCTGTACTGTTTTCTTAACAAAGGTTTAAGCAATTTATATATTTAATTTGGATCTATCTTTGGTTTATATTTATATATATTTTGTAATAATTATTATTATATATATACATATTTAATACCTTCTTATTTTCATTATTTATTGAGGAAATAGTGAGGAAGGACCTGTTCTTCAGGGTCGTTTGTGAGGTCGCTCAGGATTTGGGGTGCTGGGAAGTCAAGGCTTTCTATATGTTTTATAACATATTGTTGAAGAATGATTCTTCTGGTTCTATGTACTTGTTTGTATTTCACAGTCATTCCTTGTATATTTAAATTTACTGCCGGGGGGGGGGAGGGGGGTCTTCTCTTTTAGGGATATAAAGGGTTTTTATTTTGTAAATCATTCTTCTGAAGAGGTAGCTGAGTCTGATGTTCATAGGCTTCGTCTTGGGCGACCTGTGGATTTTGTCTATTCTAACTATTTTACTTGAGGTGATATTTGCAGAAAGGTGAAGTGCTCTATTTTGACATTTTTTTTATTTAGTTAGTTGCCATTGTCAAGGCCAGAGATGCTAATAGGTATGCTAACTCATTAATATGCTTGGGTAATGGGTTTGGTGATTATATTATACCGGTGGAGCTTAATATGGGACAGGGCTTGCCTGAATCAGAACAGTTTTGCCTGTGAGCCTTTAGCTGTTGTTATTTCCTCGTTGATATACTTGGTAGAGTTAAATACTCTATTGATATTGTAGCATATGGTCGTTTGGATTTCTTGTTGGCTATTAGTACTTTTCTAATCCCTATCACGACTTCGTTTTCTATCGCAAATGTTTGGCAGTCAAATGAACTTATTTGGATCTTGTTAGGGTTTGTGGTGATTATCAATTTTCTTTCCCTTAGGCAGTTAGTGCAAGCTCAGTATTCGCTTTTTTCGTAACGGTGGCATGTTTTTATGAGTGAACTCCTGGTTTTGATTTCATTACAGAGATCGGTGAATTTGGATATAATGTCTGCATTTTGGCTGAGGGAGGTCGTTCACAATGATGTTAGAGAGGTTCTACCCATGTGCATGGGAAATAGGCTTACAGGTTCCGGAAGATGAGAGGAAATGTCAACACTGTGGAGAAATGCCCGACAGACCACTGGAACATTATCTAACACAGTGCACAGTTACAAACCCATTAAGATTTCAACTTAGATGCAACAGAGCAGAAGAAGTTGTTAAACACATATGACAAAATCTTGCTGAAGCGACCATACGAGTAATAAATGCTCATACTCCGCCCAAGTAAAACAGAAACAAGCAACACTTAGTGGGCCAGCCAGAGGCTTAGGGCCCACGCAGTAATATCCCTGAAAAAAAAAATTGGGAGAATCCTTGCGATGCTCCTGCTCCTGGAGTGAAAGTCTCAGCATTTTTGCTGTTTGGAGCAGTGGGGTGTCACATCTGTCCTTCAGCAAATTCCCTATCGGTCTAAGTAGTAGAATGTTCAATTAAATCGTATCAAATTTCTTCAGTAACTAGCATACCATTTACTTGATCTCTTTTTTAGCTAAACTCAAATATGTTAAGGGGCAGAATGCAATCTCACTTCAAGGTGAACAAATTGAACTTCCTCGGGGTACGTTATGACTATCTCACTTAACGTGTGCATATTTTGTAAGGGAACGGTTCGTGTTGTTACTTCTTGTCGGTCTCTGTACTACGATAAAAGTCCTAACGTTTTAATTAGTATAGGGGAGTGCATGCTCATCAGTTACCTGAGGGAATAACAGTCAAGCCAAAGTGGCTGAATGATTTCCAGTCTTCTATGGCCAAGGGACATATTTAGTGTGAGGACGATGTCTGAATGGCTACTGCAATCCTACATGACATAGGAGCATTTCTGATCCTTATATTAGCCAGTGTTCCTGCAAGTGCAAAGGCACAAGTAAGTTGTGAAGCCACGTTAATTCAGAGGATAACCAAAGACGGTGCCCTTGAAAAAGCGCCTAACTTTCCATTCTACGTTCATCAGAAGAGTCTGTACAGGGAAGTCATTCGAAGTTGTCGTTCCCAGAGATTGGTGTTGTATTGGGAAAAGACTTTGCTGGATATAATTTACTGAGAACTGGACATCCTATCATGCTGACTGACTGTATAGTTGTACTGGCACAAGTCGATACAGAGGATAGTGTGCATACATTGTGGCAAGATGTGTGCATTGTAAGTCTAAGGGAAATTCTGCAATTTCCAAAGTAGCTGTCCCAGAGACACATGTGAACTTCCAAGTTTACACTGAGGAGGGAAGTTGACTTTTCGGAGCCTTCAATATGGTGCAGTTGTTAATGACATATTTTTGTTCTTTTTATAAATGTTCAGCTAAAGTTAATGTCAAAATGTTTACAAACTCATCCATTTTCATTTAAAATCACAAAGAGTGATGAATACATTAAAATATGGCCTAATTATGAAAAAACGCACAACCCTCAGAGCGCCTTAGCTCTGCGCAATTAAGTGGTTAATGGCTAGACTGGATGACGGGTCTAAGCCCGAAATGAAGACTGCCAACACCTTACACTGAGAGAAGTGATGAAGAGGATGTTGTCGTTCTGGTGAATCGGTAGACAGGCTCAAACTTAGAACCAGACTGTTTTTTGAATAGGTTGTGAAGTTCAGACACTAGTCTTTCAGAGGACATTCCCTTAGGAGGCAACTACACATTATTTCAAAGATCATCTGATAAGAGAAAGGAGACATGAAGCATTTCCCTTTAACAAAAATTGTCAGAGAAAAATTGGGGAAATTTTTCGTGAGAGAAAATTGGGGAAGTAGCCTTATCCGAGGGAGAGCAATATTTCAGTGATGTAAAGGAAAGGTAAGGGTGTAGTTAACTGGCAGCTTTGAAGCACCTCAGGAAGTCCCGAGAGGTAATGAAGGAGAGACATGATTTAAAGTTCAATGCCAAACTGAGGTCGTTTCAAGCAGTAGACATAGGTTTGGTGTTAAAGTTGTGATTGGGGACTTATCTGATCTCTCTGTATGTAATAACACTTGTCTGTTTTTGCCATCTATTTTTGTTTTGGCGTTTTGTACTATATTCTCCGGGTAACTTCTATTTCTGAAATAAATCCTTAAAGGTTCTTCTTCCTCTTGTAGTTTATCTTCGCTACTTATTATTCTTTTAAGCCTAATGGCTAACAAATAAGCAAGTGATTTCTTGAGTGATAATGGGTGACTAGACGAGTAAAGCAGGAATGAATGATGGTTCGTTGGTTGTAACTGTTGTAACAACCACTGTTGTTATGAACTGTTGTAACACCATAAAGTTTTAGGTTAGTTATATTTTATTTTACATACAACATGAGTCTGCCAGACAAGATATTTGAGGTACCAGGCTGTCAGTCTTTAGTAATTAAAACGTCACACCTATAGAAGTGTGAATGACACAAGTTGACCAGCGGTCAGGTCGTGTGAATTGTCCTTCCTTCTGCTAAGATGATAATTGCAGATGGCTGGCTGGGTTGTGCCCATCAAACAAGCCGCTGTTTAAGGTGTGGTAGGTAGAGAGCCTGAGGCTACCTTACTGATGGGCAGGGTTTAGCTCCCAGATTCCCCATAAATACCCATGGAACTGTACATCTGGGAGGATCAGCAGAGGATAGCAGACACAGAATAATTAGGCTAAGACTTGTTGAGCACCTGGAGAGCATTGGGTTTGTAAACAAGCACCAACATGGGTTCTGGACAGGGAAATCATGCCTAACAAACCTTTTAGAATTCTATGACAAAGTAACAAGGATAAGGCAGGACAGAGAAGGCTGGGCAGACTGCATATTTCTTGACTGCCAAAAGGCCTTTGATGCAGTACCGCACATGAGACTGCTATACAAACTTGAGAGGCAGGCAGGAGTAAGCGAAAAGGCCCTAGTATGGGTGAAGAACTACCTAACAGGAAGGAGCCAGAGGGTAAGGGGCGAGAAGTCGGACTGGCGAACAGTAATGTGTGGAGTACCTCAAGGATCGGTGCTGGGACCAATCCTCTTTCTAATTTACGTAAATTATATGTTTACAGGAGTGGAATCATACATGTCAATGTTTGCGGATGACGCAAAATAAATGAGAAGAGTTGTGACAGACGAGGATTGTAGGATCCTCCAAGAGGACTTAAACAGGTTGCAGAGATGGCCAGGGAAATGGCTACTGGAGTTTAACACCAGTAAATGTAAAGTTATGGAAATGGGATCAGGTGATAGGAGACCAAAGGGACAGTACACAATGAAGGGGAACAGCCTACCTGTAACGATTCGAGAAAGAGGCCTGGGAGTGGATGTGACACCTAATCTAACTCCTGAGGCACATATAAATAGGATAACGACAGCAGCGTACTCTACACTGGCGAAAATTAGAACTTCATTCAGAAACCTAAATGAGGAGGCTTTTAGGGCGCTTTACACTGCCTACGTGAGACCCGTCTTAGAGTATGCCGCGCCATCATGGAGCCCCCACCTGAAAAAACACATAAAGAAACTGGAGAAGGTTCAGAGGTTTGCGACGAGGCTTGTCCCAGAGTTACGAGGGATGGGATATGAAGAGCGTCTGCAGGAACTGAACCTTACGACACTAGAGAAAAGAAGGGAGAGAGGAGATATGATAGGGACATATAAAATACTCAGGGGAATTGACAAAGTGGAAATAGATGAAATGTTCACACGTAATAATAACAGAACGAGGGGACATGGGTGGAAACTGGAAACTCAGATGAGTCACAGAGATGTTAGGAAGTTTTCTTTTAGCGTGAGAGTAGTGGAAAAATGGAATGCACTTGGGGAACAGGTTGTGGAAGCAAATACTATTCATACTTTTAAAACTAGGTATGATAGGGAAATGGGACAGGAGTCATTGCTGTAAACAACCGATAGATGGAAAGGCGGGATCCAAGAGCCAATGCTCGATCCTGCAAGCACAAATAGGTGAGTACAAATAGGTGAGTACAGAGAGGCTGGACGATTGAACAGCAGCTGAGACCATGCTGTCGGCCTGGCGAGGGGATTCTGCCTGTCAACCCCCTCCACCCTCTCTCTATCCAACTTAGGCTCAGACACTTGGTAAGGTGACAAATTTGGGTGTGTCTCCTACTGAAGGTGTTGTGTGATTTCAGGGACAGTCAGCCGTTGTGTTTTCAAATTCTTGTGTATTGACTCACGTTGTATATTAATCTTGACACAGTGAACATTAAGTTAAACTGCTTGAATTATGATACTTATCATGTTAAATATATAATTGATGAATTTATTGTTTAAATTGTCTTTAAGTTTGTTCCCTGGATCTTTGTCAGTTGAGCCTAGAGCAGACAGCCCGCTGAGAGTACTGGTTTTAAGATTTTACTATACAAGTACCTGATTCCAGTTGATACACGCAAACAGTATATAACAGGTTAAAGTACAGACACGTTCTATTCCTTGTCTTGTATGAACTGAGTTTAGAATGGATGGTGGCAGCCCTTTCTACTTCTACTTTCTACTCCTCTCCGTGTTCTCAGTCTCTCCCCCCCCCCACCTTACTCTAAACTTTCCCTTTTCCCTGACCACTCTTTACTCCTCCCACCTCCCTTCCACCTCTCTACCTCCCTCACCCATTATTTCATTATTCATTTATTTCCTCTTTATTTCTCGTTACGTTACACTATAGTTTGTAAAGTTCTGTTACTACCATCCTTGTATCTAGAAAGGGTATGCTTGTGTCATTAGTTTCTTGTGTGAATTTTAGGTCTTTGTGCACTTTATTCGCCCAATTAAAGAATTGATCCAGTTCTTGTCTGCCTCCTACCATGATACCAAAGATATCGCCTATGTATCGTAGGTATATCAGTAAACTCTGCTCTCGCTATGTTCTGGCTAATTCCAAGACTGATTGGGAAAATATTTCAGCTATTCACCACACTGCTTGATGCCCCTTTTGTTGTACCCTTTATTTGTCTATAAGTTTTACCGTCAAAAGTTAATAGGGTGTCTCTCATTATATGTAAGATAGCTTCTTCTGCAATTCCTTTGTTAGTGGCCTAAAGACTCCAGCTTGTTTCAGGTCCTGTTTGATTCTATTTTTGTTGGCGTCAAAAAATTCTGCCACCCTTTTAGCCGCTTCCCTCTGTGGTATACTTGGATAGAGTGAGGTTACGTTCAGAGAGAAAAGGTATGCCTCTTGTGGTATAGGATCCTTAAGTGACTGGACTCTTCTTATGAACTCGGTAGTGTCTTTCAGACGTTCCGGTAGGAGTTTTTGGAGGGGCGTTAGGAGGGCTGTGCATATCCAATCATATGTGCATATGTAGGGCCTGGATGGGGCCCTACATCCACTTAGAACTAGTCAACCCTGCCACGAGTTCGAATCAACTAACTTATCTCTGTGGATTTTTGGGAGTTTATATAGTTCTGGGATTTTAGTGATAAAAACTAAGAGTCTGGTTCTTGCTTTTCCTTTAATCGGACCCCCACTGTCCCAAGAACTATCTTCTTTATTCCTATATAGTTTCAGTATTTTTCTTCGTGTTTGCGCTGTTGGTCTTGTACTTGTACATAAGTTGACTTGTTCTCTGGTTGTCGAAGCATCTCCTTTCTATAATTATCTTTTTTCCATACCACCATTGCAATCCCTTTGTCTGCTGGTTTGATAACAATGTTGTCTCATTTTTTCAAGGACCTTAAGTCCGGTGGTTACTCTTTTTGAAAGATTCAAACGAATTCTGTTAGTAATTTTGGTTAACGATGTATTATTCATTGATTCAATCTGATCACTCAACCCTACTAACTTAAAGGGTGTAGTATATTGTACCTCCCCCCTTGGATGTACGTATTTATAGGATATAGAAAGCGTTCCCTGTGCCAGTGGATGGATGGGGTCCAGGGACATTTTTTCATAGATTTATTGTATTTTTTTTCTCAAACATTATTAATTTAGTTTTCTAAATCTCTGAAAACTGAGTCTATTGCCGCCTAAATGTGATAGATAATTAGTTATTTTAATTTGCATAGGAGTCCTAAAGAGTTCTAAATTACTATTAATGTGTAAATGTCATTGATATGATTATAGAAGTTTATAAAATCCTTCAGTACTGAGGAATGTATTGTAAGTAATTCGATAACGGTTTCTGAGTGAGGTCAGCAGTACAAATTAGATACCTAAGAGAAGGGTGGGAAGCAAAGCAGTGTTGCTAACTTTCACGCGTGAAGCATGTTGGAGTACGAGAATGACAGAAGCCAGTCAGGGTAGGCTACTGTGCCACACTTTAAGAAATAGGGGCATCTAACCTTTCCCCCCCGCCATCCCCCACCGGTTAGTTTTCATGAAGTCAAGTCTGTCTTCTCTGAAGACAAGACAGTTGAAGTTGTTATGTCTGACGACAAGACAACTGAAGTTATTATGTCTGAAAACAACACAGTTGAAGTTGTTATGTCTGAAGACAACACAGTTGAAGTTGTTATGTCTGAAGACAACACAGTTGAAGTTGTTATGTCTGAAGACAACACAGTTGAAGTTGTTATGTCTGAAGACAACACAGTTGAAGTTGTTAAGTCTGAAGACAACACAGTTGAAGTTTGTCTGAAGTCAAGACAACAAGACAGTTATCTTAGTAGTTTAAGTACTTAAACTTAGTAGTTTAAGTGCTAAAATATATAATTTTTCTTAGAGAAAGAGAGGAGATGGGAGGGGAGAAAGAGAACGAGAAGGGGAAGAGAGGGGATGTCTAAAGAAAGGGAAGGTTAAGGGGGATACTTGAACGGAGCGAGGTGAAGAGGGTATGGTTGAGCAGAGGGAAGGAAAAGAAGGGATGATTGAAAAGAGGGGCAGAAAGGTGGGAGAGTAGAGGTGATTGGGAGAAAGAATTTTTTTAGGAAAGTCGGGGTAGAGATCCAGGGATAGCCAGATAACCCCTCGAGCATGATAGGTGCGCGGGATATCCTGTTGACTGGAGCGGGAATTTCTGGCAGAGTTTTGGGTTAACCCCGGTGATGTATAACACGTGTAATAGCCGATTATTTCCTCTGTGTATTAGTCCTTTTCTTATGTAATGCGGTTTTAATATTCTTATTTCTTTTGATTTTCTCTTGGATCAGATGGAGTAAAAGATTACATTTTATTGTGTTATGCTGGCTCGGAGTGGGTTTGAAAGAATTATTCTGACCCGCATAGGGACAACCACATGTCTAACTCTGTCTCTCTGTCTGTGCCTCTATATTTCTCTTTCAGCTTCTATCACGTATATACATATTTTATTTGTTGCATATATATATATATATATATATATATATATATATATATATATATATATATATATATATATATATATATATGTATATATATATATATATATATATATGTCGAACCTAGTAGCCAGAACGTCGTACTTGACCTAATATGCAAGGCCCAATTTGCCTAATAGGCCAAGTTTTCTTGAATTTATATATTTTTCCAAATTTTTTCTTATGGAATGATAAATCTGTCTATCTCATTTTGCATAAGTTAATTTGTTTAAATTTGAGTTAAAACGAACGTAGATATATAACCGAACCTAACCAACCCTACGTAACCTAACCTAACCTAAACTAACACAACTATGTCAATAAATGATGGTCTTAATATAAAATATTAATAATAATTCAAATAAACTATTTGGAAAAAAATATTGAAAGTAAAGAAAATCACTCGGCCTATTAGTCAAATCGGGCCTTGCATAGTAGGCCGAGAAGTGCATTCTGACTACTAGGTACGACTTATATATATATATATATATATATATATATATATATATATATATATATATATATATATATATATATATATATATATATATATATATATATATATATATATATATATATATATATATATATATATGATCACCACACACACAGCAGAAGGCCTGCAGCAGCTAATCAACCGCTTTGCCACAGCCTGTTCCGCATTCGGCCTGACAATCAGCCTGAAGAAGACACAGGTGATGGGACAAGATGTCAATGAGCTACCCTGTATAAATATAGCAGACTATGTGCTGGAGGCAGTTCACGAGTTTGTGTGCCTGGGCTCCATAATCTCAGACACCCTTTCCCTGGACACTGAGCTCAACAGGCGTATCGGGAAAGTTGCAACAACACTGGCCAGGCTCACAAAGCGCGTTTGGGAAAATGACAAACTGACAGTGCACACCAGGGCACAAGTCTACATGGCATGTGTGGTGAGTACACATCTCTACGGCTCGGAATCCTGGACCCTGCGCTCTCGCCAGGAGAGACAGCTTAATACCTTTCACATGCGGAACGTGAAACGCATCCTTGACATCACGTGGAAAGACCAAGTCACCAACAACGTTGTACTCGAGAGAACAGGAGTCCCTTCAATGTTCACTCTCCTGAAACAGAGACGCATGCGATGGCTGGGACATGTCACATGCATGGTCGATGTCCGCATACCGAAGGACCTCTTGTATGGAGAACTGGCATCAGGAAGGAGACTCACCGGAAGACCTCAGCTGCGTTTCAAAGATGCCTGCAAACGCGACCTCAAGCAGATGAACATCGACATCAACACTAGGGAGGCAGCAGCTGCGGACAGATCTGCCTGGAGATGCAAAGTGCAGAAGGGACTCCAGCAATTCGAGGATGAACTGAAGAGGCAGTCGGAGGAGAGTAGATTTCAGAGAAGGTCTCGACCACTGTCAGACGCACCCGCTTCGGCGTTTATCTGCGCTCACTGCAGTCGAGACAGTCATTCTCGGGTTGGCCTTCACAGCCACAGCAGGCGCTGCATCCAACTAGACTACAACAACTAGACACCCAGGGCACAACTCTATAACCCCACGGGATTGACGGATGCCTACTACTACTATATATGTTGTACCTACTAGCCAGAACGACGTACTTGGCCTATTATGCAAGGCCCAATTTGCCTAATAAGCCAAGTTTTCCTGAATTTATAAATTTTCCCAATTTTTTCTTTTGAAATGATAAATCTGTCCATTTTATTATTCATAAGATAATTTGTTTATATTTGAGTTAAAACTAACGTAGATATATGACCGAACCTAACCAACACTACCTAACCTAACCTAACCTATCTTAACCTAACCAAAACTAATACAACTAAGTCAATAAATTATGGTCTTAACATAAAATAATAATAATAATTTAAATAAACTATTTGGAAAAAATTATTGAAAATAAACAAAATCACTCGGCCAATTAGGGAAATCGGGCCTTGCATAGTAGGCCGAGAAGTTCGTTCTGGCTACTAGGTACGACATATATATATATATATATATATATATATATATATATATATATATATATATATATATATATATATATATATATATATATATATATATATATATATATATATATATATATATATATATGAAAATGAAAACTCACACCCCAGAAGTGACTCGAACCCATACTCCCAGAAGCAACGCAACTGGTAACTACAGGGCGCCTTAATCCGCTTGACCATCACGGCCGTCAAAAGGAAGTGATAGCCGAGGCTATTTGAGCCACTTCCCCGACGGCAACTCGGATGGTAATCTTGGGCATAGCATTTCACCAAATCACCTCATTCTTTGGGGCACACGTGAGGAACACAAATGCGAACAAGCCTGAATGGTCCCCAGGACTATATGCGAATGAAAACTCACACCCCAGAAGTGACTCGAACCCATACTCCCAGAAGCAACGCAACTGGTAACTACAAGGCGCCTTAATCCGCTTGACTATCACGGCCGTCAAAAGGAAGTGATAGCCGAGGCTATTTGAGCCACTTCCCCGACGGCAACTCGGATGGTAATCTTGGGCATAGCATTTCACCAAATCACCTCATTCTTTGGGGCACACGTGAGGAACACAAATGCGAACAAGCCTGAATGGTCCCCAGGTCTATATGCGAATGAAAACTCACACCCCAGAAGTGACTCGAACCCATACTCCCAGAAGCAACGCAACTGGTAACTACAGGGCGCCTTAATCCGCTTGACCATCACGGCCGTCAAAAGGAAGTGATAGCCGAGGCTATTTGAGCCACTTCCCCGACGGCAACTCGGATGGTAATCTTGGGCATAGCATTTCACCAAATCACCTCATTCTTTGGGGCACACGTGAGGAACACAAATGCGAACAAGCCTGAATGGTCCCCAGGACTATATGCGAAATCCGCATGGTCAAGCGGATTAAGGCGCCCTGTAGTTACCAGTTACGTTGCTTCTGGGAGTATGGGTTCGAGTCACTTCTGGGGTGTGAGTTTTCATTCGCATATAGTCCTGGGGACCATTCAGGCTTGTTCGCATTTGTGTTCCTCACGTGTGCCCCAAAGAATGAGGTGATTTGGTGAAATGCTATGCCCAAGATTACCATCCGAGTTGCCGTCGGGGAAGTGGCTCAAATAGCCTCGGCTATCACTTCCTTTTGACGGCCGTGATGGTCAAGCGGATTAAGGCGCCCTGTAGTTACCAGTTGCGTTGCTTCTGGGAGTATGGGTTCGAGTCACTTCTGGGGTGTGAGTTTTCATTCGCATATAGTCCTGGGGACCATTCAGGCTTGTTCGCATTTGTGTTCCTCACGTGTGCCCCAAAGAATGAGGTGATTTGGTGAAATGCTATGCCCAAGATTACCATCCGAGTTGCCGTCGGGGAAGTGGCTCAAATAGCCTCGGCTATCACTTCCTTTTGACGGCCGTGATGGTCAAGCGGATTAAGGCGCCCTGTAGTTACCAGTTGCGTTGCTTCTGGGAGTATGGGTTCGAGTCACTTCTGGGGTGTGAGTTTTCATTCGCATATAGTCCTGGGGACCATTCAGGCTTGTTCGCATATATATATATATATATATATATGTATGTCGTACCTAGTAGCCAGAACGCACTTGTGTCTTGCATGCCAGCCCTTTGTGCTTCCGCAATGCAACCCATGCAGTCCGTATTGGTCTGCTTCCACCCTGTTGCAAATACACTTGTATTCAGTGTGAATTGGGGCACCAAGGCAGAGGGCCACTGCTACACGAAGGGATTCTGGATCTAGGCGCGTGCCCATTGCTGACATGGGTACTGCCAGGAGGAAGTCTCCTGCATGGGTTTTATATATATATATATATATATATATATATATATATATATATATATATATATATATATATATATATATAAAAAGGGCGGGGGGGGGTCGGAACAGGTGAACGGCGGGGGGGGGGGGGTCGGAACAGGTGAACGGCGGAGGGGGGGGTCGGAACAGGTGGACGGCGGGAGGGGGGGTCGGAACAGGTGAACGGCGGGGGGGGGGTCGGAACAGGTGGACGGCGTGGGGGGGGGTCGGAACAGGTGGACGGCGGGGGGGGGTCGGAACAGGTGGACGGCGGGGGGGGGGGGTCGGAACAGGTGAACGGCGGGGGGTGGGGTCGGAACAGGTGAACGGCGGGGGGGGGGGGTCGGAACAGGTGGACGGCGTGGGGGGGGGGGTCGGAACAGGTGGACGGCGGGGGGGGGTCGGAACAGGTGGACGGCGGGGGAGGGGGTCGGAACAGGTGGACGGCGGGGGGGGGGGGGTCGGAATAGGTGAACGGCGGGCGGGGGGGGGGTCGGAACAGGTGGACGGCGGAGGGGGGGGGGGTCGGAACAGGTGGACGGCGTGGGGGGGGTCGGAACAGGTGGACGGCGGGGGGGGGTCGGAACAGGTGGACGGCGGGGGGGGGGGGTCGGAACAGGTGAACGGCGGGCGGGGGGGGGGGTCGGAACAGGTGGACGGCGGGGGGGGGGTCGGAACAGGTGGACGGCGGGGGGGGGGGTCGGAACAGGTGAACGGCGGGCGGCGGGGGGTCAGAACAGGTGGACGGCGAGGGGGGGGTCGGAACAGGTGTGACGGCGGGGGGGGGGTCGGAACAGGTGGACGGCGGGGGGGGGGGTCGGAACAGGTGGACGGCGGGCGGGGGGGTCGGAACTGGTGGATGGCGGGGGGGGGGGGGTCGGAATAGGTGAACGGCGAGCGGGGGGGTCGGAACAGGTGGACGGCGGGGGGGGGGTCTGAACAGGTGGACGGCGGGCGGGGGGGTCGGAATAGGTGAACGGCGGGCGGTGGGGGGTCGGAACAGGTGGACGTCGGGGGGGGGTCGGAACAGGTGAACGGCGGGCGGGGGGGGGGGGGTCGGAACAGGTGGACGGCGGGGGGGGGGGGGGGATCGGAACAGGTGAACGGCGGGCGGCGGGGGGTCAGAACAGGTGGACGGCGGGGGGGGGGGTCGGAACAGGTGGACGGCGGGGGGGGGGCAGAGCATGTGGATGGCAGGGGGGGCAGGAGCAGGTGGACGGCGGGGGGGGGGCCGAAGCAGGTGGACGGCGGGGGGGCTAGAGCACATGGACGCAGCTCGGGGGGGGGGGGCTGGAGCAGGTGGACGGCGGGGGGTGGGGGCCGGAGCAGGTGGATGGCAGGGAGGGGGGTTGGAGCAGGTGGACGGCGGGGGGGGGGCAGGAGCAGGTGGACGGCGAGGGGGGGCCGGAGCAGGTGGACTGCAGGGGGGGGAGGGCTGGAGCAGGTGGACGGCGGTGGGGAGGGGGGTCGAAGCAGGTGGACGGCGAGGGGGCCGAGCAGATGGACGGCGGGGGGGGGAGGGGGCCGGATCGAGCAGGTGCATGGACGGCGGGGGGGTGGGGGAGGGCTCGAGCAGGTGGACTGCGGGGGGGGGGGCCGGAGCAGATAGACGCAGCTCGGGGGGGGGGGTGGCTGGAGCAGGTGGACGGCGGGGGGGGGGGGGCTGGAGCAGGTGGACGGCGGGGGGGGGGGGGGGGCTGGAGCAGGTGGACGGCGGGGGGGGGCGGTACAGGTGGACGGTGGGGGGGGGGGCGGAGCAGGTGGACAGCGGGGGGGGGGGGGCTGGAGCAGGTGGACGGCGGGGGGGGGGAGCGGAGCAGGTGGACTGCGGGGGGGGGCCGGAGCAGATAGACGCAGCTCGGGGGGAGGGCTGGAGCAGGTGGACGGCGGGGGCGGAGCGGAGCAGGTGGACGGCGGGGGGGGGGGGGCAGGAGCAAGTGGACTGCGGGGGTTGGGGGGATTGGCAGGGAAAGAGGTTGAGCACTGTAACATGACTTGGTTCTTATACCGTTACAGCTGTGTTTAGTGCGGACACTTCTCAAAGGTTTGCTGAATTTTCAGTATTTTGTATATGTGTATGTCCATACTTACTCACACACACACACGTGTGTGTGTGTGTGTGTGTGGGCTGACTTGATACACAGCCCATATCAAGAGGATAACATCAGCGGCATATGCCAGGCTGGCAAACATACGAACGACATTAAGAAACTTGTGTAAAGAATCATTCAGAACTTTGTATACCACATATGTCAGGCCAATCCTGGAGTATGCAGCCCCAGCATGGAGTCCATATCTAGTCAAGGATAAGACTAAACTGGAAAAGGCTTAAGACTCCGCCTTGGGGGGTCCCGAGTTCCATATTCATTGTTCTGGAGACTGCTCCATTGAAGCAAACCTTGGCTTTCCTTCCTGTCAGGTATTCTTCAACCCATTTCATGAGTCTCCCCTTGACACCCATGCATGCAAGCTCGTCCAGGATCGCAATCCCCTGTGCTTTGTCGAAGGCTCCTTTGATGTCAACAAATACAGAGTACCTAGCCGTGTCATTAGCCAAGTAATTAAGCCAAGTCTTAAGCCCTACACTATTCAATGTACTTATGAACGCCATTGCAAATATTGATTTTCCGGAAGGAACACAACAAGTGGGATATGCAGATGATGTCCTAATACAAGCTCCCACCTTGGGAAAAATTGAACAGTCCATTGAACTCCTCGGAAGGAAATGTATAGAGCTCGGTTTCACTCTCTCCACAAATAAGACGAAGGCATACTCCCATCACAAGCGGAGAGCAAATGAAGAACTGCAAATTAATGGTGTAACACTTGAATGGGTTGACCACTATCGGTACCTTGGCGTCACTGTCGGCTCTAACAAGGGAAATAAAGAGGAGCTCAATCAACTCATAGGAACATGCAAATGTCGACTCAGGACACTGAAAGCTATGACCTGGAATGGACATGGAGCCTCTATTGCCGTGCTCAAAATGATGTACACAGCCTATGTGCGCTCCGTTATAGACTATGCCGCACCAGTACTGTGCACCTACTCCCAAAGCGATATGAAAAGGCTTGAAAGCATTCAAAATGAAGCCATGACAATCATTCTTGGAGTTCCAAGAACTGCCAAAACGTCTAATCTACGAGAGGAGTTGTCCCTTCCCAGTGTTAAAAGCAGAATTCAGGAGCTGAATGCTAAGCTTGCAATTAGGATAGCCAGAGATCCCCATTACAATGATATTGCCAAGAAAAAACTGAGCTCTATGCTACTTTCAGGGGGAAACAGGAGAAGCAAAAAATGGCATCACAGAGCAGTCTGCTACCTTGAAGAGCTTCACCTGCTTGAGCAAGCCCGTGAGCTCCTGCCTGTAGAGAGGTTACCTCCCTGGGAGGATGACTCATGCAAGATCATCATCAATGAAATGGCAATGAAAAAATCCAACATGATACCACAAGAAATGAGGCACAAGTATCTCGAGGAAATTTATAAAGAAGCCGGAGATGAACTAGATCAAATCTACACTGACGGGTCATCTAATCCTATCAATGGCAGGGCTGGTGCAGCATACACGGTAATCAAGGATAATACCTTCCAACGCAGAAATGAAGAAAAAGCACGTATTGAGAACTATGTCTCTTCAACGCAAGCAGAGCTAACTGCCATTGTTATGGCGTTAAGGTTTCTTGAACGGAACACTAATGGTGCAGTGATTTGCACCGATTCAAAAGCAGCACTGCAAAGCCTAAGTAAAAATCAGGCAGAAAATCTTGCAATAGTCACTGAAATCAAGAGAGCTGTGAGAGTACTTACCAATCAGGGAAGAGTCATCAAGTTTCTGTGGATCCCCTCCCATGTTGGAATATGTGGAAATGAACGAGCAGATGTGCTGGCTGCTGAAGGGGCTGAAGGAGACCATATTGAATACTTCATACCCAAGACTCAACTACAAATTAGAGGTATTATCAGGCAACATCACCGTGACAAGGTAAATGAGGAAAGGAGGATAGAAGCACAAACCAGTGAATCTGTACGATGGTACAACATGGTTGCAGCTGGCAATCCCAATCAGTATGGCCGAAGAGGAGGACGACGAGGGAGAGAATCAGTAATAGCGAGAATCCGTCTTGGATACAAATATCCATGGAGATTTGGAATGGAAACAACAGTTGATCAGCGAAGTTGCAGAATCTGTGGTGAGAGTGATGGACACCGCCTTGACCACTATCTACGTGAATGTGAACACCTGAGAGACATTAGGAATAACTGTAGAATAATAAACCCCACATTGTTTGAGTTAGGAAAACACTATTTGTCAAATATTGATACTGTTCTTAAACGATTTCCCCATTTGGCACCCGCAAGATAACGTAAGCTTTTAAGGGTTGATAAATGTTAATCTTCTTGTTTGAGGAGCTGTTCACTTGAGACAGTTAAGCAAGTCCCAGCTGTGTCTGGGTACAAGTGACAGGATGAACAACCCAGCGGGTTTTCTTCCTATTGGGGAGTGTTGTACATTCTGCTATGGCGGTATGTTCACTCACAAGATGAGTGGCGCTGCCCAATAAACTCGCCCCTCGGGGCAAAATTTAAAAAAAATTTAAAACTGGAAAAGGTTCAAAGGTTTGCCACCAGACTAGTACCCGAGCTGAAAGGTATGAGCTACGAGGAGAGACTACGAGAATTAAACCTCACTTCGCTGGAAGACAGAAGAGTTAGGGGGGGACATGATCCCCACATTCAAGATTCTCAAGGGAATCGACAGGGTAGATAAAGACAGGTTATTTAACACAAGGGGTACATGCACTAGGGGACACAGGTGGAAACTGAGTGCCCAAATGAGCCACAGAGATATTAGAAAGAACTTTTTTAGTGTCAGATTGGTTGACAAATGGAATACATTAGGAAGTGATGTGGTGGAGGCTGACTCCATACACAGTTTCAAGTGTAGATATGATAGAGCCTAATAGGCTCAGGGCCTATTGGGCTCTATCATATCAGTTGATGGATGGGACCAAAGAGCCACCCCCGCAAGCACAACTAGGTGAGCACACACACACACACACACACATTATATATTTATATATATATATATATATATATATATATATATATATATATATATATATATATATATATATATATATATATATATATATATATATATATATATATATATATATATATATATATATATATACACACACACACACAAGCTTGAATGGTCCCCAAGCCAATATGCAACTGAAACTTCCCCACCCCCAGAAAAGATTTGAACCCAGAAGCACTATGGACCTTGGCGTACCTGGTACTTACCCAGGTAAGTTACCAGGGAAATTACTAGGTTATTTACCAGGGAAATTTTAATTTACTATTTAACTTAGTTTAATTTAACTATGGAAAACTCATGCCTTGAATATACCTCACATTTGCATGAACTCGCAAGGAATTTTAACATACAGAACACTTTCCCTATGAAAGAATCGAAACCTGGGCCAACCAGGTGCCTGGCCAGATCATTAACCAATAGGCCAAGCCTCAGATCGTTACAAGGATTGAAACTCGGCCGACTTTTCAACGAAATCTTAGTCCCCAACGTCACCAGAGGGATGGCTATAGATCAGACACTCATTTTCTATCAATCATATATACTTGGGAAAACTCGTGCCTTGAATATATCACTCACTTGCATGAACGCACAAGGAATTTTAACAAACAGAACACTTTTCTTATGAGAGAAGGTACAAGTAGGTGAGTACAACTATACGAGAGCAACTAAAGGAATGCATGTGAGTACAACTCACCAGCACTTCAGAAGTCAAGGAAGAGGAGGGGAAGGTGGGGAGGGGGGGGGGAGGGGGAGGGTGTGTAACGGGACTGTTTGAGGCCTGGCATGTATACAATGTAAGCCTACAAGAGTTTCCATGACGTGTTATGTTGCTGGATTATATAGGCATGTCTTGTAGATGAATATAGTGTGTTCATCTTCATAAAATACAGCAAGAAAAATAAAGAGTCAGATAATAAGGTTTTAAATAACTCTATCTCTGATTTTAGTTTTGAATTAAATTATTATTATAAAGTGATCAATGGTCGGTGGGGCGGAGATGGTTGACAAGACGGTCCCAACAGGCAAGGGTCAGTACCCAGCTGACCATCACCACGGTTGGCCAGCATTTATACCAGCGCGTAGTGACACCCCCCTCCCCCAGCTCTTCCCCTCCCTTCTCTTACCCATCCCCCCTCCTCCCCTTCCTTCTCTTACCCCTCTCCCCCTCCCTTCTTCCATTTCCTCTTCATCCCCCATTTTCTTAACCCTCCCCTCTACCCCTTCCTCCTCATCCCCCCATCTCTTACCCCTCCCCCCTCCTCTTCCCCTTCCTCTTCCCATTCCTCCTCTTCCCCTTCCTCCTTATCCACCCATCTCTTACCCCTTCTCTCTTCCCCCTCCTCCTCATCCTCCTTCTCTTACCCCTCCCCCTCCTCTTACCCATCCCCTCTTCCCACCTCCTCTTCCCCCTCCTCCTCATCCCCCTTCTCTTACTCCTCCCCTCTTTCCTTTCCCCCCTCATCCCCCTTCTCCTTTCCCCCCCTCCTCCCCTTCCTCATCATTCCCCTTCCTTTACCCCTCCCCCTTTCCCCCTTCTCTTACCCCTCCCCACTCCTCGTCTGCCTTCTCTTACCTCTCCTCTCTCCCCCTCCTCTTCCCCTTCCTCCTCGACCCCTAATCTTACCCCTACCCTTTTTCCTCCTCGTCATCCTCATCCTAATTCAATTACCCCCTTCTTCCTCTTCATCCCCTTCTCTTACCCCCCCCCTCCTCTTCCCCTTCCTCACTCATCCCCCTTCTTTTATCCCTCCCCTTCCTCTTCCCCTTCCTCCTCATCTTCTCTTACCCCTCCACATCCCCCTTTCCTTTCCCCTTTCCTTCCTCCTCTCCTCTCCCCCTCCTCTTCCCCATCCCCCTCTTACCTCCACTACTCCTCCCCCTGCTATTCTTCCCCTTCCTCATCTCCTCCGTCATTTAATTCCGCCCTCCCCGACGTCCTCCTTCCACCTTTTCGACTTCTTCCTCCTCCTTCTCCTCGACCTCCTCCTTCCTCCTCAACCTTATTCTTCTTCCTCCTCGGCCTCCTCCTTCCTACCTTACCTTCTCCTCCTTCATCTTCGACCTCCTACTTCTCCTTCCTCCTTCTCCTCCTTCCTCCTCGACCTCCTACTCCACCTTCCTCATCGACCTCATGCTCCACCTTTCTCCTCGACCTCCTACTCCTCCTTCCTTCTCGCCCTCCTACTCCTCCTTTCTCTTCGATCTCCTACTCCTCCTTCCTCCTCGACCTCCTACTCCACCTTCCTCCTCGCCCTCCTCCTGCTCCTTCCTCCTCAACCTCCTACTCCTCCTTCCTCCTCGCCCTCCTCCTGCTCCTTCCTCCTCAACCTCCTACTCCTCCTTCCTCCTCGCCCTCCTCCTGCTCCTTCATCCTCGACTTCCTACTCCTCATTCCTCCTCGTCCTCCATCCTCCTCGACCTCCTCCTCCTTCCTCCTTGACCTCCTACTCCTCCTTCCTCCTCGACCTCCTACTCCTCCTCCCTCCTCGACCTCCTACTCTTCCTTTTTCCTCGACCTCCTCCTCCTCCTTCTTCCTCGACCTCCTCCTCCTCCTTCTTCCTCGACCTCCTCCTCCTCCTTCCTCCTCGACCTCCTCCTCCTTCCTCCTCGACCTCCTCCTCCTCCTTCCTCCTCGACCTCCTCCTCCATCCTCCTCGCCCTCCTCATCCTCCTTCATCCTGGTTGATGGGGTTCTGGGAGTTCTTCTACTCCCCAAGCCCGGCCCGAGGCCAGGTTTGACTTGTGAGAGTTTGGTCCACTAGGCTGTTGCTTGGAGCAGCCCGCAGGCCCACATGCCCACCACAGCCGGGTTGGTCCGGCAATCCTTGGAGGAATATATCTAGTTTCCTCTTGAAGATGTCCACGGTTGTTCCGGCAATATTTCTTATGCTTGCTGGGAGGACGTTGAACAACCGTGGACCTCTGATGTTTATACAGTGTTCTCTGATTGTGCCTATGGCACCCCTGCTCTTCACTGGTTTTATTCTGCATTTTCTTCCATATCGTTCACTCCAGTAAGTTGTTCTTTTTACTGTGCAGATTTGGTACTTGGACCTCCAGTATCTTCCAGGTGTATATTATTTCATATCTCTCTCGTATTCTTTCTAGTGAGTACATTTGGAGATAATTTAGGTGTTTTATCTCGTCTATGCGTGCCGTATATGTTCTTTGTATTCCCTCTATTTCAGCAATCTCTCCTGCTCTGAAGGGAGAAGTGAGTACTGAGCAGTACTCAAGACGGGACAACACAAGTGACTTGAAGAGTACAACCATTGTAATGGGATCCCTGGATTTGAAAGTTTTCGTAATCCATCCTATCATTTTTCTGGCTGTCACAATATTTGCTTGGTTATGCTCCCTAAACGTTAGGTCATCAGACATCATTATTCCCAAATCCTTTACATACTGTTTTCCTACTATGGGCACATTTGATTGTGTTTTGTACCCTGTATTATGTTTCAGGTCCTCATTTTTACAGTACCTGAGTACCTGGAATTTATCACTGTTAAACATCATGTTATTTTTTGATGCCCAGTCGAAAACTTTATTAATATCAGCTTGAAGTTTTTCAATGTCTTCAGCCGAGGTAATTTTCATACTGATTTTTGTGTCATCTGCAAAGGATGATACGAAGCTGTGACTTGTATTTTTGTCTATATCTGATATGAGAATAAGGAAAAGCAGTGGTGCAAGGACCGAACCCTGATGTACAGAGCTTTTAACTGCGCTCGGACTAGATTTTATTTGGTTGACCGTTACTCGCTGAGTCCTGTTTGACAGAAAACTGAGTATCCAGCGTCCTACTTTACCGGTTATTCCCATTGACTTCATTTTATGTGCTATCACGCCATGGTCACATTTATCGAAAGCCTTTGCGAAGTCCATGTATATCACATCAGCATTCTGTTTTTCTTCTAATGCCTCAGTGACTTTCTCGTAGTGCTCAAGTAGCTGTGAGAGGCACGATCTTCCCGCTCGAAATCCATGTTGGCCTGGGTTGTGAAGGTCATTGGTCTCCACGAAATTGGTGACCTGACTCCTAATCACTCTCTCAAATACTTTTATTATGTGCGATATGTTAGTGCAACTGGTCTATAATTTTTTGCCAATTCTTGGCAATGAATTCTTCTTCTGTAATTCTTTGTCAATTCTTAATTCTTCCCTAGTGCTAGAGAGCACTAGCGTCTTGAAGAGTATCATCATCTGTGCAGCATCTTTAGTGTGAGGTTAAACTCCGTGTTATTTTCTGTAGCCCATAGAAAGACCTGATCTACATCTGATTGAGGTTTGCCGTGTCCTCTAAGTTGCCTACTCTCATGAAGATCCTAGTGTCATCTGCAAAGGATGATACAGTGCTATAATAGGTTGTGTTCTTGTCTATGTCCGATATGAGAATGAGAAAACGTACTAGAGCAAGCACAGTACCCAGGGGGACTGAGCTCTTCACGGTTGATGGGCTGGATTTTATTTTGTTGACTACGCCACATTAGGTTCTGTTAGTTTGTAGGGGAGGCGAGTTCTATTAGGGGAGGCGAGAGGAGGGGACGCCACACGGGAAGAAAGTATATTACCTGGATTTACCTAGAGCCTATTCCGGGGCCGAGGGTAAGTTTGCGTCCTGCCGGGAAACAGCTGCTACCACACTTCCCGGGAGTTGTGTAGCAGCTCCAGCAGGATGTTGCCGCCTCCGCCCGCCTCCCACCTCCACACCTCCCGCCTCCGCACCTTCCACATCTCCCGCCTCCACACCTCCCACCTCCACACCTCCCGCCTCCACACCTTCCGCCTCCACACCTCCCGCCTCCACACATCCCGCCTCCACACCTCCCACCTCCACACCTCCCACTTCCACACCTCCTGCCTCCACACCTTCCACCTCCACACCTCCCGCCTCCACACCTCCCACCTCCACACCTCCTGCCTCCACACCTTCCACACCTCCCGCCTCCACACCTCCCACCTCCACACCTCCTGCCTCCACACCTTCCACACCTCCCGCCTCCACACCTCCCGCCTCAACACTTCCCACCTCCCACCTCCACACCTCCCGCCTCCACACCTCCCACCTCTACACCTCCCGCCTCGACACCTCCCACCTCCACACCTCCCGCCTCCACACCTCCCACCTCCACACCTCCCGCCTCCACACTTCCCGCCTCTACACCTCCCACCTCCACACCTCCCGCCTCCACACCTCCCACGGCCACACCTCCCACCCACACCTCATCAACTACCTCATCTCCACCTCATACCTTCATCACGGGGGCTTGTTCTATACTAAAGTTAACCCCACTGATACACTACGTCATCCTTAATCATCATTTTGGGTTAAAAACCATCTTGACCAGGACCTCTGAGCTCGTAAACTGTTTAGTGAATGTTCACTGTACTGTATACCACCAGAGGATACTCCCAGAGGCGTGCCCCCCCCCCTCCCCGCTCTGTAGACTGTACTGTGTACCACCAGAGGATACTCCCAGAGGCGTGTGCCCCCCCTCCCCGCTCTGTAGACTGTACTGTGTACCACCAGAGGATACTCCCAGAGGCGTGTCCCCCCCCTCCCCGCTCTGTAGACTGTACTGTGTACCACCCGAGGATACTCCCAGAGGCGTGTCCCCCCCCCTTTCCCCGCTCTGTAGACTGTACTGTGTACCACCAGAGGATACTCCCAGAGGCGTTTCCCCCCCCCCCTCCCCGCTCTGTAGACTGTACTGTATACCACCAGAGGATACTCCCAGAGGCGTGTCCCCCCCCCCCCCCCCCCCCCCGCCGCCTCTAACGCGTCCAACGGTCCAGCAACAACTTGTGTGAACAGTGACGTTGTCTCTGGTGGCGGGCACACGATGACAGGCCTTACCTTATCTTACCTTACCTTACCTTATCTTACCTTACCTTACCTTACCTTACCTTACCTTACCTTATCTTATCTTACCTTCACATGGGTGCGGGGCTTACCTCATACACCGGGCTGTGATTGATACTTCAGGCTGCATCCTTGCCCTCCTATTCCTCCTCCTCCTCTTCGCCCTCCTCCTCCTGCCTCCTCGCCCTCTTCCTCCTTCTTCTTCGACCTCCTCCTCTTTCCTCCTTCTCCTTCCTCCTTCCTCTTCGACCCTCTCCTCGCCCTCCTCCTCCTCCTCCTCCTCCTTTCTCCTCGACCTCCTACTCCTCTTTCCTCCTCTCCATCCTCCACCTACCTCCTCGCCCTCCTCCTCCTCCTCCTCCCTCCTCGCCCTCCTCCTCCTCCCTCCTCGCCCTCCTCATCCTCCTCCTCCTCCTAATCATAACTAGTACACCACAACTTGATACACCACAACTAGTACACCACTACTACCACACCACAACTAGAACACCACAACTACCACACCACAACTAGAACACCAATACTACCACACCACAACTAGAACACCACAACTAGTACACCACTACTACCACACCACAACTAGAACACCACAACTATTACACCACTAATACCACACCACAACTAGAACCCCACAACTAGTATACCACTACTAGAACCCCACAACTAGTACACCACTACTACCACACCACAACTAGTATACCACTACTACCACACCACAACTATAACATCACAACTAGTACACCACAACCATTACACCACTAATACCACACCACAACTAGTTCACCACTACTACCACACCACAACTAGTATACCACTACTAGAACCCCACAACTAGTACACCGCTACTACCACACCACAACTAGTTCACCACTACTACCACGTAACACTGTAAAAGTGTTTGGTTTAGGTTAATACATACATAGAGTACATGAGTCACAGACAAGGATCGGAGAGGCGCCAGTTGTCTGCCTGAGATCTCACACCTCTAACCGTTAACGACCCCAAGTGACCTGAGGTCAGATCATGAGAATTTCACCTTGCTTCCGCTAAGCTTATAATTGTAGTCTGGTAGCCTTCAAACATGCCGACGTTTAAGGAGTGGCTTGGTAGTGCCGGAGGCTATCTACTTGTGGGCGGAGTTAGCTACTAGGTTCCCCAATATAAACTGGGAGAGCTATCGAGCATTAAGCAATAGGAGACCGGCCAGCGGAGCAGAGCAGAGGCCAGCCGTCGAGATAGGCCGTCACCAGACGGGGGGTGACGCTGCCTGAAAATTGCAGACCCCCCCCCCCCTCTCTATTCAACTTAGACTCAGTCCTCGGTGAGTGAACATTAAGGTGACTTGTCGTGTTTTACAAGTGTTGTGTGATGATCAGGGGCAGTCAAGTTGTAGGGTTCTCGAATTCTTGGATGATGACTCACTTTGCATATTAAACTGGAACATTTTAATTGAATTGCTAAATTATGATACTTCATGTGAAATATAATTATGAATTTATTATTTAAATTGTGTTTAACTTTGTTCCCTAGAGATTTTGAGTTGAGATGAGAAAGCCTCTGTAGTTACTGGTTTCATGGTTTAGAATGAGTACATGATAAAGATGGGACCATACTAATAATGATCTCTTGATAACATCTTTTGAGAATTTTGTGATACAGGCAAGTTCCATTCCTTGTCTTGTATGTAATGATCATGAATGGATGGTGGCAGCATTTCGTCTTCTACTATCTACTCTTCTACTTCTACTATCTACTCTTCTCCTTCTACCTATCTACACCTCTCCCTCCACCCCCTCTCTAAACTCTCACTTTCAACTAATGACCCTCCTCGCTCCTCCCACCTCCCTACCTCTTACCCCAAACCCTCACTAATTACTTCACTATTCATTTCTTTCCTTTCGTTTCCTCTTATACGTTTGTGGCAATGATTCTGTATTCTAGAGTTCTCTCTAGAGTTTCGGGTAACTGATCAAGTTACGGCGCCTTGTAGTCTTAGCACCTAGGTAGTCAAATACCTAGGTTACAAGGTGTTGAACGAGAGAGGTTGCCTTAGGAACTCTGGAGGTGCTCTAGAATAGTTAGCTAACTGGGGACGGGATAACGGACAAGAGAGAGCTGTTTCCCCCGGCCTCGTTAGTTAACTGGGGGGTGGAATAATGGACAAGATAGAGCTATTTCCCCCACCCCCCGTTACAATGGTGGCAGCGGTGGGATAGGATGTAACACTGTAAAAGTGTTTGGTTTAGGTTAATACATACATAGAGTACATGAGTCACAGACAAGGATCGGAGAGGCGCCAGTTGTCTGCCTGAGATCTCACACCTCTAACCGTTAACGACCCCAAGTGACCTGAGGTCAGATCATGAGAATTTCACCTTGCTTCCGCTAAGCTTATAATTGTAGTCTGGTAGCCTTCAAACATGCCGACGTTTAAGGAGTGGCTTGGTAGTGCCGGAGGCTATCTACTTGTGGGCGGAGTTAGCTACTAGGTTCCCCAATATAAACTCGGAGAGCTATCGAGCATTAAGCAATAGGAGACCGGCCAGCGGAGCAGAGCAGAGGCCAGCCGTCGAGATAGGCCGTCACCAGACGGGGGGTGACGCTGCCTGAAAATTGCAGACCCCCCCCCCCTCTCTATTCAACTTAGACTCAGTCCTCGGTGAGTGAACATTAAGGTGACTTGTCGTGTTTTACAAGTGTTGTGTGATGATCAGGGGCAGTCAAGTTGTAGGGTTCTCGAATTCTTGGATGATGACTCACTTTGCATATTAAACTGGAACATTTTAATTGAATTGCTAAATTATGATACTTCATGTGAAATATAATTATGAATTTATTATTTAAATTGTGTTTAACTTTGTTCCCTAGAGATTTTGAGTTGAGATGAGAAAGCCTCTGTAGTTACTGGTTTCATGGTTTAGAATGAGTACATGATAAAGATGGGACCATAATAATAATGATCTCTTGATAACATCTTTTGAGAATTTTGTGATACAGGCAAGTTCCATTCCTTGTCTTGTATGTAATGATCATGAATGGATGGTGGCAGCATTTCGTCTTCTACTATCTACTCTTCTACTTCTACTATCTACTCTTCTCCTTCTACCTATCTACACCTCTCCCTCCACCCCCTCTCTAAACTCTCACTTTCAACTAATGACCCTCCTCGCTCCTCCCACCTCCCTACCTCTTACCCCAAACCCTCACTAATTACTTCACTATTCATTTCTTTCCTTTCGTTTCCTCTTATACGTTTGTGGCAATGATTCTGTATTCTAGAGTTCTCTCTAGAGTTTCGGGTAACTGATCAAGTTACGGCGCCTTGTAGTCTTAGCACCTAGGTAGTCAAATACCTAGGTTACAAGGTGTTGAACGAGAGAGGTTGCCTTAGGAACTCTGGAGGTGCTCTAGAATAGTTAGCTAACTGGGGACGGGATAACGGACAAGAGAGAGCTGTTTCCCCCGGCCTCGTTAGTTAACTGGGGGGTGGAATAATGGACAAGATAGAGCTATTTCCCCCACCCCCCGTTCTGCAGACGACCCCAGACGACCCAGTAAAGATGGAAGAGGAGCAACAACGACTCCAGTCTGTACCACCAACATCGGTCTACCCAGGATGGACCCCAGGACGGACGGACCCCAATGGACCCCAGGTCGCTTGTCAAAGACCCATGGGAGGAGGAAGAGAGAAGAAAGAAGAGAGAAGAAAGAAGAGGGAAGAAGGAAGAGAGAAGAAAGAAGAAGAAGAAGATAAGACAAGCTGAGTGAGACACGATGCCTGTGTCCCTTGCTGGTATCAGCATCATTGCATGGAGCGTAATTGCAAGACAGGATCGTTTGCCTTAACTGGCCGCCCCTCCTACAAGCATGTTGCTCTGTTGAGTGATTCTTCCTGTGTCATGCGGACTTGATTTGGCTGTCAGAAGTAGCTCTCTGAAGGAGGCGTGCTGGAGCAACAGGGAGGAAGAAGAGTAGGATGGGATTTCTACTGTTGGCAACTATATGAAGGTCTCGAAACTTGTAGTCCCTATAGCTGTGAAGAACCCCAATATACGTCTCTCATGGTGACTGACGTAGGGCCAATTACAGATCAGCTGGGACAACCGAATTCCACGGTCCTGTGCGCAGTTCAAGTAGTAACGGCTTTCGGGTTGACCAAGGGTTGTTGTGCGTTAACGACGGAGAAGCGACGGAGGCAGTTGTGTTGAAGAAATGTGGTACAGGATTATCTACAAGACCAAGCAGTGACGTCGCCCAGCCAGAGACAATGGACGTCTGTCTATATATTTCATTTTTTTAGAGTAGGATGATGTATATTTGTTTAGCTAGGATGTATTCTTTTCGTTAATAAAGTTGTCGCACACAGCTAGCTTGCTTTAGCAGTGTTGCAAAAACTTTATTTTCGGGGAGAAGGGGAGATGTAACACTGTAAAAGTGTTTGGTTTAGGTTAATACATACATAGAGTACATGAGTCACAGACAAGGATCGGAGAGGCGCCAGTTGTCTGCCTGAGATCTCACACCTCTAACCGTTAACGACCCCAAGTGACCTGAGGTCAGATCATGAGAATTTCACCTTGCTTCCGCTAAGCTTATAATTGTAGTCTGGTAGCCTTCAAACATGCCGACGTTTAAGGAGTGGCTTGGTAGTGCCGGAGGCTATCTACTTGTGGGCGGAGTTAGCTACTAGGTTCCCCAATATAAACTCGGAGAGCTATCGAGCATTAAGCAATAGGAGACCGGCCAGCGGAGCAGAGCAGAGGCCAGCCGTCGAGATAGGCCGTCACCAGACGGGGGGTGACGCTGCCTGAAAATTGCAGACCCCCCCCCCCTCTCTATTCAACTTAGACTCAGTCCTCGGTGAGTGAACATTAAGGTGACTTGTCGTGTTTTACAAGTGTTGTGTGATGATCAGGGGCAGTCAAGTTGTAGGGTTCTCGAATTCTTGGATGATGACTCACTTTGCATATTAAACTGGAACATTTTAATTGAATTGCTAAATTATGATACTTCATGTGAAATATAATTATGAATTTATTATTTAAATTGTGTTTAACTTTGTTCCCTAGAGATTTTGAGTTGAGATGAGAAAGCCTCTGTAGTTACTGGTTTCATGGTTTAGAATGAGTACATGATAAAGATGGGACCATACTAATAATGATCTCTTGATAACATCTTTTGAGAATTTTGTGATACAGGCAAGTTCCATTCCTTGTCTTGTATGTAATGATCATGAATGGATGGTGGCAGCATTTCGTCTTCTACTATCTACTCTTCTACTTCTACTATCTACTCTTCTCCTTCTACCTATCTACACCTCTCCCTCCACCCCCTCTCTAAACTCTCACTTTCAACTAATGACCCTCCTCGCTCCTCCCACCTCCCTACCTCTTACCCCAAACCCTCACTAATTACTTCACTATTCATTTCTTTCCTTTCGTTTCCTCTTATACGTTTGTGGCAATGATTCTGTATTCTAGAGTTCTCTCTAGAGTTTCGGGTAACTGATCAAGTTACGGCGCCTTGTAGTCTTAGCACCTAGGTAGTCAAATACCTAGGTTACAAGGTGTTGAACGAGAGAGGTTGCCTTAGGAACTCTGGAGGTGCTCTAGAATAGTTAGCTAACTGGGGACGGGATAACGGACAAGAGAGAGCTGTTTCCCCCGGCCTCGTTAGTTAACTGGGGGGTGGAATAATGGACAAGATAGAGCTATTTCCCCCACCCCCCGTTACAACCACACCACAACTAGTATACCACTACTACCACACCACAACTAGTACACCACTACTACCACACCACAACTAGTACACCACAACTACCACACCACTACTAGTACACCACTACTACCACACCACTACTAGTACACCACTACTACCACACCATTACTAGTACACCATTACTACCACACCACTACTAGTACACCACTACTACCACACCACTACTAGTACACCACAACTAGTACACCACAACTACCACACCACTACTAGTACACCACTACTACCACACCACTACTACCACACCACTACTAGTACACCACAACTAGTACACCACTACTACCACACCACAACTGGTACACCACAACTAGTACACCACAACTACCACACCACTACTAGTACACCACAACTAGTACACCACTACTACCACACCACAACTAGTACACCACAACTAGTACACCACTACTACCACACCAGAACTAGTACACCACAACTAGTACACCACTACTACCACACCACTACTAGTACACCACAACTAGTACACCACAACTAGTACACCACAACTAGTACACCACTACTAGTACACCACAACTAGTACACCACTACTACCACACCACAACTAGTACACCACTACTAGTACACCACAACTAGAACACCACAACTAGTACACCACAACTAGTACACCACAACTAGTACACCACTACTACCACACCACAACTAGTACACCACTACTACCACACCACAACTAGTACACCACTACTAGTACACCACAACTAGAACACCACAACTAGTACACCACAACTAGTACACCACAACTAGTACACCACTACTACCACACCACAACTAGTACACCACTACTAGTACACCACAACTAGTACACCACTACTAGTACACCACAACTAGTACACCACAACTAGTACACCACTACTAGTACACCACTACTAGTACACCACAACTAGAACACCACAACTAGTACACCACAACTAGTACACCACAACTAGTACACCACTACTAGTACACCACAACTAGTACACCACAACTAGAACATCACAACTAGTACACCACAACTAGTACACCACAACTAGTGCACCACTACTACCACACCACAACTAGTACACCACTACTAGTACACCACAACTAGTACACCACAACTAGTGCACCACTACTACCACACCACAACTAGTACACCACTACTAGTACACCACAACTAGTACACCACTACTACCACACCACAACTAGTACACCACTACTAGTACACCACAACTAGAACACCACAACTAGTACACCACAACTAGTACACCACAACTAGAACACCACTACTACCACACCACAACTAGAACACCACAACTAGTACACCCCAACTAGTTCACCCCAACTAGTTCACCACTACTACCACACCACAACCAGTACTCCACTACTACCACACCACAATTAGTACACCACAACTAGTACACCACTACTACCACACCACAACCAGTACTCCACTACTACCACACCACAATTAGTACACCACAACTACCACACCACAACTAGTATACCACTACTACCACACCACAACTAGTACACCACTACTACCACACCACAACTAGTACACCATTACTACCACACCACAACTAGTACACCACTACTACCACACCACAACTAGTACATCACAACTAGATACACCACAACTAGTACACCACTACTACCACACCACAACTAGTACACCACTACTACCACACCACAATTAGAACACCACAACTACCACACCACAACTAGAACACCACAACTAATACACCACTACTACCACACCACAACTAGAACACCACAACTAGTACACCACAACTAGTACACCACAACTAATACACCACTACTACCACACCACAACTAGAACACCACAACTAGTACACCACAACTAGTACACCACTACTACCACACCACAACTAGAACACCACAACTATTACACCACTACTACCACACCACAACTATTACACCACTAATACCACACCACAACTAGTTCACCACTACTACCACACCACAACTAGTACACCACAACTAGATACACCACAACTAGTACACCACTACTACCACACCACAACTAGTACACCACTACTACCACCCCACAAATAGAACACCACAACTAGATACACCACAACTAGTACACCACTACTTCCACACCACAACTAGAACATCACAACTAGTACACAACAACTATTACACCACTAATACCACACCACAACTAGTTCACCACTACTACCACACCACAACTAGTAGACCACAACTAGATACACCACAACTAGTACACCACTACTACCACACCACAACTAGTACACCACTACTACCACACCACAACTAGAACACCACAACTACCACACCACAACTAGAAAACCACAACTAGTACACCACTACTACCACACCACAACTAGAACACCACAACTAGTACACCACAACTAGAACACCACAACTAGAACCCTCAACTAGTACACCACTACTACCACACCACAACTAGAACACCACAACTAGTACACCACTACTACCACACCACAACTAGAACACCACAACTAGTACACCACTACTACCACACCACAACTAGAACACCACAACTAGTACACCACTACTACCACACCACAACTAGAACATCACAACTAGTACACCACAACTATTACACCACTAATACCACACCACAACTAGTTCACCACTACTACCACACCACAACTAGTATACCACTACTACCACACCACAACTAGTATACCACTACTACCACACCACAACTAGTTCACAACTACTACCACACCACAACTAGTACACCACAACTACCACACCACAACTACCACACCACTACTAGTACACCACTACTAGTACACCACTACTACCACACCACTACTAGTACACCACAACTAGTACACCACAACTAGTACACCACAACTAGTACACCACTACTAGTACACCACAACTAGTACACCACTACTACCACACCACAACTAGTACACCACTACTAGTACACCACAACTAGAACACCACAACTAGTACACCACAACTAGTACACCACAACTAGTACACCACTACTAGTACACCACAACTAGTACACCACTACTACCACACCACAACTAGTACACCACAACTACCACACCACAACTACCACACCACTACTAGTACACCACTACTAGTACACCACTACTACCACACCACTACTAGTACACCACAACTAGTACACCACAACTAGTACACCACAACTAGTACACCACTACTAGTACACCACAACTAGTACACCACTACTACCACACCACAACTAGTACACCACTACTAGTACACCACAACTAGAACACCACAACTAGTACACCACAACTAGAACACCACAACTAGTACACCACAACTAGTACACCACAACTAGTACACCACTACTACCACACCACAACTAGTACACCACTACTAGTACACCACAACTAGTACACCACTACTAGTACACCACAACTAGTACACCACAACTAGTACACCACTACTAGTACACCACTACTAGTACACCACAACTAGAACACCACAACTAGTACACCACAACTAGTACACCACAACTAGTACACCACTACTAGTACACCACAACTAGTACACCACAACTAGAACATCACAACTAGTACACCACAACTAGCACACCACAACTAGTGCACCACTACTACCACACCACAACTAGTACACCACTACTAGTACACCACAACTAGTACACCACTACTAGTACACCACAACTAGTACACCACAACTAGTGCACCACTACTACCACACCACAACTAGTACACCACTACTAGTACACCACAACTAGTACACCACTACTACCACACATCAACTAGTACACCACTACTAGTACACCACAACTAGAACACCACAACTAGTACACCACAACTAGTACACCACAAATAGAACACCACTACTACCACACCACAACTAGAACACCACAACTAGTACACCCCAACTAGTTCACCCCAACTAGTTCACCACTACTACCACACCACAACCAGTACTCCACTACTACCACACCACAATTAGTACACCACAACTAGTACATCACTACTACCACACCACAACCAGTACTCCACTACTACCACACCACAATTAGTACACCACAACTACCACACCACAACTAGTATACCACTACTACCACACCACAACTAGTACACCACTACTACCACACCACAACTAGTACACCATTACTACCACACCACAACTAGTACACCACTACTACCACACCACAACTAGTACACCACAACTAGATACACCACAACTAGTACACCACTACTACCACACCACAACTAGTACACCACTGCTACCACACCACAACTAGTACACCACAACTAGATACACCACAACTAGTACACCACTACTACCACACCACAACTAGTACACCACTACTACCACACCACAACTAGAACACCACAACTACCACACCACAACTAGAACACCACAACTAATACACCACTACTACCACACCACAACTAGAACACCACAACTATTACACCACTACTACCACACCACAACTATTACACCACTAATACCACACCACAACTAGTTCACCACTACTACCACACCACAACTAGTACACCACAACTAGATACACCACAACTAGTACACCACTACTACCACACCACAACTAGTACACCACTACTACCACCCCACAAATAGAACACCACAACTAGATACACCACAACTAGTACACCACTACTTCCACACCACAACTAGAACATCACAACTAGTACACAACAACTATTACACCACTAATACCACACCACAACTAGTTCACCACTACTACCACACCACAACTAGTAGACCACAACTAGATACACCACAACTAGTACACCACTACTACCACAACACAACTAGTACACCACTACTACCACACCACAACTAGAACACCACAACTACCACACCACAACTAGAAAACCACAACTAGTACACCACTACTACCACACCACAACTAGAACACCACAACTAGTACACCACAACTAGAACACCACAACTAGAACCCTCAACTAGTACACCACTACTACCACACCACAACTAGAACACCACAACTAGTACACCACTACTACCACACCACAACTAGAACACCACAACTAGTACACCACTACTACCACACCACAACTAGAACACCACAACTAGTACACCACTACTACCACACCACAACTAGAACATCACAACTAGTACACCACAACTATTACACCACTAATACCACACCACAACTAGTTCACCACTACTACCACACCACAACTAGTATACCACTACTACCACACCACAACTAGTATACCACTACTACCACACCACAACTAGTTCACCACTACTACCACACCACAACTAGTACACCACAACTACCACACCACAACTACCACACCACTACTAGTACACCACTACTAGTACACCACTACTACCACACCACTACTAGTACACCACAACTAGTACACCACAACTAGTACACTACAACTAGTACACCACTACTAGTACACCACAACTAGTACACCACTACTACCACACCACAACTAGTACACCACTACTAGTACACCACAACTAGAACACCACAACTAGTACACCACAACTAGTACACCACAACTAGTACACCACTACTAGTACACCACAACTAGTACACCACTACTACCACACCACAACTAGTACACGTCTACTACCACACCACAACTAGTACACCACTACTAGTACACCACAACTAGTACACCACAACTAGAACACCACAACTAGTACACCACAACTAGTACACCACAACTAGTACACCACTACTACCACACCACAACTAGTACACCACTACTACCACACCACAACTAGTACACCACTACTAGTACACCACAACTAGAACCCAACAACTAGTACACCACAACTAGTACACCACTACTACCACAACACAACTAGTACACCACTACTACCACACCACAACTAGAACACCACAACTACCACACCACAACTAGAAAACCACAACTAGTACACCACTACTACCACACCACAACTAGAACACCACAACTAGTACACCACAACTAGAACACCACAACTAGAACCCTCAACTAGTACACCACTACTACCACACCACAACTAGAACACCACAACTAGTACACCACTACTACCACACCACAACTAGAACACCACAACTAGTACACCACTACTACCACACCACAACTAGAACACCACAACTAGTACACCACTACTACCACACCACAACTAGAACATCACAACTAGTACACCACAACTATTACACCACTAATACCACACCACAACTAGTTCACCACTACTACCACACCACAACTAGTATACCACTACTACCACACCACAACTAGTATACCACTACTACCACACCACAACTAGTTCACCACTACTACCACACCACAACTAGTACACCACAACTACCACACCACAACTACCACACCACTACTAGTACACCACTACTAGTACACCACTACTACCACACCACTACTAGTACACCACAACTAGTACACCACAACTAGTACACTACAACTAGTACACCACTACTAGTACACCACAACTAGTACACCACTACTACCACACCACAACTAGTACACCACTACTAGTACACCACAACTAGAACACCACAACTAGTACACCACAACTAGTACACCACAACTAGTACACCACAACTAGTACACCACAACTAGAACACCACAACTAGTACACCACAACTAGTACACCACAACTAGTACACCACTACTACCACACCACAACTAGTACACCACTACTACCACACCACAACTAGTACACCACTACTAGTACACCACAACTAGAACCCAACAACTAGTACACCACAACTAGTACACCACAACTAGTACACCACAACTAGTACACCACTACTACCACACCATAACTAGTACACCACTACTACCACACCACAACTAGTACACCACTACTAGTACACCACAACTTGAACATCACAACTAGTACACCACAACTAGTACACCACAACTAGTACACCACTACTAGTACACCACAACTTGAACATCACAACTAGTACACCACAACTAGTACACCACTACTACCACACCACAACTAGTACACCACTACTAGTACACCACAACTAGAACACCACAACTAGTACACCACAAATAGTACACCACAACTAGTACACCACCACTACCACACCACAACTAGTACACCACTACTACCACACCACAACTAGAACATCACAACTAGTACACCACAACTAGTACACCACTACTACCACACCACAACTAGTATACTACTACTACCACCCCACAACTAGTACACCACATTTCCACACCACAACTAGTACACCACTACTACCACACCACAACTAGTATACTACTACTACCACACCACAACTAGTATACCACAACTAGTACACCACTACTACCACACCACAACTAGTACACCACAACTAGTACACCACTACTACCACACCACAACTAGTACACCACAACTAGTACACCACATCTAGTACACCACAACTAGTACACCACAACTAGTACACCACAACTACCACACCACAACTAGTACACCACAACTAGTACACCACTACTACCACACTACAGCTAGTACACCACAGCTAGTACACCACTACTACCACACCACAACTAGTACACCACAACTAGTACACCACAACTGCCACACCACCACTAGAACATCACAACTAGTACACCACAACTACCACACCACAACTAGTACACCACTACTACCACACCACAACTAGTACACCACAACTACCACACCACTACTACCACACCACAACTAGTTCACCACAACTTGTACACCACAACTAGTACACCACAACTAGTTCACCACAACTTGTACACCACTACTACCACACCACAACTAGTATACCACTACTACCACACCACAACTAGTACACCACAACTAGTACACCACTACTACCACACCACAACTAGTACACCACAACTAGTACACCACTACTAGTACACCACAACTAGTACACCACAACTAGTTCACCACAACTTGTACACCACTACTACCACACCACAACTAGTACACCACAACTAGTATACCACTACTACCACACCACAACTAGTACACCACAACTAGTACACCACTACTACCACACCACAACTAGTACACCACTACTAGTACACCACAACTAGTACACTACAACTAGTACACCACAACTAGTTCTCCACAACTTGTACACCACAACTAGTACACCACAGCTAGTACACCACTACTACCACACCACAACTAGTACACCACAACTAGTACACCACAACTGCCACACCACCACTAGAACATCACAACTAGTACACCACAACTACCACACCACAACTAGTACACCACTACTACCACACCACAACTAGTACACCACAACTACCACACCACTACTACCACACCACAACTAGTTCACCACAACTTGTACACCACAACTAGTACACCACAACTAGTTCACCACAACTTGTACACCACTACTACCACACCACAACTAGTATACCACTACTACCACACCACAACTAGTACACCACAACTAGTACACCACTACTACCACACCACAACTAGTACACCACAACTAGTACACCACTACTAGTACACCACAACTAGTACACCACAACTAGTTCACCACAACTTGTACACCACTACTACCACACCACAACTAGTACACCACAACTAGTATACCACTACTACCACACCACAACTAGTACACCACAACTAGTACACCACTACTACCACACCACAACTAGTACACCACTACTAGTACACCACAACTAGTACACTACAACTAGTACACCACAACTAGTTCACCACAACTTGTACACCACAACTAGTACACCACAACTAGTACACCACTACTACCACACCACAACTAGTACACCACAACTAGTACACCACTACTACCACACCACAACTAGTACACCACAACTAGTACACCACTACTACCACACCACAACTAGTACACCACAACTAGTACACCACAACTAGTACACCACAACTACCACACCACGACTAGTACACCACTACTACCACACCACAACTAGTATACTACTACTACTACACCACAAATAGTACACCACAACTAGTACACCACTACTACCACACCACAACTAGTACACCACAACTAGTACACCACAACTAGTTCACCACAACTACCACACCACGACTAGTACACCACTACTACCACACCGCAACTAGTATACTACTACAACCACACCACAATTAGTACACTACAACTAGTACACCACAACTACCACACCACAACTAGTACACCACAACTACCACACCACAACTAGTACACCACTACTACCACACCACAGCTAGTACACCACAACTAGTACACCACAACTAGTACACCATAACTACCACACCACAACTAGTACACCACAACTACCACACCACAACTAGTACACCATTACTACCACACCACAACTAGTACACCACAACTACCACACCACAACTAGTACACTACTACTATCACACCACAACTAGTACACCACTACCAACACACAACAACTGGTACACCACTACTACCACACCACAACTAGTACACCACTACTACCACACCACAACTAGTACACCACTACTACCACACCACAACTTGTACACCACTACTACCACACCACAACTAGTACACCACTACCACCACACCACAACTAGTACACCACTACTACCACACCACAACTAGTACACCACTACTACCACACCACAACTAGTACACCACTACTACCACACCACAACTAGTACACCACTACTACCACACCACAACTAGTACACCACTACTACCACACCACAACTTGTACACCACTACTACCACACCACAACTAGTACACCACTACCACCACACCACAACTAGTACACCACTACTACCAAACCACAACTAGTACACCACTACTACCACACCACAACTGGTACACCACTACTACCACACCACAACTAGTACGTCACTACTACCACACCACAACTAGTACGTCACTACTACCACACCACAACTGGTACACCACTACTACCACACCACAACTCGTACACCACTACTACCACACCACAACTAGTACGTCACTACTACCACACCACTACTACTGTGAGATTTTTTCTACGCCTACCTCCCTTAGGAGGTGGACTACAAGTTTAAAGGCTGCTCACGGCAGTTAAGCATGAGTCCAATAGAAAAAGGAAAAGCGGGAGCAAACCGCCAGGCCTCCACCACCAGGGGTGAAAACCTGTCCACAATAGGCCGCTGGCTCCTCCTAGTTAAACAGGACGTTAAAACTAATAAAGGGCAACCGACGGGTTCTCACAATCAAATATTTATATTTGACGTGGTGCTATGAATTGGAATTCGAATTCCCAAGAACAGCCGTCGTATTAAAAGATCACATCAACATTCAATCGTATAAAGCAGAACATGGGTGGAAAAGAATGGTTGAAGGGTTGACATCAAAGACCGTTTTCTATCAAATAAACAATTTATTAATAACAAGAGACTAAACTACTACACTATCGAGTTTACGTTACGATAATGTCCATCCAGTGGCACTATAACAAACAGCTAAATAGCAACCCTTGCTGTGAGGCTGCATACTGAACTAACCTGAACACAGGTGTGCCCACTGACGACGCAATATTGCAAATCAAAAAAAAATATCACAGACTAAGTTACACCACAGAGAGTGATTTGTTACGTTATTGTCTATCAAGTGGCAACTGCAACACAGCTATTCAACAGCCCCTCGAGAAATGACAGCAGTCTCCATCTTGCTGTCACTTCGGGCGGAACAGTGAACTAACTGAACAATGATGCCTACTGATGACACAAGCTTGCAATCAATATTGTCACGGCTTTACGGTGAACAGATACTATAATCATAGTCTTATGGGTCCTCCAACCATAACAGGAGAGACCCACGTAACTAAGCAGGTAGTCCAACAGTGACCCCCCCCTTATCACAACCCTATCACAACCTAATGTGAACACTCTTTGCAACTTCCTGCAAGAAGTTGCACTGTAAACAGTAAACAAAGCCAGGCAAGATGGGATTCTGAGACTCAGCTCCAGTAATCCCTAAGTTACTTTACTCTCGTCACCAGACGATAACCAAAAAGAAATTGCCTTAATCAATTACAAAATTGATGATGTGATTAATTACGTTAATTGACTGATCACAGCAGTCAGCATCAAAGTACTACGTTAATCACAAACACTTGTCTCTCTTAGACAACAACATGATGGTACTATACGTTAATCATTAACACCTGTCTCTCTCAACACAAATCATCTTGTAAACAATAACTCAAGACTCTTACATTACATCACACTTGACTCCTTGCAAGTATTCAGGGAGTAATTCCTAATTAAGGTCAAACGGACCACTAATTAAATCCCCATCGAGTTACGTTAACTAAGCCTACCACTAACTTGGTAGCTTCTCAACAGTCTATGACAAAATTTACTTTAATGAGTGTTAATTACCCTAATTAACCCTGAGCAATTAATTAACTGACACCAGGACCGATAATTAATCATACATAAATACGTCTCACTCCGCACTGCCTAAGCAGGTCTCATCAAACACTGTGAATTCACGGGCGAGGAGTTAATTACTCCACTAATTAACAAGAGTGCATCTTAATCCACTGTCACCAGTCAGGATATGATTAATATAACGAGTTATGCTAGCTCCATGACCTCGCTTTACTGAGTCATCTCAGTCCTCAACACCCCAGACGGTAATTACTCCACTAATTGACATGAGCCACTAATTGCAATACCCCAGAAAGGTAATTAGTCTCGAGCAAATTACGTTAACACAAATACTGACAGACTCTGACAGTTCCTCTCCCACTACATGAATTCAAGATGAGAATGCTAATTACATAATTAGGTAGAGTGGTCAATTAGTTGTCACACGGACAATTAATTGCACCGGAAACGTATCTCAACAAGCTCAACACTGTTCTCCTTTAACAGCTCTCACTCACTCATCAAGACATGTGCACCCCTTGTCCAGTTAATTCCCATTAATTAACTCACTGAATCCTTAAGTCCTCAACACAACTTAACGTAAATTGTCTTGCTGAAGTAGTAGTGATTGCTCACAGTAGTCCCTTGCAACGGTTGCAAGATTAGGGGGGCAGTAATGTAGGTATACTTTTGTTGTTGCCTAACCGTGTGTCATTACTGTGTGGGTCCAGTAATTAACGTGTTGAAGAAGCTGCAACCGTATGTGGGCTGTGCATTAATGTTGTTATGCATGCTACTGTAAGTGTGACCTATGTAACCTGGGGTTACTTTATTTCTTTTAATATAAAACACCGTCGCTACGCGGACAGCTTGCACTAATTCTCTTAATTAGGCAATTAACTAATCAATTGCTCGCTCTTATTAAGTACTGTGAATTCCCCTGAATAATCAAAGGGGCCCCTTAAATCCTCAACACAGCTCCTAGGGGCAGTAATATTACGTTTGGAGCCGGTCGGCCAAGCGGACAGCACGCTGGACTTGTGATCCTGTGGTCCTGGGTTCGATCCCAGGCGCCAGCGAGAAACAATGGGCAAAGTTTCTTTCACCCTATGCCCCTGTTACCTAGCAGTAAAATAGGTACCTGGGTGTTAGTCAGCTGTCACGGGATGCTTCCTGGGGGTGGAGGCCTGGTCGAAGACCGGGCCGCGGGGACACTAAAGCCCCGAAATCATCTCAAGATAACAACAACACTGCCCAAACCTACCACATAATGATGCTGTCAGCATACCCCACATGCTAAATCATCATTAGACAAACAGTCAGCAATCTCCTCTACTGACTCACCACACCACACAGTACATACATATACATGCAAATGAAACACATGGAAATGGCATTCACATAATCAATGAAAATTATATCACTAGATCAATTATCCATAATTATACAGACCTCAGAGTATCCACTGACAACCCTGCAACACTGGCCTGCCTACCTCTGCAATGATATAATTAACATGCGGCAACATGGCATTAATCTAGACTGAACGATTATATAGAATCGACAGAAGTGGATCACTTATATGGTAAATCTCTACACTGACCGGTTACATACTCGAGTCAGTCTACACACAACATATAACTGTATACCTCTACTTGTGTGGTACCGTGTACAACATCCATCTCCCAGTACATCACAACCAGTCACAGCTGTCAGTACAGACAGCTGTCTCTCAGCTGCTTCCCTCGCCTGGCAGGCGCTATGGGACCACACAGCTGTTACTGAAATTAACACAGTCCTGAGACACTGTAACCACGATTTTTGTACTAACGCTTCCTTAAATCCTCAACACATTCATTTCCACGGTCACTACCTCACTGGCTGCAGAACACCTAGCTCGCTCCATGTGCGTCCACTAGGTGTGGCCCTAGGGTGTTCAGGGCAGGTGGCCAAGCGTGGCCCAAGGGGGTGGCCAAGGCATGTGGCCACTGCGTGGCCCTAAGGGGTGGCCACGAGTAACACGGGGCATCACAGCGCCCCACCCGGACTGAGGTGGCACGCGGGTGGCCTGGGTGGCCTGGGTGGCCGGGGCAGCATGGTGTGGCGAGGCCCGGGGCGGAGTGGCGCAGCCCAGGGAGGGGCGGAGTGGCGCAGCCCGGGCGGGGTGGCGCAGCGCCACCTGGGGTTGCCTCAGGCTGGCTAGCTAGCACCCACAGGCATACAGAATGGGGATGGGGGATCACCTACACTCCCATCATACCAGAGCATGCCTCGCTGCTCGTACACTGGGGGTGACAATGGCCGGCGGCGTCACCAACAGGGGCCTGTAATATCACCACAATTACACTAGGAGGCCCTGCCCTCATTCCACCGATTGTCCATTAAACAAGACAGGATACTCGGACCCGATGTGAGGAACCAAATCTGATACACCATGAAGCCTGCCAGCTGCCCCATGGGTGAACACTGTCTCTTAGTTCCTTCTGTGCTCCTTGGCTCCATTTCACACAAATTGGGCTTAGACACAAACCAGGATGGCAGGAGTGCCACGAACGATGAGTAATAAGGATGACACAGCGATTAACGGGGGTGGAGTCAGACTGAAGATTTTGGTGGCATAGGAGAACTCAAATGCCCATATCTCCCCCCTACCTTGTCTTGATGAATCAGCACAAAGCCGGCACAACTCTATGGTGCCGCTCCCAATCACAGCTGTTTGCGCCAAAACTCACCTAGAGGCGGAGGTGCCGCTTCCAATCAGACGCCCTCACCCTGAGGCTTCCCGTGACGTCACAAGGAGGGGGAGGCCTGGGACAGAGGTACTATGTCTCACATAGTGGGGGGAGGCGACGTTCACCTCTCTGCCCCCCCCCCCGCTTCTAAAACCGTTGAGAGTCAAGTACCCTCTCTTACCACTCACTCTCAAATCTCATCCCATTTCACAGAAACATGAAAAATTCTGTAACTCTCTCTACAGAGCAATCACAGACCCCCTAGCTAGTCCCAAACATCAGTCCTTAACATAAGCTTTCATCCAACACCAAACAAGTGCATGTAGTTTGAAAACTTATTGTCTAGAGTCCCTAGAGCGACTCTAGCCTAATCTAGAAAACTAGCTGAGGGAATCTTCATTCCCTCACAACTACCACACCACAACTAGTACACCACTAGTACACCACTACTACCACACCACAACTAGTACCCCAATTCTACCACACCACAACTAGTACACCACAACATCCACACCACAACTAGTACACCACTACTACCACACCACAACTAGTACAATACAGTTAGTACACCACTACTACCACACCACAACTAGTACACCTCTTCTACCAAACTACAACTAGTACACCACAGTTAGTACACCACTGCTACCACACCACAACTAGTACACCACTACTACCACACCACAACTAGTACACCACAGTTAGTACACCACTACTACCACACCACAACTAGTACACCTCTTCTGCCAAACTACAACTAGTACCCCACTACTCCCACACCACCACTAGTACACCACAAAACCACCAGACCACAACAATACCATCACTACTACACCACACTAACATGCACACTGCAACCACAACCATCAATCATTACCACCAACTGTGACCATCACTCACCACTGCCACCAACCACAATAACCAATCACCGCTACCACTAACCACAACCCACCAAAAGCAATCACTGCTACCACTAACCACAACCCACCAAAAACAACCACCACCACCATGGATTCTCCATTAAGTGAAAAAATGAATAAAAATGATGAACCCACCTTTATTATGATCCTGTTTTATTTTCCTAAATATAGAAATATATTTTTATATTTCTACATCTGTATATATAACACCAATACCAAAAACTACATTTATGAAACATTTAAGGATGCCACAAAGTTTCAAATTATTTTAGCCAACGTTTCGTGCAATACGTTTTGGGAACCTATTTACATACACACAAAATTACGCATCTAATACATGAAAACAAACGTTGCCACTACTTTCCAACACTTTCCAGATACGTTGTGGCAACCTTAAATTGTTTCCTGGGTTGAGCCCAGAGGGCACATGTATAAGCAAGTAGATGGGGTCGCCATGGGGGTCTTCCCTTGGTGTCCTGTTTGCGAACTTCTACATGAGTACCATCGAGCAGAGGGTCTTAGTTGACATGGACTTGAAACCGGCCATATACTGCAGGTATGTTGATAACATTTTTATGCAGATACCTGATGCCTGACGTCTGCAGCAGCTGAAGGAAGCATTTCAGCGGAATTCTGAGTTGAGTTTCACTTATGATATGGAGAATGATGGGAAGCTGCCCTTCCTAGATGTACCAGTCACAGAAAGGCGTTCGACAAATGTGACCATGGGGTGATAGCTCACAAAATGAGGTCAATGGGAATAACTGGAAAAGTAGGATGCTGGATACTCAATTTCCTGTCGAACAGAACACAAAGAGTAACAGTCAATCAGATAAAATCGAGTCCAAGCGATGTTAAAAGCTCTGTACCTCAAGGTACAGTCCTTGCACCGCTACTGTTCCTTATTCTCATATCTGATATAGACAAAAATACACGCCACAGCTTCGTGTCGTCCTTTGCAGATGACACAAAAATCAGCATGAAAATTACCTCTGCTGAAGACATTGAAAAACTACAAGCAGATGTCAACAAAGTTTTTGATTGGGTAGCAGAAAATAACATGATGTTTAACAGTGATAAATTTCAGGTACTCAGGTACGGCAAAAATGAGGATCTGAAACATAATACAGGGTACAAAACACAATCGAATCTTCCCATAGTAGAAAAACAGCATGTCAAGGATTTGGGAATAATGATGTCCGACGATCTAACGTTTAGGGAGCATACCCAAGCAAATATCGCGTCAGCCAGAAAAATGATCGGATGGATTACGAGAACTTTCAAATCCAGGGATCCCATCACAATGGTTGTACTCTTCAAGTCACTTGTGCTGTCCCGTCTCGAATACTGCTCAGTACTCACTTCCCCCTTCAGAGCAGGAGAGATTGCTGAAATAGAGGGAATACAGAGAACATATACGGCACGCATAGACGAGATAAAACACCTAAATTATTGGGATCGTCTCAAAGCTCTCCAAATGTACTCTCTAGAAAGGAGACGAGAGAGATACCAAATAATATACACATGGAAAATACTGGAGGGTCAGGTCCCAAATCTACACAGTAAAATAACAACGTACTGGAGTGAACGATATGGAAGAAAATGCAAGATTGAACCAGTGAAGAGCAGAGGTGCCATAGGCACAATCAGAGAGCACTGTATAAACATCAGGGGTCCGCGGTTGTTCAACGTCCTCCCAGCGAGCATAAGAAATATTGCCGGAACAACCGTGGACATCTTCAAGAGAAAACTGGACGGTTTTCTAAGAGAAGTTCCGGATCAGCCGGGCTGTGGTGGGTACGTGGCCCTGCGGGCCGCTCCAAGCAACAGCCTGGTGGACCAAACTCTCACAAGTCGAGCCTGGCCTCGGGCCGGGCTTGGGGAGTAGAAGAACTCCCAGAACCCCATCAACCAGGTATCAACCAGGTAAAGGAGCAGAGGCTTCCACACTGCAGTCTACACTAACGAAACAAATTTAGGAATGTGCTTCATTGCCAACAGTGACTGCCCAGACAGTTACAAGAGGAGTGTTGTCAACGCTTACGTCAACTGTGCTCTCAGCCACAGCTCAGGATGGAAGCATGTTGATGAAGAACTCTGTAGGGTAAGGCAGTTCCTAGTCAGCAATGGCTTCTCTAACGACTTTGTTAGAGAAAGACATCATAAAAAGAAAGATGAAACGCCATGCAACCTCTGAAGAGTCAACAAACACAACACTTCTTATCTTGAGATGATTTCAAGGCTTTTTAGTGTCCCTGCGGCCTGGTCCTCGACCAGGTCTTCACCCCCAGGAAGCAGCCCGTGACAACTGACTAACACCCAGGTACCTATTTTACTGCTAGGATAACAGGGGCATAGGGTGAAAGAAACTCTGCCCATTGTTTCTCGCCAGTGCCTGGGATCGAACCCAGGACCACAGGATCACAAGTCCAGCGTGCTGTCCGCTTGGCCAACCGGCTCCCTATCATCACTTGCATGCAGTATTAGACTATTTTACAGGAACTTCTTTTCGACGGCTCATAAAGCGGAGGAAAGGGTCTTGAAAGATATTGTTGATAGGAACGTTATCGCTAAAGACAAAAATAAAAAAAACACAATTAATTGACAATATACTATAAACCCCCCCCCCAAAAAAAAAAATGGCCAACCCACTCATGAAAAACTTCCAAGACACCAAACAGAACGCCTTGAAAGAAACCATCCCCTTCCTGTCCATCTCATTGCTGCTGTGAGGGGGCTTGGTGGGCGGCTGCCAGAGTGTGATGCTCCTTGGGGCGGTCCTCAGTCCTTTTCGTAGCCTTGTACTCCTGCTGCTGTCATCTCTAATTGTGCTGGATAACTTTTCCTTTTCTTTCTGTTTCGTTTTTCTCCCCCCTCTTCTCTTTTCTCCTTGTCATTCCCCGCCGACCTTTTGTCTGTTTTGATTCTTCTTTCGACCTTCTTTTATTTTGACGTCCGGGTGTTTGGGGAGGCATACTCTTGCACCTGTAGAACTGTAGTCTCACCCCTTTCGCAGGTGTATCCTACGCTCGTGTGTTGCGTTCTACCTCTCCTCATCTTTCCCACCTTCCTGTCTCACAACCATTTCCAGGCCTTAGACCCGAACACACTCTCCACCTCCTCCTCTATTCCTTTGCGTCCTGTCCCAAAAGGTCTCCCTCCTGGTTCTCCATCTGGAGTTTTCCCCCTTCCTACCCAGTTCACCATGTCTCCTGTGTCTTCTTTCCCATCTCCCCCCACTCTTTCTTCCCAACCTTCCCCCCAGTTTCTTGACCCTCCAAGCCGCCTGTCTGTCCAGGCTGATGTCCATCATCCTCCCTGCAATCTTTGTGTTGTTGGCTCCCTTTCCTCTTCTCCTGCTGAGACCATTGAGTCTGTCACTCGGTACGTTGTTACTGAAATGCCTGTCTCTTCGAGTCAGAAATGTAAGCCTGGCTCCTCTCCTTCTCCCTCCCCAGCGGGTAAGAAGGTATTGCTTTCTTCCTCGCCCCCTCCCTCTGACTCTATCACTACGTTCCCTCCCATTTCAGTGGTCGGGCTCCCTGTTCCAGATATGGAGGTTTCTTTCACTCCCAATTTTCTCTTGGTTGCTGCCCCTTGCTGAGGTGCACTTCCTGATTTCTGCTTCTCCTCCTCCAGCTGTTCTTGACTGCCATCTCAGTTGTCCCCTCCTCCTCCGGACCCTGTCTGTCCTCATGCTCCCTTCCCCTCCATCCTTACTAAGTTTACCCATGCCCCCTAACCCTGATTTTGCTGACCCTGACCCTGATCCTGAGATTCTTTAATAAATTGTGTTCTTCCTTACCTTTGTTTCTTTATTGTTCTCGGTTACTGTCCATTCTCTTTGATAATGTCTATTCTTCAGTGTAATATTCGTGGATTTTATGCCAACTTCTATGAACTCCAACTTTGAATTGCACAGTTTTCACCATTTTGTGTTTGTCTCCAGGAACCTATGCTTGGTGCTCGTCCTGGTCATTTTCGTGGTTATTCCTTTTTTTCTCCCCCCCCCCCAGCTCTTCCTGGGCCCATAACTCTACTGCTCTCTTAATTCGTTCTGATATTCCCTTCGTCCCCTACTTCTTCTTTCACCTATCCATTGTTCTGCTGCCCGTGTTTTTGTGGATAAATGGTATACAGTCTGTTCCATTTATTTCCCTCCAAATGTCCCGCTTTCCCTTCCTGATCTTAAGCACCTCCTGGACTCCTTGCTAGAGCCGGTGCTATTTTTGGGTGATTTCAACTGTCGACATACCCTCTAGGGTGATGTTCTGACAAACACCCGAGGCCACCTTCTTGAACCGCTTGTCCTCGCTTCTTCTCTATCTATTTGGAATTCTGGTGAGCCCACTCATGTGGGCTCTCAGACTCGCATCCTTTCCTGTCTTGATCTTTCTCTCTGCTCGTCGTCCATTTACTTAGATTTCACGTGGCGGGTTCTTGATGACCTTCATAACAGTGATCATTTCCCCATCCTCGTTTCGTTTTTCTCTTTCCACCCTCCCCTCTCCTTCCCTAGGTGGCAGTTTGCCAAGGTTGACTGGAACCTATTCACCCTCCGTGCTACTCTCTCAGACCTCTCCTCTCTGCCTCTTCCTTGCGCCCTCCTCCTTTTTCAAGACACAGTCTTCGACACTGCCCTCCACTCTATTCCTCGCTCTACCTCCCGAGGCACGTGGAAGTGCGTTCCCTGGTGGAATGCAGACTGTGCTTGGGCGGTCCGCTGTAAGTGTGCAGCCTGGAAGAAACACCGACGATGGCAGACGGCTGATTCTTTTGTTTTATTTCGGAAGGCTAGTGCAGTGGCCTGTAGGACCATCCGTACAACTAAACGTGAGAGTTGGAGATCTTATGTTTCCACCATTACGTCCGATACTCCTCTGCCGCAGATCTGGAAGAAGATCCGCAAGATTGAGGGTAAGTTCGTTCCCGATGTCTCGCCGGTTCTCCACCTCCATGGTAATCTTGTGGTGGACCCGGTGTAGGTCGGGACCGAACTGGGTTTCCACTTTTTTACTGTTAGCTCCAGTTTCTCATCTTCCTCAATCCTTCCTTCTTCGTAAGCCTGCTCTTGAATCTTATCCCTTAGATTTCCACACTCATCTCCGTCTTCCCTATAACGATCCTTTCTCTCTTTTTGAACTTCAGTTTGCCCTGGCCCTCTGTGGATCTATGGCAGCGGGCTCAGATGACATTCATTATGAGACGCTTCGTCATCTCCCTCTGTGCACGTCTCAGTCTTTACTGAGTCTGTATAACCAGTTCTTGGAGTCGTCGTCAGTCTCCGAGGACTGGCTCGACGCCGTTGTACTCCCTATTCGGAAACCAGGGTCTCTCGGTACTCTCCCTACTGACTTCCTCCCTATTGCCCTCACGAGTTGCGTCTGCAAACTCTTTAAGCGTATGGTAAATATTCGTCTGATGTGGTTTTTGGAACACCATCACCACCTCTCTCCTTCTCAATTTGGTTTTCGCAAGTGCCGCAGCACAACTGATGTCGTGGTGAACTTGGAGGTCTATATTCGTACTTCTTTTGCTGTGAAGACCTCCATTGTTGCTGCACTTTTTGGCCTGGAAAAGGCTTATGACACGGCTTGGAGATACCATATTCTGTTCCAGCTTCGTTCTTTTAGCCTTCATGGTGATCTCCCTCACTTCCTCCAAAGCTTCCTCTCTTGTCGTCCCTTAAGAGTGAGGTTTATTGCCACTCTCTCTCTGCGTGTTTTCGGCAGTGTGAAGGTGTGCCCCAAGGTAGTGTTCTAAGCACTACTCTTTTTCTTGTTGCCCTCAATGGTCTTCTTTCCTCCCTCCCTTCTCTCATCTTCTCCACTCTTTATGTTGACAATCGTACTCTTTGCTGTCGAGGTGATGATTCGCCTCTCCTTCAACGGCGACTTCGACTTGCAATTGTGGCTGTGTCATGTTGGGCCACCAATCATGGCTTCAAGTTCTCTACAACCAAAACTTGTGCTATGACTTTTACTCGGAAGCGGGTCGTTCTTCGTCCCTCTTTGCCGCTTCATGGTCATCCCCTTGTGTACAAAGATTCCACAAAGCTTTTGGGGTTATTCTTTGACACTCGTTTGTCCTGGTCGCCACATATCTCATACCACCGAGTTGAATGCTCTAGGGGCCCTTAACCTCCTTAAGGTTTTGTCCCATACTTCTTGAGGTGGGGATAGGTGCACGCTCCTCTATTTGCACTCCTCTCTTGTCCTGCCTAAACTCGATTATGGTTGCCCTGCATAGTCTTCTGCGTCTCCTTCTACTCTTCGCTGTCTTGTTCCTTTGCACCACACTGGGTTGCGCCTCGGCTCTGGTGACTTTCGTTCCACTCCTACCCTCAGCTTGTATGCTGATACTGGCTTCCTCTCTCTCCAGGACCGCTGTGATTGCTACTGTCTTCACTATCCTGCGCGGTCCTTATAACATCCTCACTCTCGCTTCTGTCATGCTTTGACTTTTACCCCTCCTGTGGTTCCTCCTTCACCACCTTCCTCTTTCTGTCCGATTGTCTCGCTTACAAGATTCTCTTTCGGTTCGTCTTACCAATGTTTCTCCTCGTATTGTTCCATCCTTGCCCCCGTGGAGGGACCCCCTTCCCAAGTTTTTTTTTACTTCCATGACCTTCATCACTAAAACTTTTACCCCTCCTACGGTCCTGAAACGCCTTTTCCTTGAGCACTTTTCTTCATACTCCCACTCCGTTTCCATCTTCACCGATGGGTGTAAGTCTGCTAACGGTATGGGCTACTCTGTTGTTTTTCCTGACCATACTTATATGTGTCGCCTTCCTCCGGAGGCTAGTATCTTCACAGCAGAACTTTATGCTATTCTCTATGCTCTTCGTCTCCTGCTTTCTCGTTGTCAATCCTCGTTTGTGGTGGTAGTTGACTCTCATAGTGCCCTCGTGGCTTTTAGGCTCTTTAGTCCGGTCCACCCAGTGGTCATTGAGATTCAACATTGGCAGTTTCTTAGCTCCAGTAAATTTAAGTTGGTAGAGTTTTGCTGGGTTCCCAGCTATGTTGGTGTCTCTTTAAATGAGCGTGTGAATACTGCCGCTAAGGAAGCTATCCGCACTTGTCCCATCTCCCGTAAAAGTATTCTGTATTCCAACTTATGCCCATTTATACATTCCTCCTTCCTTGCCCGTTGGCAGGGTTGTTGATCTTCTGTTATTGATAACAAACTACGTAAAGGTAGTGAGCATTTCACTAAACTCCAAGGTGACTATGGCTTAGGATATGCCTATGGCAATGTTAAGACACACAAACCAGGTAACCCACTACGCCCAATAATCAGCCAAATACCAACTCCAACCTATCACCTAGGAAAAAGACTTAACGAATTTCTAACTCCATACACTCCAAGCAACTATAGTCTACAATCATCAGCAGATTTCCTAGAATTAATCAAATCTACTCAGCCTGATGGAATCATTGCTTCCCTGGACGTTGAATCCCTATTTACCAACGTCCCAGTCGACACAACCATAGGAATGATACTAGACAGAGTATACAGAGACGAGAGCACCCCCAAATTAGACATACCCGAGCCACACTTGAAGAGTCTTCTCGAAGCATGTACAAAGGAAGCCCCTTTCATCAGTCCACAAGGAGACATGTATCTACAAATAGACGGAGTAGCAATGGGCTCCCCCTTAGGAGTTTTATTTGCTAATTTTTACATGGGAACCATCAAAGACAAAGTCTTCAGTAGCAGACAAAAACCAACCGTATATTGCCATTATATAGATGTTATATTCATCATAATAAAAGACTCAGACGAACTAATTGATCTAGAAAGCCATCTAGAGAGAGAGAGTCAGTACTCCGATTTACACATGTAAGTGAAAATAACAGTCTGCCATTCTTGGATGTACTAATAACAAAAACAGGAATCTCTTTAAGCACCAACGTATATCACAACAACCTTCCCCTGTCTCCCAGTCCACCAAACCATTCCCCCCCTCCCTCAACCCCTCATCCTCCCAACCTTTTATCACTTTCCCGTCCCCTCGTCCTACCAACCATTCCTCTCTCCCCCATCCCCTTATTCTCCCCACCATTTTCCCTGTCCCCCATCCCTTTGCCCTCCTCACCATCTCCCATTCCATTGTCCCCTTGTCCTCCTAACCATTCCCCACTCCAACGTCCTCTTGTCCTCCCTACCATCCCCAACTCCCCTGTCCTCTTATCCTCCCCACCATTCACCATTCTCATGTCCCTTCATCCCCACCATCTCCAACTTCTCCGTCCGCTAGTAGTCCCCACTATTACTCCCTCCTCTGTCTCCTCGTCCTCCCCTCCATTCCCTACTCCCTCGTCCAATGCATTCCCAATTGATCTGATGTTCCCATCAGAAAATTGGGAATATCAAATGGTGTTCCCATTACTGTGTCACACAAAATAATTAAATCAAAATGAAAATAAATCAAAATCTATGAAAATTCAAGTTATTAATTAAATTGGAAACACTGAAATGGAATTGTAACATATTTTGTATAGCATGTGTTGCTCCGACGTGCAACAGATGGCACTGCTTTTTCCAAAAAAGCATGATTTTACCTGTCACAGGTGTGTGGCATCTATACTTATACTCACGAAATGAACGGTATGGTAAACAGCAGAGCTCAATTCGAACGCAATGCCGCTCAATATAATTAAATCAAAATGAAAATATATTGAACTCTATGAAAATTCAATATGTCAATGCAGTCAGAAACATTGCAATGGCATTATCATATATTTAGCATAGCATATGTTGCTCTCACATGCAATAAATGGTGCCGTTTCTTAAAAAAAGAATGTTTTTACTTGTCACAGGTGTGGCATCGATATATCTCTGAGACTCACGAAATGAACGGTATGGTAAACAACACAGCTCAATTCCAATGTAATGTCACACAAAATGATTCAATCAAAATGAAAATAAATCGAAATCTAGGAAAAAAGATTATCAGTGCAATCGGAAACATTGAAATAGAATTGTAACATATGTAGTATAGCGTGTGTTGCTTTTACGTGCAGCAGATGGCGCTGTTTAATTTTTTTTTTATCTGTAACAAATTTGGCATCTAAATAGTAGGTATATAAAAACATGCTCATACTCGAATGGAACGTTGTGTTAAAATTTCAAAGCAATTGGTGAAGAACTTTCGGAAATTACAGCATGTGTTCCTCTTACGTCCAACAGATGGCACTGTTTTTCAAAGAAATGCATGTTTTTTTCTCTCACAGGTGTGGCATGTATATAGTAGGTATATAAAAACACGCGCCTATTCGAATGCAACGTTGTGTCAAAATTTCAAAGCAATCGGTAAAGAGGTTTCAAAGATTTCCCTCCATGAAAAAACATTTAAAAAAAAAAACATGTTTTTTTTCCCTCACAGACATGACATCTATATAATATGTATATAAAAACCCACTCAGATGCGAATGGAATGTGTGAAAATTGCAAAGCAATCGGTGAAGAACTTTTGGAGATTTTAAATATTATTAATATATTATATTGAGAACATAAATCATTGACTTTGTTATGTTAGTTTAGGTTAGGTTAAGATAGGTTAGGTTAGGTTAGGTAGGGTTAGTTAGGTTCGGTCATATATCTACGTTAGTTTTAACTCATATAAAAAAAATGAACAAATCCTTAAGGGCCGTGACGAGGGTTCGAACCTATGTTTGAGAGGATCCTTGACGCTACCTTAATCAACTGAGCTATGGCATGGTAAAAGAATTGCAACCGGGAAATCATCCTGAGCTACCACAGATCCTGCAGTCTCTCCGAGACACAAACCAGGGTTTTCCACAAATCCCCCATGCACCCATTGATGTTGTAATCAATATGGTTCATCGCTATTTCCCTTCCCTCTACCCGTTTGTACACTCTTGTTACAGCAAGGACCTAAGTCTGTGTTATGATCTCACCCTGCAGGAGAAACGAGTCTCCCCCGGAGAGTTATTCTGCAAGACCTGACCTAACTAAGAGGTCAAAGAGATATCGATGTGGATATATGCATAGTAGACACATGATTAAATTTGATAAATAGTTTAAGAGTATGGGGCAGTGGACAACAATATAAATAAATGACTTGATATGGGATGTGGAGTATTTGCTGGAGGAGTGAGGCTCGCTTCAGAAGAGCTTGAACTCACTTGAGCTGAAGAGTTCGTGAAGGGAGGGCGTGCTCCGTTTAAGTCCCTGGTGAAAAAGATCCCCTGAGTGATATACCTTCAAAAAGAAGGAAGTGGACAGATGTCTCGCTTGTAAAATAAGTTTGTAGACGGCTGAGCTCAAGTCGTGAACTGCAGAAAGATTGTGGAGCAGTATTTGAAGCAGTTTTGTGGGCTCCTGGGCGTTGGCCGCTCAATGAGTAAACGCCCTCGCAGGAAACAACTTCTGTGGTAAGCATTTTAAACAATTTACTGTGATTGTCTTCAGTTGGTCGTGTGCCCAGCGTCCATAGGAAGTGTTTATTAAGATATTAGACATATTGTGTTAAGGCAGAAAGCCTAAATAAGAGAGTAAAGATGGGAGAATCAGCTGAAGGAGGAGCAGCACATCCTCTCCTGCCAATAGCTTGCAGGTGACTGACCAGCTGGCACCCTGGGACAGGCAGGCCGCCCTAGGAAGTGGAGAATGGACCCGCCCGGGCGTGGGGGAGTCCTCACGACAGGCAGGAGTCAGAGGAATGTCGAGTGGAGACATTTATTGTGTAGTTTATTTTCATTATATGTTTGCAGAGGAACATTTTTATTGGCGTGTTGATGGGTTGCACGTTTGTCTGGGGAAGGAGTTGCTGTGAACTTCGAGCCAGCAGAGGAGTAGTGGATATGAGACTCCAAGGTTGTGGAAGGTACTGAGCTCTGTGGAGGAGCAGCCATACAAGGAGGAGCAGGATCTTAAGCTGTGAGAAGAGGAGCAGTGAAGTGAAGTTTAACATGCTTCTGTAATACGAGTGGTGGAGCATTATTGTGGTTCGGGGAACTCGTGCAGCAGCCTGGAAGAGCTGCAGAGGATCCTGGTAGATAAACCTGGAAGAACCTGAAGATGTCAGGGTAGTAAGCTCCCAGATGTGGGAAGGAAGTTCTTATTGACCACTTGTAGGGAGCTGGTAGAATGTTTGGTTGTCATTAGCGTGCAAGACGCAGTAAAAGGTGGGTGATTGATTATCATTTCTATGCCAAGGAATATTTATACTGAAGTTTATTGAATTACAACTGTTGGCTGGATTACCTACAGTGATATATGAATATATATGTTCTAGGGCTGATAATGCCATATTTGGTTTACAAGGTTTAACCCTCTAGGTGAGGTTGATAGTGCCGTAATTGTTTGACAAGATTTAATTCACTTGGTGAGGGTGGTACCTAAAGTGGCAAGCCAGGAGTTGGGCTACCACTTGGTATAAGTAACTGATAGAGTCCTGTTGGTATTGGTTTGAAACCAGGTTATAATATCATAAGGTGTCGAAGTTTATATACTTGTATATTGTATTTGAGTGTTTTAATATATATGTTATGTGTTGTTATTGAATGTTTGTTATGAACAGGTGTTTGCTCTTGTCCTAGTGAGGCTTCCGAGAAAGCAGAACAGAGAGAGGGAGAGAAAGCACCACAGCAGAGGACAGGGTAGTACAGAATAATAATTCAATCGAGAAGGGGATTGAGGAGATCATACTAATCAAATAAAGAGTGGGAAGTCACGGCGGCTCAAATGGGTGTGTGCACATGACAACAAGGTTTGTTTTGGAGCCGCAGCCCCTAAATATGTGACGCTGAACCCATCTCCAAAAGCAAGAAGCGTGCAGGGTGATCTCCCGATTAAAGTGTAAGCACTCTACAAAGGTTTTGGTTTGGCGGGTTGTCTGGAAGAGGCAATCTATCGACCCACAACAACATATTAATATTATTACGACCACAATGTAATACTCTTTTATTCGGGGAACATGAAATCGAATCATAAGAAGGTGTCCTCACTCCTATTCTTTTCTACCTAGTCATTAAGGAAGTTACTGATAACTACTTGGCTCCCCGGACTCCCTCCTGGAGGACTTAAGAATAATTCAGGTGCAATTCTGTGCATCACCCTGAACGTTTCCAGGTGTATAGGGGTGGTAGAAGACAATATGTGAGTGTATGCAGGTACACTCCGCTTTTACACGCATATATTGTCTTAACGAAAGGAAGCGACTGCTAAAATAGGAGATACTACACTGATTAGTATGATTAATGTGATACATGTAGCTCTTGATAACAATGATTATTCCTGTTAGGTTATTTGTTGACCTTTGTAAGGCTTTTGACACTGTTAACCACAATAACCTTCTTCTTAAATTACAACTCTGTGGAGTCAGAGGCCACTCACTCGAATACCTCCAGTCTTACCTCAGTGACAGGCTCCAGTATGTACCTGTGAAAGTTTCCAATTCTTTCACCCAACCCATTAACAGTGGTGTTCCACAGTGCAGTATACTTGGCTCTCTCTTCTTTTTCATCTACATTAATGTCCTTCCAAATGCCTCTCAACTCCTCAAGCCAATTGGATTTGCTCATGACATAAACTTCATTTTCTCCAGTCTTAACCCTCTTACTCTGAATGATACAGTGAATACTGAACTAAAAAAAAATCATCATTAGCTAACTGATAACAAATTCACCCTTATCATTGAAAAATCTTTTATATTTTGTTTGATAATAAATCCACTGATCAAATTAATCTAAGAACTAACAATACCCAAATTAGTAACAACATAAATGGTAAATTGCTTGGTATTCTCACTGATAACAAGCTGAATTTCCAGGGGCCATATTCAAAATATAGCTAACAAAGTTTCTAAAAAAATAAGTTGACATTCTTTCTCAACTTAGATATCATGTACCTCTCCTTCCCCTAGTAACGCTTTATTACTCGGTCATCTATCCTTATCTCAGTTATGTTATCTGTGCTTTTGGTTCCACTGTCCAAAATCATATACAACTCCAAATTATGCAACACAAATCAGCTATTAGAATAGTAACAAACTCAAGCCCCAGACAACACTCGACCCCCTTCCATAAATCATTAAATATATATTAGGTATTAAATCATATGCACATCCTCTTAAGTGAACACTGTATATATAAAACTCTGAACTGTAATGCTAATCCTGACCTTAAATGCTTCATAAAGGGTTGCAAAAGAACCCATAAGTATCACACTAGAAACAATAAATATCAATTAGTTATTTGATATTCCATGAGTATGACTTAATCAAACTAGAAATGCTCTGTAAATCAAGGGTGCCAAAATATGAAATGACCTTCCCAATCACGCCAAAGACTGCCCATCTCCCAATCAGTTTAAGAGAAAAACTAAGTACTACCCAATGAACTTCATGTAACTTACCTTACCTCCTAAATGTCAAATGTAAATAGTTCAAATTACTATCTGCTGTTTAGTTGCAATTTCTGCTGTTCCATTCGACATGTAATTATTGTCACTCAATTTTCTAATTCAGTTCAATTCATGCTTTTAATCTCAATTTGTTTTAAATCTTAGTTTTTAAGTTTTTAAATGTCCCTGGCAGGGACACAGGAGTCCCTCCTATGGGATCTATGGCTAGTGAAATTTAAGGGAGAGGAAATAGGACCCTATGTAAACCCATCAAAGTGTGAAATCATCTCATCTAGCCAACCAATCATAGATGCAGTACGAACCATGTTGCCAAAAAACCCAGTGATCGCTCCCACCAACAGTGTGCTGCTTGGGGCACCTCTTGGCTCGAGTGCAATTGAAGTGGTTGAAGAAAATCCTTGAAAAAAGCTGAACGACCTGAAGAGTATGGAGAGAAGAATAGGGGCTCTGGATGCTCACGATGCTTTGTACCTCCTCACAAGATGCCTGGCTTTGCCCAGACTTACCTATTTTCTAAGGTGTGCTCCCTCCTTCGACAGGCCAAAATTAACAGAATATGACTCACTCCTAAAATCAATAACAATGAAAGTGTTAAACTTCTCCCTGCAAGGTGACCAATGGAACCAAGCAACGCTTCCAGTTAGAATCAAGGGAGTAGGTATTCGCTAGGTGACACAGTTAGCATTGCCAGCATTCTTATCCTCGAGCAGTGCTACAGGTGAATTAGTGAATGGAATACTACCAGAACACCTAAGAGACTGCAGTGGGATTCATGATCCCAAATTCACGGACGGAGACGGTCAGTGGGATATCTTCGCCAACGCTCACCCTCGACCAACTTTTCCAAACAACTGCAAACAGCCCAGATGGGATAGCCCCATAGCAGAGAACAATGCCACAACATTGTTGGAGGCATTTTCTGAGAACGACAGAGCACGTTTTCTAGCTGTGAAAGCTCCCCATGCCGGGGACTTCCTGTTGACTGTCCCTAATTCCGCCTTGGGCACCCGCCATGGACCATCGGGACTTAAGTATTAGTGTTGCCCTGCACCTTGCTGGCCCTATCTCCACCGAAAACCTGTATATCTGCGACTATGCGTGGGCGGATCAGTACAGCAGCCATGGTCTCATCTGCCATAAGTCACCGGGAAAGATTGCCAGACGTGAAGTAGTCAATGACATCTTCAAGAGAAGTTTGACTACAGCTGAGTGCCCAGCACAAAGGGAGTCTCAGTTGTGCAGACCTGACAACAACCACAAACGCCCAGATGGAGTCACCCTGTAGCCATGGAGGGAAGGTAAACAGGTCGTATTGAACTACACGTGTGCGTATACGTTGGCAGATACCTATCTACCTTACAGCACAACTGAGGGCGGCGGGGCAGTCACCTTCAGAGACCAAGAAAACCAACAAGTATAGGGATCTAAAACGTTGTTACAGGTTCGTGCCGATAAGGTCTGAAACTCTGGGCGCCTGGGGTAAATGTACACTTAAGTTCCTAAAGGAGGTGAGTGAGGTCCTCATTGGGAAAACTAAAGACTCAAGAGCATCCAGTTTCGTGTTCAAGCGCCTCAGTGTCGTGGTCCGGAGGGGAAATGCGTGCTGTATCTTGGGCACGCATCCAGCCTCCGATGAGCTAGACGAGGTCTTCGAACACTGATTGTAATATGTGTGCGTGTTCTCTGTAAATTGCTGTCTGTAAACTTTAGCAATGCAATAAAATAAAATAAAGTAAAATAAATTTAACAAAAAAGAATAGGAGTGGTAGGAGAAGAGAAGATTAAGTGTTCAGTGAGAACCTACATGGTCTTCTCTGATTACTCTTTATTTTCAACTTCGAGACAATGGGTCCCTACAATTGCACCAGAGGTGGTACCCCTCATATATATATATATACTATATATATATGTTATATATATAAATATATCATATATATAAATATATATATATATATATATATATATATGTCGTACCTAGTAGCCAGAACTCACTTTTTGGCCTACTATGCAAGGCCCGATTTGCCTAATAAGCCAAGTTTTCATGAATAAATTGTTTTTCGACTACCTAACCTACCTAACCTAACCTAACCTAACTTTTTCGGCTACCTAACCAAACCTAACCTATAAAGATAGGTTAGGCTAGGTTAGGTAGGGTTGGTTAAGTTCGGTCATATATCTACGTTAATTTTAACTCCAATAAAAAAAAATTGACCTCATACATAATGAAATGGGTAGCTTTATCATTTCATAAGAAAAAAATTAGAAAAAAAATATTAATTCAGGAAAACTTGGCTTATTAGGCAAATCGGGCCTTGCATAGTAGGCCAAAAAGTGAGTTCTGGCTACTAGGTACGACATATATATATATATATATATATATATATATAAATATATATATATATATATGCGGAAAATCCACAGAGAAATATGAAATGAGGTGAACGTTTTGGCTTGTTAAAGCCTTTGTCAACACCAGACTGACTAGTCAGTCAGTCAGTCTGGTGTTGACAAAGGCTTTAACAAGCCGAAACGTTCACCTCATTTCATATTTCTCTGTCGATTTTCTGCATAAAATGATCAGTGTTTTGAGATCGTCAATTGCATATATATATATATATATATATATATATATATATATATATATATATATATATATATATATATATATATATATATATATATATATATATATATATATATATATATATATTATTAAATATGACCGAAAAAGTAAGATTAATAATTCTAACACGAATTTTCTCAATCTTTCGTACATTTCGTTTCACTGTTGGAGGTAAATCAAAAATCAATTCTCCAAAATTCATTTTTATTTCTAGTCTGACGCGACGTGAGCGCGTTTCGTAAAACTTATTACATTTTCAAAGACTTTAGTTCACAAATACACAACTGAATAGAACTTACGCATCTCCGATTTTATATCTACATTTGAGTGAGGTGGAAGGGGTGATGTGGCATTAACACAAGACAGAACAAGATGTGGTATTAATAGGGTATTAATTTCATCAACACAAGACAGAACAAGAGTATTAATAGGGTATTAATTTCATCAACACAAGACAGAACACGAAACAATGGATATTGAATAGAAGTGTTTGTAGAAAGCCTATTGGTCCATATTTCTTGATGCTTCTATATTGGAGCGGAGTCTTGAGGTGGGTAGAATATAGTTGTGCAATAATTGGCTGTTGATTGCTGGTGTTGACTTCTTGATGTGTAGTGCCTCGCAAACGTCAAGCCGCCTGCTATCGCTGTATCTATCGATGATTTCTGTGTTGTTTACTAGGATTTCTCTGGCGATGGTTTGGTTGTGGGAAGAGATTATATGTTCCTTAATGGAGCCCTGTTGCTTATGCATCGTTAAACGCCTAGAAAGAGATGTTGTTGTCTTGCCTATATACTGGGTTTTTGGGAGCTTACAGTCCCCAAGAGGGCATTTGAAGGCATAGACGACGTTAGTCTCTTTTAAAGCGTTCTGTTTTGTGTCTGGAGAGTTTCTCATGAGTAGGCTGGCCGTTTTTCTGGTTTTATAGTAAATCGTCAGTTGTATCCTCTGATTTTTGTCTGTAGGGATAACGTTTCTATTAGCAATATCTTTCTGGACCCTTTCCTCCGTTTTATGAGCTGTGGAAAAGAAGTTCCTGTAAAATAGTCTAATAGGGGGTATAGGTGTTGTGTTAGTTGTCTCTTCAGAGGTTGCATGGCTTTTCACTTTCCTTCTAATGATGTCTTCGACGAAACCATTGGAGAAGCCGTTATTGACTAGGACCTGCCTTACCCTACAGAGTTCTTCGTCGACTTGCTTCCATTCTGAGCTGTGGCTGAGAGCACGGTCGACATATGCGTTAACAACACTCCTCTTGTACCTGTCTGGGCAGTCGCTGTTGGCATTTAGGCACATTCCTATGTTTGTTTCCTTAGTGTAGACTGCAGTCTCCTTAGTGTAGTCAATAACGGCTTCTCCAATGGTTTCGTCGAAGACATCATATATATATATATATATATATATATATATATATATATATATATATATATATATATATATATATATATATATATATATATATATGTATATATATATATTATTAAATATGACCGAAAAAGTAAGATTAATAATTCTAACACGAATTTTCTCAATCTTTCGTACATACGCTTCACTGTTGGAGGTAAATCAAAAATCAATTCTCCAAAATTCATTTTTATTTTGGAGAATTGATTTTTGATTTACCTCCAACAGTGAAGCGTAATGTACGAAAGATTGAGAAAATTCGTGTTAGAATTATTAATCTTACTTTTTCGGTCATATTTAATAATATATGTCTACAGGAAAGACTGCTACCAAAATATACTAGTATATATATATATATATATATATATATATATATATATATATATATATATATATATATATATATATATATATATATATATATATATATATATATATATATATATGTGACATATGTGGTATATAATGTTCTGAAAGATTCCTTACACAAGTTTCTAAAGGCCGTTCTTATGTTAGCTAACCTGGCATATGCTGCTGCTGTTATCCTCTTGATATGAGCTTCAGGGGACAGGTCTGGCGTTATATCAACCCCCAGGTCTTTCTCTCTCTCGGACTCTTGAAGTATTTCATCTCCCAAGTGATACCTTGTATCTGGTCTCCTGCTTCCTACCCCTATCTTCATTACATTACATTTGCTTGGATTAAACTCTAACAGCAATTTGTTCGACCATTCCTGCAGCTTGTCCAGGTCTTCTTGAAGCCTCAAGCTGTCCTCCTCTGTCTTAATCCTTCTCATAATTTTGGCGTCGTCAGCAAACATTGAGAGGAGTGAGTCTATACCCTCTGGGAGATCATTTACGTATATCAGAAACAGGATTGGTCCAAGAACAGAGCCCTGTGGGACTCCACTGGTGACTTCACGCCAGTCTGAGGTCTCACCCCTCACTGTAACTCTCTGCTTCCTATTGTTTAGGTACTCCCTAATCCACTGGAGCGCCCTACCAGTTACTCCTGTCTGTTTCTCTAGCTTATGCATCAACCTTTTATGGGGTACTGTGTCAAAGGCTTTCCGACAGTCCAAAAAATTGCAGTCCGCCCACCCTTCTCTTTCTTGTTTAATCTTTGTCCCCTGATCGTAGAATTCTATCAATCCTGTAAGGCAAGATTTACCCTCCCTGAACCCATGTTGATGGGTCGTCACGAAGTCTCTTCTCTCCAGATGTGTTACTAGGTTTTTTCTCACAATCTTCTCCATCACCTTGCATGGTATACAAGTTAAGGATACTGGCCTGTAGTTCAGTGCCTCTTGTCTGTCACCCTTTTCGTATATTGGTATTATATTAGCAGTCTTCCATATTTCTGGTAGGTCCCCCGTTTCCAGTGACCTACTATACACTATGGAGAGTGGTAGGCAAAGTGCTCCTGCACACTCTTTCAATACCCATGGCGAGATTCCATCCGGCCCAAAGCTTTTCTCACATCCAGCTCCAATAGGTGCTTCTTGACCTCATCTCTTGTAATTTCGAACCTATCCAAGGTCACCTGGTTTGCTGCCACCTCTTCTAGCGCCGCAACATCTCCCTGTTCTATTGTAAAGACCTCCTGGAACCTTTTGTTGAGTTCTTCACACACCTCTTCGTCATTCTCTGTGTACCTGTCCTCGCCCACCCTAAGTTTCGTCACCTGTTTCTTCACTGTTGTCTTCCTCCTGATGTGACTGTGTAGTAGCTTGGGTTCGGTCTTGGCTTTATTAGCTATATCATTTCCATACCTTTTCTCAGCTGCTCTTCTCACACTGACATACTCGTTCCTGGTTCTCTGGTATCTCTCTCTACTTTCTGGTGTTCTGTTATTACGGAAGTTCCTCCATGCCCTTTTGTTCTGCTCCTTTGCTTTCATACATTCCTTATTAAACCACGGATTCTTCCTTTGCTTCTCTGTTTTTTCCTGTCGGGCTGGGACAAACCTGCTTACAGCCTCCTGACATTTTTGGGTGACATAGTCCATCATGTCTTGTACGGACTTGGTTCCGAGTTCTGTGTCCCAATGTATATCCCATAGGAATTTATTCATTTCCTCATAGTTTCCCTTTCGGTATGCCAGCCCTTTGGTTCCCAGTGTTTTTTTGGGGGTGATAATTCCCAGCTCAACCAGGTACTCAAAGCTCAATACACTATGATCACTCATTTCCAAGGGGGCTTCCAACTTAACTTCCCTTATATCCGACTCATTTAGGGTAAATATCAGATCAAGCAAGGCTGGTTCATCCCCTCCTCTCATTCTTGTCGGTCCCTTGACGTGTTGACTGAGAAAGTTTCTTGTTGCCACATCCAGCAGCTTAGCTCTCCATGTGTCTGGGCCTCCATGTGGGTCTCTGTTCCCCCAATCTATCTTCCCATGGTTGAAGTCTCCCATGATTAGAAGTCTGGATCCGTTCCTGCTAGCCACAGAAGCTGCTCTCTCTATTATATTGATGGTGGCCAAGTTGTTTCTATCATATTCCTGTCTGGGTCTTCTGTCATTTGGTGGGGGGTTATATATGACTACTATTATAATTTTCTGTCCTCCAGTTGCTATGGTGCCTGAAATGTAGTCACTGAAACCTTCACAGTTCTGAATTACCATCTCTTCGAAACTCCAACCTTCTCTTAGTAGCAGAGCTACACCACCTCCTCCTCTCCCTTCTCTCTCTTTCCTCACTACATAGTAGCCCTGTGGAAACACTGCGTTTGTTATGATTTTCGTTAACTTTGTTTCTGTGAGTGCTATTATGTCTGGGTTTTCTTCTAGTGCCCATTCTCCAAGTTCACTTGTTTTATTTTAAATCCCATCTATGTTAGTGTACATCGCCTTGAAGCTCACTTTCTTCTGTTCATTTTCATGTCTCTTTCTTGGCAAGCATTCTGCTGGTGTGGGAAGCTGTTCCATGGGTGAGAGGATCTGTGAGGTGGTTTGCAGGGTCTCAGGGGATTTTGGGGTGGGGGGGTGGGGGTTTAAGGGAAGGAGGGACAGGTAGGGTGTAAGTTAAGGAGGTAGGGGGGACATGGAGGATACGCAGTGAGGGGGGAGGAGGGATAGGGAGGGTATGGGATGAAGGGGGAGGGGGGACAGGGGAAAAAAGGTGGGAGGGGGGACATGATGGGAATGGGGAAGGGGTGTCAGGGTCAGAATGGGGTGTATTGGGTGGGGGGCAGGTAGGGTGAGGGGAAGGGAGGGTTTCTATGCAGAGGGGGGGTGGTGGTGTTGCCCCCCCCCCCCCTCTGGTGTTGCTGGGATGCTGGTTTTGGGTTCTCCTCTTGTCTCTGGGACTGTTGTGTTGAGGGCTGTGATTTCCTGGTTTGCTCCTCTCTCCCTGTGCTTCCTCCTTGCCTCTGCTGCCCTGGCTCTCTCCTCCTTCGTCCTGTCCCTCTGCAGGAATACTTTTTTGTATCCCTCCATATGCTGCAGACGACTCTTCCTTTCGAGAATGTCCTCCTTCTTGGTTTCGTTTGTAAACACCACCTTTACAAGTCGGTTTCTGTCCTTGTTGTACCAGCCCAACCTAAAAACCTTCTCTATGTTATGTACAGCCCCTTCCATCTGTAACCCCTTCAGTAGCCCATGTACTGCCTCTCTATCCTTGCCATTCCATTCTTGCCTGTTGGATCCTTCCTGTTCTTTGATGCCTACAACTACCACTGATCTTTTCCTCTCCAGCAGTTGAGTGGTGCACAATGCTGCTTCCTGTGACGTAGCTGCTTGCATCGCTACCTCCCTCACTGTGTCCATTGCTTCTGAGCTCTTTTTCAGTATATCCGCAAATGTATCAGGTACAGAGGCATTTCCTTCCAATGAAACATTCCCACCTTCCCTTTGGATGATAATCTGATGCTCGATCTCTTTATTTTTCTCTGTGAGAGATTTGATCTCCTCCCTTGCTGATGTCAACTCACTTTGCAGATTGTTAATTGTAATCCTCATTTCATTCATCTCCCTCCTGAATTCCTCCAGAACTTGAGCTAGCAATTCCTTTGTTTGATCTCCCTGGCTGCTTCCCGTGTCCCTGTTGCGGCCTCTTGCCATTTTGTCCCTTGTGTGTACTCACCTAGTTGTACTCACCTAGTTGTGTTTGAGCTCTGGCTCTTTGGTCCCGCCTCTCAACCGTCAATCAACAGGTGTACAGATTCCTGAGCCTATCGGGCTCTGTCATATCTACACTTGAAACTGTGTATGGAGTCAGCCTCCACCACATCACCCCCTAATGCATTCCATTTGTCAACCACTCTGACACTAAAAAAGTTCTTTCTAATATCTCTGTGGCTCATTTGGGCACTCAGTTTCCACCTGTGTCCCCTTGTGCGTGTTCCCCTTGTGTTAAATAGACTGTCTTTATCTACCCTATCAATCCCCTTCAGAATCTTGAATGTGGTGATCATGTCCCCCCTAACTCTTCTGTCTTCCAGCGAAGTGAGGTTTAATTCCCGTAGTCTCTCCTCGTAGCTCATACCTCTCAGCTCGGGTACTAGTCTGGTGGCAAACCTTTGAACCTTTTCCAGTTTAGTCTTATCCTTGACTAGATATGGACTCCATGCTGGGGCTGCATACTCCAGGATTGGCCTGACATATGTGGTATACAAAGTTCTGAATGATTCTTTACACAAGTTTCTGAATGCCGTTCGTATGTTGGCCAGCCTGGCATATGCCGCTGATGTTATCCGCTTGATATGTGCTGCAGGAGACAGGTCTGGCGTGATATCAACCCCCAAGTCTTTTTCCTTCTCTGACTCCTGAAGAATTTCCTCTCCCAGATGATACCTTGTATCTGGCCTCCTGCTCCCTACACCTATCTTCATTACATTACATTTGGTTTGGTTAAACTCTAACAACCATTTGTTCGACCATTCCTTCAGCTTGTCTAGGTCTTCTTGAAGCCTCAAACAGTCCTCTTCTGTTTTAATCCTTCTCATAATTTTAGCATCTTGCTTAATCTGTGTCACCTGATCGTAGAATTCTATCAAGCCTGTAAGGCAAGATTTACCCTCCCTGAATCCATGTTGGCGATTTGTCACGAAGTCCCTTCTCTCCAGATGTGTTACCAGGTTTTTTCTCACGATCTTCTCCATCACCTTGCATGGTATACAAGTCAAGGACACTGGCCTGTAGTTCAGTGCCTCTTGTCTGTCGCCCTTTTTGTATATTGGGACCACATTCGCCGTCTTCCATATTTCTGGTAGGTCTCCCGTCTCTAGTGATTTACTATACACTATGGAGAGTGGCAAGCAAAGTGCCTCTGCACACTCTTTCAGTACCCATGGTGAGATCCCATCTGGACCAACCGCCTTTCTAACATCCAGATCCAGCAGGTGTCTCTTGACCTCCTCTCTCGTAATTTCGAACTCCTCCAAGGCCGCCTGGTTTACCTCCCTTTCTCCTAGCACAGTGACCTCACCCTGTTCTATTGTGAAGACCTCCTGGAACCTCTTGTTGAGTTCCTCACACATCTCTCTGTCATTCTCTGTATACCTGTCCTCGCCTGTTCTAAGTTTCAATACCTGTTCTTTCACTGTTGTTTTCCTTCTGATGTGACTGTGGAGTAGCTTTGGTTCGGTCTTGGCTTTGTTTGCTATATCATTTTCAAAATTTTTCTCTGCTTCTCTTCTCACCCTGACGTACTCATTCCTGGTTCTCTGGTATCTCTCCCTGCTTTCTGGTGTTCTGTTATTCCGGAAGTTCCTCCACGCCTTTTTGTTCAGTTTCTTCGCTTCCATACATGCCCTATTATACCATGGATTCTTCTGTTGCTTCTCGGATTTTTCCCTTTGGGCTGGGATGAACCTGTTTACTGCCTCCTGACACTTTTGGGTAACATAGTGCATCATACCCTGTACAGACTTGTCTCTGAGGTCTGTGTCCCAAGGTATTTCACTTAGGAAACTTCTCATCTGTTCATAATTCCCCTTTCGGTATGCCAGCCTTTTGATTCCTAGTTCTTTTTGGGGGGAAATAAGTCCTAGCTCTACCAGGTACTCAAAGTTCAATACACTGTGGTCACTCATTCCCAAGGGCGCTTCCATCTTAACTTCCCTTATATCCCATTCATTTAGGGTAAATATCAAATCAAGCATTGCTGGTTCATCTTCTCCTCTCATTCTTGTTGGCTCTTTGGTATGCTGGCTTAGAAAGTTTCTTGTTGCCACGTCCAGCAGCTTAGCTCTCCATGTTTCTGGTCCTCCATGCGGGTCTCTGTTCTTCCAATCTATCTTCCCATGGTTGAAGTCTCCCATAATTAGTAGTCCAGATCCATTCCTGCTAGCAACAGAATGTGTGTGTGTGTGTGTGTGTGTGTGTGTGTGTGTGTGTGTGTGTGTGTGTGTGTGTGTGTGTGTGTGTGTGTGTGTGTGTGTGTGTGTGTGTGAGTGTGTACTTACCTATTTGTGCTTGCAGGGATTGAGCTTTGGCTCTTTGGTCTCGCCTCTCAACTGCCGATCAACTGGTGTACAGATTCCTGAGCCTACTGGGCTCTGTCATATCTACATTTGAAACTGTGTATGGAGTCAGCCTACACCGCATCACTGCCTAATGCATTCCATCGGTTAACTACTCTGACACTGAAAAAGTTCTTTCTAACGTTTCTGTGGCTTTTGTGCGTACTCAGTTTCCACCTGAGTCCCCTTGTTCACGTACCACCAGTGTTGAATAGTTTATCCTTGTCTACCTGGTCGATTCCCCTGAGGATTTTGTAGGTTGTGATCATGTCTCCCCTTACTCTTCTGTCTTCCAGTGTCGTAAGGTGCATTTCCCGCAGCCTTTCCTCGTAACTCATGCCTCTTAGTTCTGGGACTAATCTAGTGGCATACCTTTGAACTTTTTCCAGCTTCGTCTTCTGCTTAACAAGGTACGGGCTCCTTGCTGGGGCCGCATACTCCAGGATTGGTATTACATATGTGATATACAATATTCTGAATGATTCCTTACACAGCTTCCAGAAGGCTGTTCTGATGTTAACCAGCTTCGCATATGCCGCAGACGTTATTCTCTTTATGTGGGCTTCAGGAGACAGGTTTGGTGTGATATCAACTCCTAGATCTTTCTCTCTGTCCGTTTCATTAAGTACTCCATCTCCTATTCTGTATCCTGTGTCTGGCATCCGGTTTCCACCGCCTAGTTTCATTACTTTGGATTTGCTCGGGTTGAACTTCAACAGCCATTTGTTGGACCATTCACTCAGTCTGTCTAGGTCATCTTGTAGCCTCCTACTATCGTCCTCAGTTTCAATCCTCCTCATAAGTTTTGCATCATCGGCAAACATTGAAAGAAACGATTCTATACCCTCTGGGAGATCATTTACATATATCAGAAACAGTATAGGTCCAAGGACTGACCCCTGCGGGACCCCACTTGTAACGTCTCGCCAATCTGAGACCTCATCCCTCCCATCTGCTCACATTGACTCATTGTCTCCTGTTGCTTAGGTACTCCTTTATCCAATGGAAGTCCTTCCCTTTCACTCCAGCCTGCATCTCCAACTTTTTCACTAGCCTCTTGTGTGGTAATGTATCAAAGGCTTTCTGGCAATCCAAAAATATGCAGTAGGCCCACCCTTCTCTTTCTTGCCTGATTTTGTTGCCTGGTCATAGAATTCATGTAACCTTGTGAGGCAGGACTGAACCCATGTTGATGCTGTGTCACAAAGTTCTTTCGCTCCAGATGTTCCACTAGCTTTCTTCGCACAATCTTCTCCATCAGCTTGCATGGTATGCAGATTAGGGACACTGGCCTGTAGTTCAGTGCCTTCTGTCTATCCCCTTTCTTGTTTATCAGGACTACGTTAGCTGCTTTCCAAATTTCTGGCAGTTCCCCTGTTGCCAGTGATTTGTTATACACTATGGAGAGTGGCAGGCACAGTTCTTCTGCTCCTTCTTTTAGTATCCAAGGGGAGATTCCATCTGGGCCTATAGTCTTTGTCACATCCAACTCTACTAAACATCTCCTTTCTTCCCCGCTGGTGATCTCAAGCTCTTCCAGTGGTTCTTGGTTAACTATTCCCTCTCTTATCTCTGGAATTTCTCCTTTCTTTAAGGTGAAGACCTCCTTGCACTTCTGCATGATGTAGTACATCATGTCTTGGGCCATCTTTTCCATGAGCTCTGTTTCCCCATGCTATATCTGTTAGGAATTTTCTTATCTCCTCATAGTTTCCCTTTCGGAATGCCAGCCTTTTGTTTTCAGTACCCCTCCTCGAGTTCAATAACCCTTCTTCAATCAGCTACTCAAACACCAGTACACTGTGGTCGCTCATTCCTACTGGGATCTCAAAACCGATTTCTCTTATGTCAGAGTCGTTCGGAGTGAAGACTAAGTCGATTCTCGCTAGTTCGTCATTTCCTCTCCTCCTTCTGGGTTCTCTGACATGCTGGGTTAAAAAGTTTCTAGTCACCACCTCCAATAGTTTAGCTCTCCACGTATCCTTGCCTCCATGTGGTTTCTTGTTCTCCCAGTCAATCCTTCCGTGATTGAAGTCTCTCATGATGAGCAGGTGGGATCAATTTCTACAGGCAGCAGAAGCTGCCCTTTCAATTATAGTATTATCTGCCATGTTGTTGTTGTCATACTCTTGACTGGGTCTTCTGTCATTTGGTGGAGGGTTAAATATTACTGCTACTACTATTCTTGATCCTCCCTTTGTCATGGTGCCTGCTATGTAGTCTCTGAAACCCTTAGAGCCCGTGATAGCCATCTCCTTGAAACTCCATTCCTTTCTCATGAGTTGGGCTGCTCCGCCTCCTCCCCTACTTACCCTCTTTTTCCTTATTGCTGTGTACTCTTGGGGAAACACAGCATTTGTTATGATACCTGAGAGTTTTTTTTCAGTGAGTCCGATTACATCTGGGTTCACTTCTTGTGTTCTTTTCCTTAGTTCACTTGCCTTGCTTGTGATCCCATCTATGTTCAAGTACATTACCCTGAAACTGACTCTCTTAATATTCTGCTTCTCCTCTGGGGAGACCTGTGGGATCTGGGTTGAGCGGGAGCTGGGAAGATCTGGTATGGGGAGACTGGTGGAGGAGGAAGGGCTTGGGGGCGGAGGGGGAGGGTAGGGGGGTTAGAGGGGAAAGGTTGGGGGGGCAGAGAGAGAGGCGAAGGGTTGGGGGGGGGGGTGAGAGGAGGAGGGTTGGGGGGTGTGGGAGACGGGGAGGCTTTGGGGCATGGGAGGAGGAGAGGCTTGGGGGGAATGGGGGAGAAGGGGGGCAGAAAAGGGGAGAGGCATGGGGGAGAAGGGAAGGCTGAGGTGCGTGAGGAAGAGGGGAGGGTTTAAGGGAGTGGTGGAGAGGGAAAGGCTTAGGTGAGGTGGGGAAGAGTGGGGGAGGACTCAGGGGGGTGGGAGAGACTGGAGTGCATGTGGGAGAAGGGAGGGCTTGGTTGAAGGGGGAGAAAGGAGGTCCTGTGAAGAAGGGTGAGTGGGAGGAGGGGTTGGGTGGGGGGTTGTGTCCTAGGTGGGTACTTAGTGGGGGGCTGTCAGGGGATGGGGCAAGTAGCGTGTCTGTTAGGTAGAAAGTGGGGGTGGTGCTCCACTCCCTGTGGCTGTTGCACTGTTTCAGGAGGGTTTCCCACTCTCCTCTGGGATTGTAGGGTTCGGGGTTGTGGTTCTCTGATTCCTTTCTCTCTCCCTGCGCTCCTTCTTCGCATTTGCTGCCCGCCTTCTCTCTTACCTTGTCATATCTCTCTGCAGGAATGCTTTTTTGAACTTCTGTACATTTGCTAGACAGTTCTTCCTTGCGAACAGTTCTTTACTCGTGTTCTCGCTCATGAATACCACCTTAATCATTCGGTCTCTGTCCTTGTTGTACTTTCCAAGCCTGAAAACCTTTTCAACATTTTGGTCAGTTCCTTCCATCCTTGCCTCTTTAAGGATCTCGGTAACTGTGTTTTTGTCCTTGCCTCTCCGCTCCTTTGGGCTGGTCCCTGCTTGCTCTTTAATGACTGCTACTACTACTGCTCTTTTTCTCTTTATCAGCTGGCTAGTACATCTAGCTGCTTCCTGAGAGGAAGCCACTCCCATGGCAACTTTCCTTACTGCAGACCTAGCTTCAGGGTTGTTTTTAAGCATTTCTACAAATGAGGGTTGTATTGTAAGATTCCCCTCAACAGGAAAATTACCATCACCCTGTACTCACCTAGTTGTACTCATCTAGTTGTGCTTGCGGGGGTTGAGCTCTGGCTCTTTGGTCCCGCCTCTCAACTGTCAATCAACAGGTGTACAGATTCCTGAGCCTATTGGGCTCTATCATATCTACACTTGAAACTGTGTATGGAGTCAGCCTCCACCACATCACTTCCTAATGCATTCCATTTGTCAACCACTCTGACACTAAAAAAGTTCTTTCTAATATCCCTGTGGCTCATTTGGGCACTCAGTTTCCACCTGTGTCCCCTTGTGCGTGTGCCCCTTGTGATAAATAGCCTGTTTTTATCTACCCTATCAATTCCCTTGAGAATCTTGAATGTAGTGATCATGTCCCCCCCTAACTCTTCTGTCTTCCAGCGAAGTGAGGTTCAATTCCCGTAGTGTCTCCTCGTAGCTCATACCTCTCAGCTCGGGTACTAGTCTGGTGGCAAATCATTGAACCTTTTCCAGTTTAGTCTTATCCTTGACTAGATATGGACACCATGCTGGGGCTGCATACTCCAGAATTGGCCTGACATATGTGGTATACAAAGTTCTGAATGATTCTTTACACAAATTTCTGAATGCCGTTCGTATGTTGGCCAGCCTGGCATATGCCGCTGATGTTATCCTCTTGATATGTGCTGCAGGAGACAGGTCTGGCGTGATATCAACTCCCAAGTCTTTTTCTTTCTCTGACTCCTGAAGAATTTCCTCTCCCAGATGATACCTTGTATTTGGCCTCCTGCTCCCTACACCTATCTTCATTACATTACATTTGGTTGGGTTAAACTCTAACAACCACTTGTTCAACCATTCCTTCAGGTTTGTCTAGGTCTTCTTGAAGCCTCAAACAGTCCTCTTCTGTCTTAATCCTTCTCATAATTTTGGCATCATCCGCAAACATTGAGAGAAATGAATCTATACCCTCCGGGAGATCATTTACATATATCAGAAACAAGATACGACCGAGTACAGAGCCCTGTGGGACTCCACTGGTGACTTCACGCCAATCGGAGGTCTCACCCCTCACCGTAACACTCTGCTTCCTATTGCTTAGGTACTCCCTTATCCACTGGAGCACCTTACCAGCTACACCTGCCTGTCTCTCCAGCTTATGTACCAGCCGCTTATGTGGAACTGTGTCAAAGGCTTTCCGACAATCCAAGAAAATGCAGTCCGCCCAGCCCTCTCTTTCTTGCTTAATCTGTGTCACCTGGTCATAGAATTCTATTAAGCCAGTCAGGCAAGATTTACCCTCCCTGAACCCATGTTGTTGATTTGTCACGACGTCCCTTCTCTCCAGATGTGCTACCAGGTTTTTTCTCACGATCTTCTCCATCACCTTCCTTGGTATACAAGTCAAGGATACTGGCCTGTAGTTCAGTGCCTCTTGCCTGTCGCCCTTTTTGTATATTGGGACCACATTCGCCGTCTTCCATATTTCTTGTAGGTCTCCCGTCTCCAGTGACCTACTATACACTATGGAGAGTGGCAAGCAAAGTGCCTCTGCACACTCTTTCAGTACCCATGGCGAGATCCTGTCTGGACCAACAGCCTTTCTAACATCCAGATCCAGCAGGTGTCTCTTGACCTCCTCTCTCGTAATTTCAAACTCTTCCAAGGCCGCCTGGTTTACTTCCCTTTCTCCTAGCACAGTGAACTCACCTTGTTCTGTTGTGAAGACCTCTTGGAACCTCTTGTTGAGTTCATCACACACCTCTTTGTCATTCTCTGTATACCTGTCCTCGCCTGTTCTAAGTTTCACTACCTGTTCTTTCACTGTTGTTTTCCTTCTGATGTGACTGTGGAGTAGCTTTGGTTCGGTCTTGGCTTTGTTTGCTATATCATTTTCAAAACTTTTCTCTGCTTCTCTTCTCACCCTGACATACGCATTCCTGGTTTTCTGGTATCTCTCTCTGCTTTCTGGTGTTCTGTTATTCCGGAAGTTCCTCCACGCCCTTTTGTCCAGTTTCTTTGTTTCCATACATGCCCTATTATACCATGGATTCTTCTTTTGTTTCTCGGATTTTTCCTTTTGGGCCGGGATGAATCTGCTTACTGCCTCCTGACAATTTTGGGTGACATAGTCCATCATACCCTGCACAGACTTGTCTCTGAGGTCTGTGTCCCAAGGTATTTCACTTAGGAAACTTCTCATCTGTTCATAATTCCCCTTTCGGTATGCCAGCCTTTTGATTCCTAGTTCTTTTTGGGGGGAGATAAGTCCTAGCTCTACCAGGTACTCAAAGTTCAATACACTGTGGTCACTCATTCCCAAGGGCGCTTCCATCTTAACTTCCCTTATATCCCATTCATTTAGGGTAAATATCAAATCAAACATTGCTGGTTCATCTTCTCCTCTCATTCTTGTTGGTTCTTTGGTGTGCTGGCTTAGAAAGTTTCTTGTTGCCACGTCCAGCAGCTTAGCTCTCCATGTTTCTGGTCCTCCATGCGGGTCTCTGTTCTTCCAATCTATCTTCCCATGGTTGAAGTCTCCCATAATTAGTAGTCCAGATCCATTCCTGCTAGCAACAGAAGCTGCTCTTTCTATTATGTTAATGGTGGTCATGTTGTTTCTATCATATTCCTGTCTAGGTCTTCTGTCATTTGGTGGTGGATTATATATGACTGCGACTATAATTTTTTCCCCTCCTTTTGTTACAATACCTGCTATGTAGTCACTGAAACCTTCACAGCCCTGAACATCCATCTCCTCAAAATCCCAGCCTTTTCTTACCAGCAGAGCTACACCACCCCCACCTCTTCCTTCCCTCTCTTTCCTCATAACATAATAGTCCTGTGGGAACACTGCATTTGTTATCGTTTTCGTGATCTTTGTTTCTGTGAGGGCTATTATGTCTGAGTTTTCCTCTAGTACCAGTTCTCCAAGCTCATTTGCTTTATTTGTAATTCCATCTATGTTAGTGTACATCGCTTTGAGGCTCACTTTCTTCTGTCCCTTCTCAAATCACCTCCTTGGTGAGTGTTCTGCTGGTGGGGGAGGCTGTTCCATGGGTGTGAGGACCTGTGAGATGGATAACAGGGTCTCATAGGATACTGGGATAAGGGGCGGGGGATCCTGTGAAGGGGGAGGGTATGGGGTGAAAGGGGAGGGAGGACGGGAAGGAAAGGGGGGGAGGGAGGACTCGGAAGGAGGGGAGGGGTAGAAGGGTGGGGATTGGGTGTGGGGGGAGGGAGATTTAGCTGAACATTTGAGTGGGGGCAGGGAGGGTTTGGGGTAGGGGGGGTTTCTATGCAGAGGAGGGAGGCGGGGTTGTCCTCCATTCTGGTGTTACTGGGTAGCTGGTTGTGGGTTCCCCCATCGCCTCTGGGGGTGTTGTGTTGGGAGCTGTGACTTCCTGGTTTTCCCCTGTGTGTGTGTGTGTGTGTGTGTGTGTGTGTGTGTGTGTGTGTGTGTGTGTGTGTGTGTGTGTGTGTGTGTGTGTGTGTGTGTGTGTGTGTGTGTGTGTGTGTGTGTGTGTAAATCACGAAAATTAACACGTGAAAAATGTGACAGTGTCAAAACACGAAACAAGAACTGAAACAGGAATTTCCTTAAGTACTTTCGTATTTAATAATACATTTTCTGAAGATGTAATTTTTAATACGAAAGTATTTAAAGAAATTCCTGTTTCAATTCTTCCTTCCTGGTCTAACACTGTCATATGTATATATATATATATATATATATATATATATATATATATATATATATATATATATATATATATATATATATATATATATATATATATATATGTCGTACCTAGTAGCCAGAACACACTTCTCAGCCTACTATGCAAGGCCCAATTTGCCTAATAAGCCAAGTTTTCACAAATTAATTGTTTTTCGACTACCTAACCTAACCTAACCTAACTTTTTCGGCTACCTAACCTAACCTAACCTATAAAGATAGGTTAGGTTAGGTTAGGTAGGGTTGGTTAGGTTCGGTCATATATCTACGTTAATTTTAACTCCAATAAAAAAAATTCACCTCATACATAATGAAATGGGTAGCTTTATCATTTCATAAGAAAAAATTCGAGAAAATATATTAATTCAGGAAAACTTGGCTTGTTAGACAAATCGGGCCTTGCATAGTAGGCTGAGAAGAGAGTTCTGGCTACTAGGTACGATATATATATATATATATATATATATATATATATATATATATATATATATATATATATATATATATATATAGATATATATTTGTTGTGTTTTTCAAGAGATCCATAACCTTTAAGCACCTTTTTGCATTATTATTTTTGTATCAACCCATGTATATCTTGTAACCATCAAATGCATAATAAAGCACAAAAAATATTTAAGGAAGGGGGTGGTAGGAGAAAAGCACACAGAAACTGTATTGGAGGGGATCTAAACATTCCCTCTAATGCGTTATGCGTGGTTTCCTCCGAGGCTATGGGTCCCCCTTCTTCCAGCTAGAGGTGGTACTCCCTTCCTATATATATATATATATATATATATATATATATATATATATATATATATATATATATATATATATAAATATATATATATATATATACATATATATATATATATATATATATATATATATATATATATATATATATATATATAAATATATATATATATATATATATATATATATATATATATACATATATATATATATATATATATATATATATATATATGTATATATATATATATATATATATATATATATATATATATATATATATATATATATATATATATATATATATATATATATATATATATATATATATATATATATATATATATATAAATTTTGTGAGGGTACCACCTCTGGTGCCAATGTGGGGACCCATAGCCTCGGAGAAGAAAATAAAAAGTATTCAGAGGAGACCTTGTGGTTTCTCACTGAACACTAATATTATCTTCTCCTACCACCCCCATTCTTTTGTATGTACACATATATATTTACTTTATTTGAACTTTGTTACAAAAAAAGAGTTACATATGGGTTACAAAGATGGTTGTCATAGGTTGTCGAGTTCCTCCAGCTCCTCAGATGGCGGGCAGGAACCCTGGATGCAGTGCGCATTTCCCCTCTGTATCGCCACACTGAGGCGCTGGAAAAGAAAGCTTGCAGCTCTCGGGTCCCTTGTTGTTTCAATGAGCCTAGAACCCAGTTCCTTCAAAAAACTGGTAGCACTTTTACCCCAGGCGCCGAGCGTCTCAGAAGCAATGGGGACAAAATTGTAGTGGTGATCCAGTTCTCTATACTTACGGGATTTGGCTGCTTCCCTGTGGGTGGCAGCGCCACCTGGTTGTGCAACACTGAGGTTAATGTAGGTGTTAGCCAGCGTTGATACGCACGTGTAGTCCCATACCAACTGCTTGCCATTCTTCCAGGGGTTCACTGTGATACCATCCGGGCGACCAATAAGAGCATCAGAGTTACGGGGCGTTAGGTAACGGGGCTCTCTTTCAGCTGGGCATCCAGCTGTGGTGAGGCTCCTCTTGATGATGTCCTTACTTCACTACTTCACTGTGCCTCGAGTGCCATCCCCCTGTGCTTTGGCAGAGTAGGCCATGGTGACCGTACCTGTCAGCCACCACCTCGCCGCAAATACACCTATATCTGGTGTGGATTGGGGCAGCAAGGCAGAGGGCCACAGCAATTCGGAGGGCGTGTGGTGTGAGACGCGTGCCAGTTGCCGACATTGGGGTTGCTAACAGGAAATCCCCTGCATGTGGTGCTGCTACTGCTGTGAGGCGAGCAATGTCGTGTTGTGTTGTTGCAGCACCCAGGCACTCTGCAGCAACTTGGTCTACAATGGGACCATCCCAGCTGGATTGCTTGTGGGATTTTGGGGATGGTGGTTGAGGTGATTGGCCTGCACGAGAGGCCCACTCTGTGGCACAGCGTGTAAAATTGGGATCATGTACACCTGCCAGCTGATGTAAGTGGGCAGGTAGAATTTCCTTCACAAGGTCGTCGGATGCTGATAAGGAGGACAGGAAGGCTGGAACAGCGATTTGCGTTGCTGTTCGAACTCCGAGGCCCCCAAGTCTTACGGGAAGAGAGGCTTGTTTCCACTGTAGGTCATCGAGAGAGAGGTTAAGGGCTTTTTCTAGCATTGATTTCAGTAACCGGTCATACTCACTTAGTTTTTGGCTACTGTAAGATGGTGAACACCTCAGAAAGTAGGTTAACCTGGGGAGGGACAGACATCTGGTGATGAGGTAGAGTGCATCATGAGCATCAATATCCTCAATCCTCCCATCCATCCTCTTAAGGTCGGCGATTTTCTTATCAAGGACCTCATCGATGGCTTTCAACCCCAGGGGAGCTCCTAGGAGTGTGCTGTCTTCAGGTTTAGTTTTATGGATATTTGGCAGAAGACCCTCTATTCTCTCTACGATGCCCTGGTTGGAACATATTATTTCACATTTAGAAGGGTTCAGGGTGAGGCCTAAAACTGCACCTTGCTCCTGGATTTTTCTGATGTCCTCCAGGAGGGAGTCTTAGGAACCAGCTAGGGTACCATCATCCAAGAACCAGATGTTAAGCTCGCTGGACAGGACCTCTGTGACTTGTTTGATGACTAAGCAGAAAAGGAGAGGAGCGAGGGGGTCACCCTGTTGGACGCCTTCTCGCGAGTCAATTTCATGTTCGCCAAAAAGTAGCTTAAGATCCATACTGTAGCATGAATGTACAAAAGGATAGAGGGAAGGGAAATGACTATGAACCGCACGGAGTACAGCATCCCTCCGCACCAAGTTGAAGGCATTTTTGAAATCTAGCTTGATAAGGGCCTTTTCGTCTGTGATGTTGGCGATGAAGGCTCGAGCTGCATGGGCTGCCGCCTCACACCCTTGTGGAATGCCAAACCCGAGCTGTTTTGGCTTCAGCATGTTGGCCTATATATATATATATATATATATATATATATATATATATATATATATATATATATATATATATATTGGTCTATATTGGATTGGCTTGGATTGGTTGGTCTATATATATATATATATATATATATATATATATATATTAGTATATTTTGGTAGCAGTCTTTCCTGTAGACATATATTATTAAATATGACCGAAAAAGTAAGATTAATAATTCTAACACGAATTTTCTCAATCTTTCGTACATTATGCTTCACTGTTGGAGGTAAATCAAAAATCACTTCTCCAAAATTCATTTATATTTCTAGTCTGACGCGACACGGGCGCGTTTCGTAAAACTTATTACATTTTCAAAGACTTCACAAATACACAACTGATTAGAACTTGCGTTTCCCTGATTTTATATCTACATTTGAGTGAGGTGGGAAGGGTGATGTGGCATTACATTTGAGTGAGGTGGGAAGGATGATGTGGCATTAACACAAGACAGAACACTAGAGGATATTAATAGGGTATTAAAAGTATCAACACAAGACAGAACAGAAACAATGGGTATTGAATAGAAGTGTTTGTAGAAAGCCTATTGGTCCATATTTCTTGATGCTTCTATATTGGAGCGGAGTCTTGAGGTGGGTAGAATATAGTTGTGCAATAATTGGCTGTTGATTGCTGGTGTTGACTTCTTGATGTGTAGTGCCTCGCAAACGTCAAGCCGCCTGCTATCGCTGTATCTATCGATGATTTCTGTGTTGTTTACTAGGATTTCTCTGGCGATGGTTTGGTTATGGGAAGAGATTATATGTTCCTTAATGGAGCCCTGTTGTTTATGCATCGTTAAACGCCTAGAAAGAGATGTTGTTGTCTTGCCTATATACTGGGTTTTTTGGAGCTTACAGTCCCCAAGTGGGCATTTGAAGGCATAGACGACGTTAGTCTCTTTTAAAGCGTTCTGTTTCGTGTCTGGAGAGTTTCTCATGAGTAGGCTGGCCGTTTTTAACGTATGTTAACGCATACGTCGACCGTGCTCTCAGCCACAGCTCAGAATGGAAGCAAGTCGACGAAGAACTCTGTAGGGTAAGGCAGGTTCTAGTCAATAACGGCTTCTCCAATGGTTTCATCGAAGACATCATAAGAAGGAAAGTGAAAAGCCATGCAACCTCCGAAGAGACAACTAACACAACACCTATACCCCCTATTAGACTATTTTACAGGAACTTCTTTTCCACAGCTCATAAAACAGAGGAAAGGGTCCTGAAAGATATTGTTAATAGAAACGTTATCCCTACAGACAAAAATCAGAGGATACAACTGACGATTTACTATAAAACCAGAAAAACGGCCAGCCTACTCATGAGAAACTCTCCAGACACGAAACAGAACGCTTTAAAAGAGACTAACGTCGTCTATGCCTTCAAATGCCCACTTGGGGACTGTAAGCTCCAAAAAACCCAGTATATAGGCAAGACAACAACATCTCTTTCTAGGCGTTTAACGATGCATAAACAACAGGGCTCCATTAAGGAACATATAATCTCTTCCCATAACCAAACCATCGCCAGAGAAATCCTAGTAAACAACACAGAAATCATCGATAGATACAGCGATAGCAGGCGGCTTGACGTTTGCGAGGCACTACACATCAAGAAGTCAACACCAGCAATCAACAGCCAATTATTGCACAACTATATTCTACCCACCTCAAGACTCCGCTCCAATATAGAAGCATCAAGAAATATGGACCAATAGGCTTTCTACAAACACTTCTATTCAATACCCATTGTTTCTGTTCTGTCTTGTGTTGATACTTTTAATACCCTATTAATATCCTCTAGTGTTCTGTCTTGTGTTAATGCCACATCATCCTTCCCACCTCACTCAAATGTAATGCCACATCACCCTTCCCACCTCACTCAAATGTAGATATAAAATCAGGGAAACGCAAGTTCTAATCAGTTGTGTATTTGTGAAGTCTTTGAAAATGTAATAAGTTTTACGAAACGCGCCCGTGTCGCGTCAGACTAGAAATAAAAATGAATTTTGGAGAAGTGATTTTTTATTTACCTCCAACAGTGAAGCATAATGTACGAAAGATTGAGAAAATTCGTGTTAGAATTATTAATCTTACTTTTTCGGTCATATTTAATAATATATATATATATATATATATATATATATATATATATATATATATATATATATATATATATATATATATATATATATATATATATATATATATATATATATAGGTATGTATGTATATAATGTACATATTGTACATAAAATGGAAATATGAATATATATATGAAAGTGAGAGAAACCAACAGGCAAGAATGCCTCTGTATACGAAAGTTAGTGTCATGAAATGTAAACAGTTGTTACAATGTAAAAGTGTATTTTTCTGATTATCTTGAACATAAAACACTTATATAGCTATATGTCCTCTGAGCCCCGAACTATGAGACGCTCTTTTAGGAGCAGAGACTTGCGGTTCACCCTGACAGGGTGATATATATACACTGAGATGTACACCCCGCTTCACAGTGTATGTACACTGAATGACTACTGCATTCCTTGGCAATGTTCAGGACAAAAGTATTATTGTTGAATGATCAATAAGCTAATATGAAAACATTCAAACCTCCTTTAAACTGATAGGCCATAATACTAACAACTAACCAATACACCGTCTGTTAGAGCGGAGTGAGTCTTGTCTTGTGAGTGCTGGCAGCGCTGTCAGCAGTGACCTTGGTCAATATTGCCGGCGGTGTTTCTCACCCGGCTCTCTCACCTCTAATGTACCTGCGACGCAATGCTTGCAACATAGCACTGTTCACACCCGACTCTCTCACCTCTGACGTTCACGCGACGCAGTGCTTACAACATAGCACTGTTCACACCCGGCTCTCTCACCTCTGACGTACCTCCGACGCAATGCTTGCAACATAGCGCTGTTTACACCCGACTCTCTCACCTCTGACGTTCCCGCGACGCAGTGCTTACAACATAGCACTGTTCACACTCGGCTCTCTCACCTCTGACGTACCTGCGACGCAGTGCTTGCATCATATGCTTCATTTGTAAACAGTAAGAATCAGTGATTGCACTCTTCACTCATAACATCTTCTTATCTTCTAATTATCTTGAGATGATTTCGGGGCTTTAGTGTCCCCGCGGCCCGGTCCTCGACCAGTCCTCCACTCCCAGGAAGCAGCCCGTGACAGCCGACTAACACCCAGGTACCTATTTTACTGCTAGGTAACAGGGGGCATAAGGTGAAAGAAACTCTGCCCATTGTTTCTTGCCGGCGCCCGGAATCGAACCCGGGACCACAGGATCAGAAGTCCAGCGTGCTGTCCGCTCGGCCGACCGGCTCCCTTAAGGCAACACTTTCGTTACACTGCCCTCAACTCTTACATTTGCAACACACATACCAGGAAATTTACAGTAATGCTCTTCTAGAGAGTAGAATTGTTTAGCAAAATGTTTATATATTGTGCACATATTATTGAATTTTTATTGATTTGTAGAAATTACTAAAAAATTTAGGTCTTATTATTCTTTCAACAATATTTTATGAATTTTATCTGGAACGCAATTTACTTGGGACATAATACGCCATGCAGTTGTAAGTAAAATATTCCAAAAAATATTGCAATGCTCGTTGTTCAGGTCTTCATCGATCTTCCACCTGAACACCTAAAGACTTTCGTTGTTCAGGTGTTCATTGATCTTCAAAATATTATCATCCCACTGAGTTAATCTTTTTGTTTATGCAAATGATTGATCAATCTCGGATACAGTAATATAGTTCCATCCCGCGTTGCGTCCTTTACAACGTTAAATAACACTTGTTTAATTAATAAATAAGTTTTACAACGTAAAAATGCATTCGGGTTTATATGGAAACATGAGTAGCTCTTCGTGGCTTTCAGCCCACACTGGAACTTATGTTGGCTTCATAGTTTATTAACACTTAACTTACATTTTAAGGGCATCATGATATCAAAGGAAAAATAATAATGATTCATCAAAAATATCTTAGGCTGGAAATAAGGCAATTCTGTAGAACGATTATATATATATTTAACTTAGGAAATACAATAATACACCAGCTAGGCGTTTCTCATTGATCAAATGGACCCTCTTGGTTATGTCGGAAGTACCTTCTGAAGCCGTAGCTGAATCCTCGATCACGAAAAGCTCTGTAACCCGACCCAGCGGATCTCTTGCGCAGGCTGGAGACCAAATGAGAGGCGGGGTAACCCAAGCTGTGGGTGGGTAAGACGCCCCTGGCGACGGTGACAACATCGCTAGGCTCCTCCTCTCTCTCCTCCCACCCTGTTGTAACGGCGGCGGCAACCAGAAGCACGAACACCTATGGGTAAGCACTCCGTTAGCTCTTATTACACGGTTCAATCCATAACACTGGATCAAACGTCACTTTATACACCAAATATGAATATCGTTTTTCTATAACGGAGGACGTGACTCACCCAGCACTTCATGATCACACTGTGAGCGTTGTGTGTCGCCGAGGAGACCAATGTGTAGCGCTCGCCTTTATACCGCTGATGAAGGATGGGGGAGGGGAGAGCGGGAGGGGGGAGGGGAGTGCGGGAGGGGGGCAGGGAGAGCGGGAGGGGAGAGCGGGAGGGGGGAGTGCGTCAACTGCCTGCCCGAATAAGTTCAAGTCATTCTCAGACATTTCCGGTCAGAAGGGGAATCCAGCGTCGAAATTATCGCTCTTAATTCACAAGGCAACAGTGCGTTTCTTGCGTGATGGCACCCCTGTCACCGACTGAGATACCTTTGCAGACGCACGCACGCACGCACACTACCTTGCTCGAACCCACTCACGTTGGCGTGCACACACCCACACCCACACCCACGCACACACACACCCACACCCACGCACACACACACACACACACACACACACACACACACACACACACACACACACACACACACACACACACACACACACACACACACACACACACACACACACACACACACACACACACACACACACACACACACACACACACACACACGTAGGAGACCAGATACAAGGTACCATTTGGGAGATGAAATACTTCAAGAGTCAGAAAGAGAGAAAGACCTGGGGGGTTGATATCACGCCAGACCTGTCCCCTGAAGCTCATATCAAGAGGATAACACCAGCAGCATATGCCAGGTTGGCTAACATAAGAACGGCCTTTACAAACTTGTGTAAGGTATGATTCAGAACATTATATACCACATATGTCAGACCCATCCTGGAGTATGCGGCTCCAGCATGGAGTCCATATCTAGTCAAGCATAAGACTAAACTGGAAAAGGTTCAAAGGTTTGCCACCAGACTAGTACCCGTGCTGAGAGGTATGAGCTACGAGGAGACACTACGGGAATTAAACCTCACTTCGTTGGAAGACAGAAGAGTTAGGGGGGACATGATCACCACATTCAAGATTCTCAAGGGAATCGACAGGGTTGATAAAGACAGGCTGTTTAACACAAAGGGCACACACACTAGGGGACATAGGTGGAAACTGAGTGCCCAAATGAGCCACAGAGATATTAGAAAGAACTTTTTTAGTGTCAGAGTGGTTGACAAATGGAATGCATTAGGAAGCGATGTGGTGGAGGCTGACTCCATACACAGTTTCAAGTGTAGATATGATAGAGCCCAATAGGCTCAGGAACCTGTACACCTGTTGATTGACGGTTGAGAGGCGGGACCAAAGAGCCAGAGCTCAAGCCCCGCAAACACAACTAGGTGAGTACACACACACACACACACACATACAGGGAGTACCTAAGCAATAGGAAGCAGAGAGTTACAGTGAGAGATAAGACCTCAGATTTGTGTGAAGTCACCGGTGGAGTCCCACAGGGCTCTGTACTCGCACCTATCCTGTTTCTGATATACGTAAATGATCACCCGGAGGGTATAGACTCATTCCTTTCAATGTTTGTTGATGATGCCAAAATTATGAGAAGGATTAAGACAGAGGAGGACTACTTGAAGCTTGAAGAAGACATAGACAAACTGAAGGAATGGTCGAACAAATGATTAGAGTTTAACCCAAGCAAATGTAAAATAATGAAGATAGGTGTCGGGAGCAGGAGGCCAGATCCAATGTATCATTTGGGAGATGAAATTCTTCAGGAGTCAGAGAGAGAGAGAGGGAGAGAGAGAGAGAGAGAGAGAGAGAGAGAGAGAGAGGGAGAGAGAGAGAGAGAGAGAGAGAGAGAGAGAGAGAGAGAGAGAGAGAGAGAGAGAGAGAGAGAGAGAGAGAGAGAGAGAGAGAGAGAGAGAGAGAGAGAGAGAGAGAGAGAGAGAGAGAGAGAGAGAGAGAGGGAGAGAGAGAGAGAGAGAGAGAGAGAGAGGGAGGGAGAGAGAGAGAGAGAGAGAGAGAGAGAGAGAGAGAGAGAGAGAGAGAGAGAGAGAGAGAGAGAGAGAGAGAGAGAGAGAGAGAGGGAGGGAGAGAGAGAGAGAGAGAGAGAGAGAGAGAGAGAGAGAGAGAGAGAGAGAGAGAGAGAGAGAGAGAGAGAGAGAGAGAGAGAGAGAGAGAGAGAGAGAGAGAGAGAGAGAGAGAGAGAGAGAGAGAGAGAGAGAGAGAGAGAGAGAGAGAGAGAGAGAGAGAGAGAGAGAGAGAGAGAGAGAGAGAGAGAGAGAGAGAGAGAGAGAGAGAGAGAGAGAGAGAGAGAGAGAGAGAGAGAGAGAGAGAGAGAGAGAGAGAGAGAGAGAGAGAGAGAGAGAGAGAGAGAGAGAGAGAGAGAGAGAGAGAGAGAGAGAGAGAGAGAGAGAGAGAGAGAGAGAGAGAGAGAGAGAGAGAGAGAGAGAGAGAGAGAGAGAGAGAGAGAGAGAGAGAGAGAGAGAGAGAGAGAGAGAGAGAGAGAGAGAGAGAGAGAGAGAGAGAGGAGAGAGAGAGAGAGAGAGAGAGAGAGAGAGAGAGAGAGAGAGAGAGAGAGAGAGAGAGAGAGAGAGAGAGAGAGAGAGAGAGAGAGAGAGAGAGAGAGAGAGAGAGAGAGAGAGAGAGAGAGAGAGAGAGAGAGAGAGAGAGAGAGAGAGAGAGAGAGAGAGGAGAGAGAGAGAGAGAGAGAGAGAGAGAGAGAGAGAGAGAGAGAGAGAGAGAGAGAGAGAGAGAGAGAGAGAGAGAGAGAGAGAGAGAGAGAGAGAGAGAGAGAGAGAGAGAGAGAGAGAGAGAGAGAGAGAGAGAGAGAGAGAGAGAGAGAGAGAGAGAGAGAGAGAGAGAGAGAGAGAGAGAGAGAGAGAGAGAGAGAGAGAGAGAGAGAGAGAGAGAGAGAGAGAGAGAGAGAGAGAGAGAGAGAGAGAGAGAGAGAGAGAGAGAGAGAGAGAGAGAGAGAGAGAGAGAGAGAGAGAGAGAGAGAGAGAGAGAGAGAGAGAGAGAGAGAGAGAGAGAGAGAGAGAGAGAGAGAGAGAGAGAGAGAGAGAGAGAGGAGAGAGAGAGAGAGAGAGAGAGAGAGAGAGAGAGAGAGAGAGAGAGAGAGAGAGAGAGAGAGAGAGAGAGAGAGAGAGAGAGAGAGAGAGAGAGAGAGAGAGAGAGAGAGAGAGAGAGAGAGAGAGAGACTTGGGGGTTGATATCATGCCAGACCTGTCACCTGAAGCCCATATCAAGAGGATAACATGAACAGCATATGCCAGTTTGGCCAACATAAGAACGGCATTTAGAAACTTGTGTAAGGAATCATTCAGAACTTTGTATACCACCTATGTCAGACCAATCCTGGAGTATGCAGCCCCAGCATGGAGTCCATATCTAGTCAACCATAAGACTATACTGGAAAAGATTCAAAGGTTTGCCACCAGGCTTGTACCGGGCTGAGAGGTAAGAGCTACGAGGAGAGACTACGGGAATTAAACCTCTCATCGCTGAAAGACAGAAGAGTTAGAGAGGACATGATCACCATGTACAAGATTCTCAGAGGAACTGATAGGGTAGATAAAGACAGGCTATTTACGACAAGGGACACACGCACTAGGGGACACAGGTAGAAATTGAGTTCCCAAATGGGCCACAGAGATATTGGAAAGAATTTTTTTAGTGTCAGACACACACACACACACACACACACACACACACACACACACACACACACACACACACACACACACCTCACGAAACTGTAAGACGGAAGAGTAAGAGGAGACATGATAACTACCAACAAAATTCTCAGAGGAATTGACAGGGTAGATAAGGATAAACTGTTTAACATGGGTGGTACACGAACAAGGGAACACAGGTGGAGACTGAGTACCCAAATGACCCACAGAGGCGTCAGAAAGAACTTTTTCGGTGTCAGAGTAGTTAACAGATGGAATGCATTAGGCAGTGATGTGGTGGAGGATGTCTCCGTACACTGTTTCAAATGTAGACATGATAGAGCCCAGTAGTTTCAGGAATCTGTACATCAGTTGATTGGCGGTTGAGAGGCGGGACGAAAGAGTCAGAGCTCAACCCCCGCCAGCACAACTAGGTGAGTACAACTAGGTGAGTACACACACACACACACACACACACACACACACACACACACACACACACACACACACACACACACACACACACACACACACACATTGCACACAATTGTCTTGCTCAGGCCTGCTTGGGCCAGGGAGAAGACCAGGGGCTGGGAAAGCAGGGGCTACTTGGGGTAAGGGGAGGGGGAGGATTTGTGTGTGTACTCACAATTAGGTGAGTACACACACAAATCCTCCCCCTCCCCTTACCCCAAGTAGCCCCTGCTTTCCCAGCCCCTGGTCTTCTCCCTGGCCCAAGCAGGCCTGAGCAAGACCAAAGCCCTCTATCCCCCACTCCACCTCCCTCCAAACCCCTGTCAACTACACCGCAGGAGGGCGTGCCCTCTCCCCAAGCAATCCCTGCTCCCTCACCCCCAGGACTTCTTCCTGACCCAAGCAGGCCTGAGGAAGACGTAAGCCCTCCACTCCACCTCCCCCTGAACCCCTGGCAACTACCTGACAGGAGGAGGAGCCTACCCAAGTAGCAATGACCATAGAACAACCTCCTACACTTGTAGGGAGTGTGGGTGAAATTGGATATAAGAAAGTGAGCTTCAAGGTAATGTACTCAAACATTGCTGGGATTACCAATAAAGCAAGTGAACTGGCAGAAAGGGTGCAAGAAGAAAACCCTGATGTAATAGGACTAACAGAAACAAAATTGTCAGGAGTCATAACAGATGCTGTGTTTCCAAAGGACTACTATATAGTAAGGAAAGAGAGGGAAGGGAGAGGAGGTGGAGGAGTGGCCCTGCTGATAAGGAAGGACTGGAGTTTTGATGAGATGGAAATTCCGGGCTGTGACGGATTCAGAGATTACATAACAGGAACTATAACAATGGGTGGACCTAAGATAATAGTGACAGTCATTTACAACCCTCCCCTAAATGACAGAAGACCTAGACAGGAGTTTGATAGGAACAACATGGCAACCATTAATATAATAGAGAGAGCAGCTTCAGTTGCCTGCAGGAATGGCTCAAGACTCTTAATCATGGGTGATTTCAACCATGGAAAGATAGACTGGGAGAATGGGGACCCACATGGTGGTGCAGATACGTGGCGAGCCAAACTCTTGGAAGTGGCAACAAGGAATTTTCTGAGCCAGCATGTCAAGGAACCCACAAGAATGAGAGGCAATGATGAACCAGCTAGACTCGACTTAATATTCACCCTGAATGAGTCAGAAATAAGGGAAGTCAAAGTTGAAGCCCCCATAGGAATGAGTGACCACAGTGTACTGACCTTTGAGTACTTGGTGGAGGTAGGGATAACCTATCCAAGGATGGGAGTGGAGGGGAAAAGACTGAATTACCGAAGAGGAAAATATGACGAGATGAGGAACTTCCTCAGGGGAATACCATGGGAAACAGAACTTAGAGACAAGAATGTGCAGGTCATGATGGATATTGTCACCCAAAAGTGCCAGGAAGCTGCAGACAGGTTTATCCCCGTCCAAAAGGAGAAAAACGAAAAACAACAGAAAAACCCATGGTTCAACCAGGAATGTAAGGTAGCGAAACAACTGAGTAAAAGAACATGGAGAAACTACAGAAATAACAGAACACCAGAGAGCAGGGAGAGATACCAGAGGGCCAGAAATGAGTACATCAGAGTGAGGAGGGAAGCAGAGAGACAGTTTGAAAATGACATCGCGAGTAAAGCCAAGACCCAACCAAAGCTGCTCCACAGCCATATCAGGAGGAAAACAGCAGTGAAGGAACAAGTGATGAAGCTGCGGAAAGGGGAGAACAGATACACAGAGAATGACAAGGAGGTGTGTAAAGAACTCAACAAGAGATTCCAGGAGGTCTTCACAATAGAACAAGGAGAAGCCCCTGCACTAAATGAGGAGGTGGCAAACCAAGCAACCTTGGAGGAATTTGACCTCACCAGTTTTTTTTTTTTTTTTTTTTTTTTTATTATTTTCTACCACAGACGTGGCCACACATTTACAATGCTAACCAGCATATATACATTTTCTTCTGTCCTCCATGGACAGGGTTAGAGAAATGTTAAACATAGAGTTCAGGGGTTTATTGAACACTCAACCACAGATGGTGATTCGGTGCTTTTAAAATGCTAAGCTAACCTACATACGTAAATACATAGATGATCAAAAGGTGTCTGCTGGAGCTAGATGTGACAAAGGCTGTTGGGCCTGATAGAATCTCACCATGGATACTAAAGGAAGGTGCAGAAGCACTAAGTGTGCCACTCTCTATGGTGTATAACAGGTCACTGGAAACAGGAGACTTACCAGAAAGTTGGAAGACAGCTAACGTGGTCCCAATATACAAAAAGGGTGACAGGCAAGAGGCACTGAATTACAGGCCAGTTTCCTTAACTTGTATACCATGCAAGGTGCTGGAGAAGATCGTGAGGAAAAGGCTCGTAGAGCATCTGGAGGGAAATAACTTTGTTACGCACCACCAACATGGGTTCAGAGATGGTAAATCGTGCCTCACAGGTTTAATAGAATTTTATGACCAGGCAACGAAAATTAGGCAGGAAAGAGAAGGGTGGGCCGACTGCATTTTCCTGGATTGCCAAAAAGCCTTTGACACAGTACCCCATAAAAGGCTGTTAAAAAAGTTGGAGCAACAGGCAGGAGTAAAAGGTAAAGTGCTCCAGTGGATAAGGGAGTACTTAAGCAACAGGAAACAGCGAGTAACGGTGAGGGGGAAGACATCAGAGTGGCGAGATGTCACCAGCGGAGTCCCACAGGGCTCAGTACTTGGACCCATCCTGTTTCCAATATATGTGAACGATCTTCCAGAGGGTATAGACTCATTCCTCTCGATGTTTGCTGATGATGCAAAAATTATGAGAAGAATCAAGACGGATGAAGATAGACAGAGACTACAGGATGACCTGGATAAACTGGAGGAATGGTCTAGAAAATGGCTGCTGAAGTTCAACTCTGGAAAGTGTAAGGTGATGAAATTAGGCGAAGGGAGCAGGAGGCTGAACACAAGGTATCATCTGGGAGGGGAAATCCTGCAAGAATCAAATAGAGAGAAGGATCTGGGGGTTGATATCACACCGAACCTGTCCCCAGAGGCCCACATCAAAAGAATATCATCAGCGGCATATGCTAGACTGGCCAACATAAGAACTGCCTTCAGAAACTTGTCTAAGGAATCTTTCAGAACCCTGTATACCACTTATGTAAGACCAATCCTGGAGTATGCAGCTCCAGCCTGGAGTCCATACCTAGTTAAACACAAGACAAAGTTAGAGAAGATTCAGCGGTATGCCACCAGGCTCGTCCCGGAACTGAGAGGATTGAGCTACGAGGAAAGGCTAAAGGAGCTGAACCTCACATCCCTGGAAAACAGAAGAGTAAGGGGAGACATGATAACCACCTACAAAATTCTCAGGGGAATTGACAGGGTGGACAAAGACAAACTCTTCAGCACGGGTGGGACACGAACAAGGGGACACAGGTGGAAACTTAGTACCCAGATGAGCCACAGAGACGTTAGAAAGAATTTTTTCAGTGTCAGAGTAGTTAATAAATGGAATGCACTAGGAAGTGATGTGGTGGAGGCTGACTCCATACACAGTTTCAAATGTAGATATGATAGAGCCCAGTAGGCTCAGGAATCTGTACACCAGTTGATTGACAGTTGAGAGGCGGGACCAAAGAGCCAAAGCTCAACCCCCGCAAGCACAATTAGGTGAGTACAATTAGGTGAGTACACACACACACAGTTGTGTGGTAGGTTGGTACAACAAAGACCGAGACCGAATGATAAAGATAGTGTTGGCAAACAAGAGCACAAAGGAGAAGATCCTATCAAGGAAGAACTCCCTGAAAAATGTGGGAAAATTCAAAAATGTATTCCTCCAGAGAGACATGACAAGGGAGGAGAGAGCCGTGGCGGCAGAAGCAAGGAAGAGGCGCAGGGTGAGAAGGGAAAACCAGGAAGTCACAGCTCCCAACACAACACCCCCAGAAGCGAGGGGAGAACCCACAACCACCTTCCCAGTAACACCAGAATGGAGGACAACCCTGCCTCCCTCCTCTGCATAGAAATCCCCCCTACCCCAAACCCTCCCTGCCCCCACTCAAATGTTCAGCCAAATCTCCCTACCCCCACACCCAATCCCCACCCTTCTACCCCTCCCCTCCTCCTGAGTCCTCCCTCCCCCCCTTTCCTTCCCGTCCTCCCTCCCCTTTCACCCCATACCCTCCCTGTCCCTCCCCCTTCACTGGATCCCCCGCCCCTCATCCCAGTATTCTCTGAGACCCTGTTATCCACCTCACAGGTCCTCACACCCATGGAACAGCCTACCCCACCAGCAGCACACTCACCAAGGAGGCGATTTGAGAAGGGACAGAAGAAAGTGAGCCTCAAAGCGATGTACACTAACATAGATGGAATTACAAATAAAGCAAATGAGCTTGGAGAATGGGGACTAGAGGAAAACCCAGACATAATAGCCCTCACAGAAACAAAGATCGCGAAAACGATTACAAACGCAGTGTTCTCACAAGGACTATTATGTTATGAGGAAAGAGAGGGAAGGAAGAGGTGGGGGAGGTGTAGCTCTGCTGGTAAGAAAAGGCTGGGATTTTGAGGAGATGGATATTCAGGGATGTGAAGGTTTCAGTGACTACATAGCAGGTACCGTAACAAATGGAGGGAAGAAAATTATAGTCGTAGTCATATATAATCAACCACCAAATGACAGAAGACCTAGACAGGAATATGATAGAAACAACATGGCCACCATTAACATAATAGAAAGAGCAGCTTCTGTTGCTAGCAGGAATAGATCTGGACTACTAATTATGGGAGACTTCAACCATGGAAAGATAGATTGAAAGAACAGAGACCCGCATGGAGGACCAGAAACATGGCGAGCTAAGCTGCTGGACGTGGCAACAAGAAACTTTCTAAGCCAGCACATCAAAGAACCAACAAGAATGAGAGGAGAAGATGAACCAGCAATGCTTGATTTAATATTTACCCTAAATGAGTGGGATATAAGAGAAGTTAAGATAGAAGCGCCCTTGGAAATGAGTGACCACAGTGTATTGAACTTTGAGTACCTGGTAGAGCTAGAACTTATCTCCCCCCAAAAAGAACTAGGAATCAAAAGGCTGGCATACCGAAAGGGAAATTATGAACAGATGAGAAGTTTCCTAATTGAAATACCTTGGGACACAGACCTCAGAGATAAGTCTGTACAGGGTATGATGGACTATGTTACCCAAAAGTGTCAGGAGGCAGTAAACAGGTTCATCCCGGCCCAAAGGGAAAAATCCGAGAAGCAACAAAAGAATCCTTGGTATAATAGGGCATGTATGGAAGCGAAGAAACTGAACAAAAGGGCGTGGAGGAACTTCCGGAATAACAGAACACCAGAAAGCAGAGAGAGAGATACCAGATAACCAGGAATGAGTACGT
>NC_091203.1:12361502-12381502 GCF_040958095.1 Procambarus clarkii | reverse complement strand
CCAACAGACACCCTACCTGCCCCAACCCCTGTCAGCCCCCCACTAAGTACCCACCTAAGGCACCCCTCTCCTCCCACTCACCCCCCTCCTCCCACTCACCCCCCTCCTCCCACTCCCCCCTCCCCCCAGGACCTCCCTTCTCCCCCATCCCCCAAGCCCTCCCTTCTCCCACATGCCCTTCCGTCCCTCCCACCCACAAGCCCTTCATTCTCCCCCACCCCCCTAAGCTCCCCACTCTCCCCCACCCCACCTAAGCCTTCCCCTCTCCACCACTCCCCAAAACCCTCCCCTCTTCCTCAACCACCTCAGCCTTCCCTTTCCCCCCACGCCCTCCCCACTTTATTGCCCCCCCCAAAACCCACCCCCCCCAACCCTCCCCCCCTCACCCACTCCCCCTACCCTCCCCCCCTCACCCACTCCCCCTACCCTCCCCCTCCCCCCCCCCTCACCCACTCCCCCCTCACCCACTCCCCCTACCCTCCCCCTACCCCTACCCTCCCCCTCACCCCTACCCCCCCAAGCCCTTCCTCCTCCACCAGTCTCCCCATACCAGATCCTCCCAGCTCCTGCTCACCCCAGACCCCACAGGTCCTCCCAGAGGAGAAACAGAAGAGAGTTAGTTTCAGGGCAATGTACTCGAACATAGATGGATCACAAGCAAGGCAAGTGAACTAAGGGAAAGAGCACAAGAAGTGAACCCAGATGTAATTGGACTCACTGAAACAAAACTCTCTGGAATCATAACGAATGCCGTGTTTCCCCAGGAGTACACAATAATAAGGAAAGAGAGGGAAGGTAGGGGAGGAGGAGGAGTGGCCCTACTCATGAGAAAGGAATGGAGTTTTAAGGAGATGACTATCCCGGGCTGTGAGGGTTTCAGAGACTACATAGCAGGCACCATGACAATGGGAGGACCAAGGATAGTAGTAGCAGTAATATATAATCCTCCACCAAATGACAAAAGACCCAGTCAAGAGTACGAAAGCAACAACATGGCAGTTAACACTATAATTGAGAGGGCAGCCTCTTCTGCCTGTAGAAATAGATCCCACCTGCTCATCATGGGGGACTTCAATCACGGCAGGATTGATTGGGAGAACAAGGAACCGCATGGAGGCGAGGATACGTGGAGAGCCAAACTACTGGAGGTGGCGACTAGAAACTTCTTAACCAGCATGTCAGTGAACCCACAAGGATGAGAGGAAACGACGAACCAGCGAGACTCGACCTGGTTTTCACCCTGAACGACTCTGACATAAGAGAAATCAGTTTTGAGGACCCAGTAGGAATGAGCGACCACAGTGTATTGGTGTTGAGTACCTGATTGAAGAAGGGTTATTGAACTCGAGAAGGGATACCGAAACCAAAGGTTAGCATACCGAAAGGGAAACTATGAGGAGATAAGAAAATGCCTAGCAGATATAGCATGGGAAACAGAGCTCAGGGAAAAGACGGCCCAAGATATGATGGAATACATCACGCAAAAATGCAAGGATGCAGCAAACAAGTTTGTCCCAGTCCAAAAGGAAAACAGTGAAATGAAGATGAGAAACCCATGATTTAATCAGAGATGTAGGCTAGCTAAGCAGCAAAGTAAAAGGGCATGGAGAAACTATAGGAATAACAGGACACTGGAGAGCAGAGAAAGATACCAGTAATGCCAGGAATGAATATGTTAGGATGAGAAGAGAGGCAGAAAGACAATACGAAAATGACATCGCAAGCAAGGCAAAGACTCAGCCTAAATTGCTGCATAGCCACATCAGGAGAAAAACAACAGTAAAGGAACAGGTTATGAAATTAAGGTTAGGGGCAGAAGGATTCACTACAAACGACAAGGAAGTGTGTGAGGAACTGAATAAGAAATTCCAGGAGGTCTTCACCTTGGAGCAAGGAGAAATCCCAGAGATAAGAGAGGGAATAGCTAACCAGGAACCACTGGAAGAGTTTGAGATTACCAGCGGGGAAGTAAGGTAAGTGTTTACTAGAATTGGATGTGACAAAGGCTATAGGTCCAGATGGAATCTCCCCTTGGATACTAAAGGAAGGAGCAGAAGAACTGTGCCTCCCGCTCTCCATGGTGTATAACAAATCACTGGCAACAGGGAACTGCCAGAAATTTGGGAAAGCAGCTAACGTAGTCCCCGATATACAAGAAAGGGGATAGACAGGAGGCACTGAATTACAGACCAGTGTCCCTAACCTGCATACCATGCAAGTTGATGGAGAAGATTGTGCGAAGAAAGCTAGTGGAACATCTGGAGCGAAAGAACTTTGTAACACAGCATCAACATGGATTCAGGGATGGCAGGTCCTGCCTCACAGGGTTACTTGAATTCTATGACCAGGCAACAAAAATAAGGCAAGAAAGAGAAGGGTGGGCAGACTGCATATTTTTGGATTGTCAGAAAGCCTTTGACACAGTGCCACACAAGAGGTTAGTGAAAAAACTGGAGATGCAGGCTGGAGTGAAAGGGAAGGTACTCCGTTGGATACAGGAGTACCTAAGTAACAGGAGACAACGAGTCAGTGTGAGGGGTGAGGTCTCAGATTGGCGAGACGTTACGAGTGGAGTACCGCAGGGGTCAGTCCTTGGACCTATACTGTTTCTGATATATGTAAATGATCTTCCAGAGGGTATAGAATCGTTTCTCTCAATGTTTGCCGATGATGCAAAAATTATGAGGAGGATTGAAACTGAGGACGATAGTAGGAGGCTACAAGATGACCTAGACAGACTGAGTGAATGGTCCAACAAATGGCTGTTGAAGTTCAACCCGAGTAAATGCAAAGTAATGAAACTAGGTGGTGGAAATAGGAGGCCAAACACAGGATACAGAATAGGAGATGAAGTACTTAATGAAACGAACAGAGAGAAAGATCTAGGAGTTGATATCACACCAAACCTGTCTCCTGAAGCCCACATAAAAAGAATAACGTCTGCGGCATATGCGAGGCTGGCTAACATCAGAACAGCGTTCAGGAACCTGTGTAAGGAATCATTCAGAATCTTGTACACCACATATGTAAGACCAATCCTGGAGTATGCGGCCCCAGCATGGAGCCCGTACCTTGTCAAGCACAAGACGAAGCTGGAAAAAGTCCAAAGGTATGCCACTAGACTAGTCCCAGAACTAAGAGGCATGAGTTACGAGGAAAGGCTGCGGGAAATGCACCTTACGACACTGGAAGACAGAAGAGTAAGGGGAGACATGATCACAACCTACAAAATCCTCAGAGGAATCGACCGGGTAAACAAAGATAAACTATTCAACACTGGTGGGACGCGAACAAGGGGACACAGGTGGAAACTGAGTACTCACATGAGCCACAGAGACGTTAGAAGGAACTTTTTTAGTGTCAGAGTAGTTAACGGATGGAATGCATTAGGCAGTGATGTGGTGGAGGCTGACTCCATACACAGTTTTAAATGTAGATATGATAGAGCCCAGTAGGCTCAGGAATCTGTACACCAGTTGATTGACAGTTGAGAGGCGGGACCAAAGAGCCAAAGCTCAACCCCCGCAAGCACAAATAGGTGAGTACAAATAGGTGAGTACACACACACACACACACACACACACACACACACACACACCACACACACACACACACACACACACACACACACACACACACCACACACACACACACACACACACACCACACAACACACACACACCACACACACCACACCACACACACACACACACACACACACACACACACACTGTTAACTGTAAGTCACAAACACCTTGGAAAGGTTCGAAATTACAAGAGACGAGGTCAAGAAGCACCTATTGGAGCTGGACGTGAGAAAGGCTGTTGGATCGGACGGAATCTCGCCATGGATACTGAAAAAGTGTGCAGGAGCACTTTGTTTGCCACTCTCCATAGTGTATAGTAGGTCACTGGAAACGGGAGACCTACCAGAAATATGGAAGACTGCTAATGTAGTCCCAGTATACAAAAAGGGCGACAGACAAGAGGCACTGAACTACAGGCCAGTGTCCTTAACTTGTATACCATGCAAGGTGATGGAAAAGATTGCGAGAAAAAACCTAGTAACACATCTGGAGAGAAGAGACATCGTGACAACCCATCAACATGGGTTCAGGGAGGGTAAATCTTGCCTTACAGGCTTAATAGAATTCTACGATCAGGTGACAAACATTAAACAAGAAAGAGAAGGGTGGGCGGACTGCATATTTTTGGACTGTCGGAAAGCCTTTGACACAGTACCCCACAAAGGCTGATGCATAAGCTGGAGAAACAGGCAGGAGTAACTGGTAAGGTGCTCCAGTGGATAAGGGCGTTCCTAAGCAATAGTAAGCAAAGAGTTACAGTGAGGGGTGAGACCTCAGATTGGCGTGAAGTCACCAGTGGAGTCCCACAGGGCTCTGTACTCGGATCTATCCTGTTTCTGACATACGTAAATGATCTCCCAGAGGGTATAGACTCATTCTTCTCAATGTTTGCCGACGACGAAAAAATTATGAGAAGGATTAAGACAGAGGAGGACAGCTTGAGGCTTCAAGAAGACCTGTACAAGCTGCAGGAATGGTCGAACAAATGGTTGTTAGAGTTTAACCCAAACAAATGTAATGAAATGAAGATAGGGGTAGGAAGCAGGAGACCAGATACAAGGTATCATTTGGGAGATGAAATACTTCAGGAGTCAGAGAGAGAGAAAGACCTGGGGGTTGATATCACGCCAGATCTGTCCCCTGAAGCTCATATCAAGAGGATAACATTAGCGGCATATGCCAGGTTGGCTAACATAAGAACGGCTTTTAGAAACTTGTGTAAGGAATCTTTCAGAACATTATATACCACATACGTCAGACCAATCCTTGAGTATGCGGCTCTAGCATGGAGTCCAAATCTAGTCAAGCATAAGACTAAACTGGAAAAGGTTTAAAGGTTTGCCACCAGACTAGTACCCGAGCTGAGAGGTATGAGCTACGAGGAGAGACTACGGGAATTAAACCTCACTTCGTTGAAAGACAGAAGAGTTAGGGGAGACATGACCACCATATTCAAGATTCTCAAGGGAATCGACAGGGTAGATAAAGACAGGTTATTTAGCACAATGGGCACATGCACTAGGGGACACAGGTGGAAACTGAGTGCCCAAATGAGCCACAGAGATATTAGAAAGAACTTTTTTAGTGTCAGAGTGGTTGACAAATGGAATGCATTAGGAAGTGATGTGGTGGAGGCTGACTCCATACACAGTTTCAAGTGTAGATATGATAGAGCCCAATAGGCTCAGGAACCTGTACACCTGTTGATTGACGGTTGAGAGGCGGGACCAAAGAGCCAGAGCTCAACCCTCGCAAGCACAATTAGGTGAGTTCACTGTTCTCTGTACCTCACTCACACTGTTCACTGTACGTCACACACCCTGATCACTGTACCTCACTCACACTGTTCACTGTACCTCACACACACTATTCACTGTATGTCACACACAGCGTTCACTCCACGTCTATCACACACACTGTTCACTGTACCTCACATACACTGTTCACTGTACTTCACTCATTGTTCACCGTACATTACACACTCTGTTCACTGTACCTCACTTACTTTGTTCAATGTACCTCACACACTGTTCACTGTACCTTACATACGCTGTTCACAATACCTAACATACACTTTTCCCTGTACCTCACATTCACTGTTCAGAGTACCTAACACACTGTTCTCTGTACCTCACACACTGTTCACGTTACATTAGACACAATGTTCACTCTCCCCCACAAACTGTTCACTGTACCTCACACACTGTTCACCGTACATTACATACACTGTTCACTGTACATCACACACTGTTCACCGTAGATTACACACACTATTCACCGTAGATTACACACACTGTACCTCACATACATTGTTCACTGTACCTCTCACACATTCACCCTACATTACACACACAGTTCACCGTACATTACACACACAGTTCACTGTACATTACACACATAGTGTTGACCAGACCACACACTAGAAATTGAAGGGACGACGACGTTTCGGTCCGTCCTGGACCATTCTCAAGTCGATTATGATGAGGACAGGTAGGACAGGCATTAAATAAGCTCTTATTAACAATGTACCCAACATGAACTTGAGTCCTGGCTTTGTTGCTGTGGACTCTTCCCTTTCACAGTAAATACTCAAATGCTCTAATCTTTCTAACAAACGTGACTTAACATAAGCTTTCCCCCTTCCATTTCTTTCTTTCTCTTTCCCTTTCTTTCTCTCTTCTCCCTTTTTCTGTTCATTGTCTTCTCCTACGCTCCCTTGCTATCCTCTTCTTATTCCTATTACTATCTCCTTCGGTGGTTATAATAGGAGCTGCCTCGTATGGGCCAATAGGCCTGCTGCAGTTCTCATTACTACTATCCCCTACACCTGACTTTCCTCCTCAGCTCTCTCTTGCTTATTTAATGCCTGTCCTACCTGTCCTCATCACAATCGATTTGAGAATGGTCCAGGACGGACCGAAACGTCGTCGTCCCTTCAATTTCTAGTGTGTGGTCTGGTCAACATACTTCAGCCACGTTATTGTGACTCATCGCCTGCTTACACACATAGTTCACCGTACATTACACACACTGTTCACCGTACATTACACACACTGTTCACCGTACATTATACACACAGTTCACCGTACACTACACACACAGTTCACCGTACACTACACACACTGTTCACCCTACATTACACACACAGTTCACCGTACACTACACACACAGTTCACCGTACACTACACACACAGTTCACCGTACACTACACACACAGTTCACCCTACATTACACACACTGTTCACCCTACATTATACACACAGTTCACCGTACACTACACACACTGTTCACCGTACATTACACACACAGTTCACCGTACACTACACACACAGTTCACCGTACATTATACACACAGTTCACCGTACACTACACACACAGTTCACCGTACACTACACACACTGTTCACCGTACACTACACACACTGTTCACCGTACATTACACACACAGTTCACCGTACACTACACACACAGTTCACCGTACACTACACACACTGTTCACTCTACATTACACACACAGTTCACCGTACACTACACACACTGTTCACCCTACATTACACACACAGTTCACCGTACACTACACACACAGTTCACCGTACACTACACACACTGTTCACCGTACATTACACACACAGTTCACCGTACATTATACACACAGTTCACCGTACACTACACACACTGTTCACCGTACACTACACACACAGTTCACCGTACACTACACACACAGTTCACCGTACATTATACACACAGTTCACCGTACACTACACACACTGTTCACCGTACACTACGCACTCAGTTCACCGTACATTACACACACTGTTCACCGTACATTACATACACTGTTCACCGTACACTACACACACAGTTCACCGTACACTACACACACAGTTCACCGTACATTACACACACAGTTCACCGTACACTACACACACTGTTCACCGTACACTACACACACAGTTCACCGTACACTACACACACAGTTCACCGTACACTACACACACTGTTCACCGTACATTACACACACTGTTCACCGTACACTACACACACTGTTCACCGTACACTATACACACTGTTCACCGTACACTACACACACTGTTCACCATACATTACACACACTGTTCACCGTACACTACACACACAGTTCACCGTACACTACACACACAGTTCACCGTACACTACACACACAGTTCATCGTACACTACACACACAGTTCACCGTACACTACACACACTGTTCACCGTACACTACACACATAGTTCACCGTACACTACACACACTGTTCACCGTACACTACACACATAGTTCACCGTACACTACATAGAGGCTAGATCATAGTATTTGGCCTCTCGCAGTGTGTAGCTAGCAGGGTGCAACATAGCATAGTATATCGCTAGCGATAGTGTGAAGATCTGGCGAAGAAACAAAAAGTGGAGCTAGGGCAGCACCGGTGCATGTAAGTGTGTGACCTGACCGGGTGGGACGCCCCGCCGTGGAACTACCTGATTGTGCTGTGAGTGGTGACTGTGATCAGTGGTATAGTGAATTAGTGAACTGTCACATAACGATACAGTGACTGACTCCAGAGCTTTGTGTAGACAGAGAAGGACCGACCTCATCAATCTACCAGCACTTAGTGAATCACCTAGTGGGAGACAACGACGGATAACCATCGTCATCATACATCTCTTACTCATCTGGTTGTGTGAGCGGGAGGCAGTCTGGTATGTACCCCTCTCTGGTCAATTAATCAGGTGTACAGATTGAGGTAAAAGATTATCAAATTCTCGTTCAGGATATCATATATATTTAAAAATCTCCGAGTGGCTCATTTAGGCAGAGGTAACCCATAAGGGATATCTTGACACATACAAGCACGCCCGCCCACGTACGTATACACGCACACAAGTGTGCACACGCTAAAACAGACACACACACACGTGCACACACACACACACACACACACACAATTGTTCAGTCAGGGGAAAAGGCATCAACACCTGGGATAGGACCTTACTATCCCCCCCCCCTCTTGACCCCACCATCTAACCTGACCTGACTTAGTCGCCATCTCGGCCCCCCCCTTCACCTCCAGTCCCCCGCATCGCCCATACACACACTCTTCCCCTCCCCACTCTCCCTCTCTCCACACTCCTCTCTCCCACTATCTCTCTCCCACTATCTCTCTCCTGCTCTCTCTCTCCTGCTCTCTCTCTCCTGCTCTCTCTCTCTCTCTCTCTCTCTCTCTCTCTCTCTCTCTCTCTCTCTCTCTCTCTCTCTCTCTCTCTCTCTCTCTCTCTCTCTCTCTCTCTCTCTCTCTCTCTCTCTCTCTCCCTCCTCCCTCCCTCCCCCTCTCCCTCCCTCTCTTTCCTTCCCCCTCCTTCCCCCTCCCTCTCTGCCCTCACACACACACCTCCCCCCCCCCTCTCTCCCTCACCTGCTCTTTCCCTCACCCGCTCTCTCCCTCACCCGCTCTCTCCCTCACCCACTCTCTCCCTCTCCTCTCTCTCCCTCCCGACCTCTCTCCCCATCTCCTCCCCCCCCCCCTCCCCTTCTACTTTCTTCTCACTTCAGTGGAAGGGTCGGATCCCCCCCCACCCACCCATTTATCTCTCCCTTTATCACTCCCTTTCTCTCTCTCCCTTTCTCTCTCTCCCTTTCTCTCTCTCTCTCCTCTCTCTCTCTCTCCTCTCCCTCCCCCATCCCAACAGGGTCAAGCATGGCAGCTAGAGGTCCCAGGGGAACAGGAAAGAGCCAAGGTGACGAGATGAAGGAAATGTTCGCCCAGTTTCTGGAGGACATCAAGAGTGAGATGCAAGAAATGATGCAGGAAATGAAGAACGAAATAAGCAACCTGAAAAGAGAGCTGACAGCAGCAAAGGAGGAGATTAGAGCCCTCAAAGAGAATGGTATCGAGGCTGAGAATCAGAAACCACCCAGGGAGAAGGTGGTAATAGTTTTCTGGATGAGAATGCCACAATAAAAGCAACATTTGTGGAAATACTAAAAAAAATAACTCTGAAGTAATGACTGCAGTGATGGAGGTGGCCATGAAAGCAGCCACCTCGCAGGAGGCGGCACGCTCCACTAGCCAACTGCTAGAAAGGAACAGATCAGTGGTTGCTGTGGGTTTTTTTAGGAGCAGGAAGGATCTAATAGGACAGAGTGGAATGACAAGGACAAAGCAGCAGTGAATGAAGTACTAAAGGCACTAGACATGGAAGGGGCTGAGCATAGCATTGAGAAGGTTTTCAGGCTAGGCCGGTACAACAAAGACCGAGACCGAATGATAAAGATAGTGTTTGCAAACGAGAACACAAAGGAGAAGATCCTATCAAGGAAGAGCTCCCTGAAAAACGTGGGAAAATTAAGAAATGTATTCCTCCAGAGAGACATGACAAGGGAGGAGAGAGCCGTGGCGGCAGAAGCAAGGAAGAGGCGCAGGGCGAGAGGGGAAAACCAGGTCACAGCTCCCAACACAACACCCCCAGAGGCGAGGGGGGAACCCACAACCAGCTACCCAGTAACACCAGAAGGGAGGACAACCCCGCCTCCCTCCTCTGCATAGAAAACCCCCCTACCCCAAACCCTCCCTGCCCCCACTCAAATGTTCAGCCAAATCTCCCTCCTCCCACACCCAATCCCCACCCTTCTACCCCTCCTCTCCTCCCGAGTCATCCCTCCCCCCCTTTCCTTCCCGTCCTCCCTCCCCTTTCACCCCATACCCTCCCTGTCCCTCCCCCTTCACTGGATCCCCCGCCCTCATCCCAGTATCCTCTGAGACCCTGTTATCCACCTCACAGGTCCTCACACCCATGGAACAGCCTCCCCCACCAGCAGAACACTCACCAAGGAGGCGATTTGAGAAGGGACAGAAGAAAGTGAGCCTCAAAGCGATGTACACTAACATAGATGGAATTACAAATAAAGCAAATGAGCTTGGAGAACTGGTACTAGAGGAAAACCCAGACATAATAGCCCTCACAGAAACAAAGATCACAAAAACGATAACAATGCAGTGTTCCCACAGGACTATTATGTTATGAGGAAAGAGAGGGAAGGAAGAGGTGGGGGTGGTGTAGCTCTGCTGGTAAAAAAAGGCTGGGATTTTGAGGAGATGGATATTCAGGGCTGTGAAGGTTTCAGTGACTACATAGCAGGTACTGTAACAAATGGAGGGAAAAAATTATAGTCGCAGTCATATATAATCCACCACCAAATGACAGAAGACCTAGACAGGAATATGATAGAAACAACATGGCCACCATTAACATAATAGAAAGAGCAGCTTCTGTTGCTAGCAGGAATGGATCTGGACTACTAATTATGGGAGACTTCAACCATGGGAAGATAGATTGGAAGAACAGAGACCTGCATGGAGGACCAGAAACATGGAGAGCTAAGCTGCTGGACGTGGCAACAAGAAACTTTCTAAGCCAGCACACCAAAGAACCAACAAGAATGAGAGGAGAAGATGAACCAGCAATGCTTGATTTGATATTTACCCTAAATGAATGGGATATAAGGGAAGTTAAGATGGAAGCGCCCTTGGGAATGAGTGACCACAGTGTACTGAACTTTGAGTACCTGGTAGAACTAGGACTTATCTCCCCCCAAAAAGAACTAGGAATCAAAAGGCTGGCATACCAAAAGGGGAATTATGAACAGATGAGAAGTTTCCTAAGTGAAATACCTTGGGACACAGACCTCAGAGACAACTCTGTACAGGGTATGATGGACTATGTTACCCAAAAGTGTCAGGGGGCAGTAAACAGGTTCATCCCGGCCCAAAGGGAAAAATCCGAGAAGCAACAGAAGAATCCATGGTATAATAGGGCATGTATGGAAGCGAAGAAACTGAACAAAAAGGCGTGGAGGAACTTCCGGAATAACAGAACACCAGAAAGCAGAGAGAGATACCAGAGAACCAGGAATGAGTACGTCAGGTTGAGAAGAGAAGCAGAGAAAAATTTTGAAAATGATATAGCAAACAAAGCCAAGACCGAACCAAAGCTACTCCACAGTCACATCAGAAGGAAAACAACAGTGAAAGAACAGGTATTGAAACTTAGAACAGGCGAGGACAGGTATACAGAGAATGACAGAGAGGTGTGTGAGGAACTCAACAAGAGGTTCCAGGAGGTCTTCACAATAGAACAGGGTGAGGTCACTGTGCTAGGAGAAAGGGAGGTAAACCAGGCGGCCTTGGAGGAGTTCGAAATTACGAGAGAGGAGGTCAAGAGACACCTGCTGGATCTGGATGTTAGAAAGGCTGTTGGTCCAGATGGGATCTCACCATGGGTACTGAAAGAGTGTGCAGAGGCACTTTGCTTGCCACTCTCCATAGTGTATAATAAGTCACTAGAGACGGGAGACCTACCAGAAATATGGAAGACGGCGAATGTGGTCCCAATATACAAAAAGGGCGACAGACAAGAGGCACTGAACTACAGGCCAGTGTCCTTGACTTGTATACCATGCAAGGTGATGGAGAAGATCGTGAGAAAAAACCTGGTAACACATCTGGAGAGAAGGGACTTCGTGACAAATCGCCAACATGGATTCAGGAGGGTAAATCTTGCCTTACAGGCTTGATAGAATTCTACGATCAGGTGACACAGATTAAGCAAGAAAGAGAGGCTGGGCGGACTGCATTTTCTTGGATTGTCGGAAAGCCTTTGACACAGTACCGCATAAGAGGCTGGTACATAAGCTGGAGAGACAGGCAGGTGTAGCTGGTAAGGTGCTCCAGTGGATAAGGGAGTATCTAAGCAATAGGAAGCAGAGAGTTACGGTGAGGGGTGAGACCTCCGATTGGCGTGAAGTCACCAGTGGAGTCCCACAGGGCTCTGTACTCGGTCCTATCTTGTTTCTGATATATGTAAATGATCTCCCGGAGGGTATCGATTCATTTCTCTCAATGTTTGCGGACGATGCTAAAATTATGAGAAGGATTAAAACAGAAGAGAACTGTTTGAGGCTTCAAGAAGACCTAGACAAGCTGAAGGAATGGTCGAACAAATGGTTGTTAGAGTTTAACCCAACCAAATGTAATGTAATGAAGATAGGTGTAGGGAGCAGGAGGCCAGATACAAGGTATCATCTGGGAGAGGAAATTCTTCAGGAGTCAGAGAAGGAAAAAGACTTGGGGGTTGATATCACGCCAGACCTGTCTCCTGCAGCACATATCAAGCGGATAACATCAGTGGCATATGCCAGGCTGGCCAACATACGAACGGCATTCAGAAACTTGTGTAAAGAATCATTCAGAACTTTGTATACCACATATGTCAGGCCAATCCTGGAGTATGCAGCCCCAGCATGGAGTCCATATCTAGTCAAGGATAAGACTGAACTGGAAAAGGTTCAAAGGTTTGCCACCAGACTAGTACCCGAGCTGAGGGGTATGAGCTACGAGGAGAGACTACGGGAATTGAACCTCACTTCGCTGGAAGACAGAAGAGTTAGGGGGGACATGATCACCACATTCAAGATTCTGAAGGGGATTGATAGGGTAGATAAAGACAGTCTATTTAACACAAGGGGAACACGCACAAGGGGACACAGGTGGAAACTGAGTGCCCAAATGAGCCACAGAGATATTAGAAAGAACTTTTTTAGTGTCAGAGTGGTTGACAAATGGAATGCATTAGGGGGTGATGTGGTGGAGGCTGACTCCATACACAGTTTCAAGTGTAGATATGACAGAGCCCGATAGGCTCAGGAATCTGTACACCTGTTGATTGACGGTTGAGAGGCGGGACCAAAGAGCCAGAGCTCAACCCCCGCAAACACAACTAGGTGAGTACACAGTTCACCGTACACTACACACACAGTTCACCCTACATTACACGCACAGTTCACCGTACACTACACACACTTTTCACTGGGCGTAACATAATGTACAATTGTCATGATGTTCACCGTCATATATTGCACTAAGGTTTTTCAGTCTTTAATAATTAATAATTTTCATTCACCTTTGATCTGCCGACAAAACGATTCATTTTGAAATCAAAATAGGTAGGAACGAAATTATTTGGTATCGCTCAATGGGTAATGTTCAGAGGTTATAGCTCAATGGGGGGGGGGTGATATCGACAGGTAATCGCTCAATGAGTGACATCAAGAGGTTATCGCTTAATGGGTGATATCGAGAGGTAATAGCTTAATTAGTGATGTCCAGAGGTTATCGCTCAATGGGTGAGACCGAGAGGTAATCGCTTAATGATATCCAGAGGTTATCGTTCAATGGGTGACATCCAGAGGTTATCGCTCAATGGCCGATATCTAGAGATTATCGCTCAATGGATGATATCATGAGGGGCCAATAACAGGATTTACAACTTTTAGACAAAATCCAATTATTGGATATGATGCCTGATAGGGGGTCGCTGTAGGAGTATACTGCTGGGAGAGCATACTGCTGGGAGAGTATAGTGCTGGGAGAGTATGTTGCTGGGAGAGTATGTTGCTGGGAGAGTATACTGCAGGGAGAGTATACTGCTGGGAGAGTATAGTGCTGGGAGAGTATGTTGCAGGGAGAGTATGTTGCTGGGAGAGTATACTGCTGGGAGAGTATACTGCTGGGAGAGTATAGTGCTGGGAGAGTATGTTGCTGGGAGAGTATGTTGCTGGGAGAGTATACTGCTGGGAGAGTATACTGCTGGGAGAGTATAGTGCTGGGAGAGTATGTTGCTGGGAGAGTATGTTGCTGGGAGACAATACTGCAGGGAGAGTATACTGCTGAGAGAGTATAGTGCTGGGAGAGTATGTTGCAGGGAGAGTATGTTGCTGCGAGAGTATACTGCTGGGAGAGTATACTGCTGGGAGAGTATAGTGCTGGAAGAGTATAGTGCTGGGAGAGTATGTTGCTGGAGAGTATACTGCTGGGAGAGTATAGTGCTGGGAGAGTATGTTGCTGGGAGAGTATGTTGCTGGGAGAGTATACTGCTGGGAGAATATACTGCTGGGAGAGTATAGTGCTGGGAGAGTATGTTGCTAGGAGAGTATGTTGCTGGGAGAGTATACTGCTGGGAAGTATACTGCTGGGAGAGTATAGTGCTGGGAGAGTACAGTGCTGGGAGAGTATGTTGCTGGGAGGGTATGTTGCTGGGAGAATATGTTGCTGGTAGAGTATGATGCTGGGAGAGTATACTGCTGGGAGAGTATGCTGCTGGGAGAGTATGTTGCTGGGAGAGTATGTTGCTGGGAGAGTATGTTGCTGGGAGAATATGTTGCTCGGAGAGTATGTTGCTGGGAGAGTATGTTGCTGGGAGAGTATGTTGCTGGGAATGTATACGCTGGGAAAGTATGTTGCTGGGAATGTATACTGCTGGGAGAGTATGTTGCTGGGAGAGTATGTTGGTGAGAGAGTATGTTGCTGGGAGAGTATGTTGTTGGGAAAGTATGTTGTTGGGAGAGAATGTTGCAGGGGGAGTACACTGCTAAGAGAGGATGTTGCTGGGAGAGTATACTGGTGGGAGAGTATACTGCTAGGAGACGATAATGCTGGGAGAGTATGCTGCTGGGAGAGTATGTTGTTGGGAGAGTATACTGCTGGGAGAGAATGTTGCTGGGAGAGTATACTGCTGGGAGAGTATACTGCTGGGAGAGTATAGTGCTGGGAGAGTATGTTGCTGGGAGAGTATGTTGCTGGGAGAGTATACTGCTGGGAGAGTATACTGCTGGGAGAGTATAGTGCTGGGAGAGTATGTTGCTGGGAGAGTATGTTGCTGGGAGAGAATACTGCAGGGAGAGTATACTGCTGAGAGAGTATAGTGCTGGGAGAGTATGTTGCAGGGATAGTATGTTGCTGGGAGAGTATTCTGCTGGGAGAGTATACTGCTGGGAGAGTATAGTGCTGGGAGAGTATGTTGCTGGGAGAGTATGTTGCTGGGAGAGTATACTGCTGTGAGAGTATAGTGCTGGGAGAGTATGTTGCTGGAGAGTATGTTGCTGGGAGAGTATACTGCTGGGAGAATATACTGCTGGGAGAGTATAGTGCTGGGAGAGTATGTTGCTGGGAGAGTATGTTGCTGGGAGAGTATACTGCTGGGATAGTATACTGCTGGGAGAGTATAGTGCTGGGAGAGTACAGTGCTGGGAGAGTATGTTGCTGGGAGGGTATGTTGCTGGGAGAATATGTTGCTGGTAGAGTATGATGCTGGGAGAGTATACTGCTGGAGAGTATGCTGCTGGGAGAGTATGTTGCTCGGAGAGTATGTTGCTGGGAGAGTATGTTGCTGGGAGAGTATGTTGCTGGGAATGTATACGCTGGGAAAGTATGTTGCTGGGAATGTATACTGCTGGGAGAGTATGTTGCTGGGAGAGTATGTTGGTGAGAGAGTATGTTGCTGGGAGAGTATGTTGTTGGGAAAGTATGTTGTTGGGAGAGAATGTTGCAGGGGAGTACACTGCTAAGAGACGATGTTGCTGGGAGAGTATACTGGTGGGAGAGTATACTGCTGGGAGAGTATACTGCTGGGAGAGTATACTGCTAGGAGACGAAAATGCTGGTAGAGTATGCTGCTGGGAGAGTATGTTGTTGGGAGAGTATACTGCTGGGAGAGAATGTTGCTGGGAGAGTATGCTGCTGGGAGAGTATACTGCACGGGAGTATACTGCTGGGGGAGTATGTTGCTGGGAGAGTATACTGCTGAAAAAGCATGTTGCTGGGAGAGTATACTTTGGGAGAGTATACTGCTTGGAGAGTTTACTGCTGGGAGAGAATGTTGCTGGGAGAGTATACTGCTGGGGGTATACTGCTGGGGTGTATGTTACCTGGAGAGTATACTGCTGGGAGAGAGTACTGCTGGGAGAGTATACAGCTGGGAGAGTATACTGCTGGGATACTATACTGCTAGGAGAGTATACTGATTGGGGAGTATACTGCTGGAGAGCATACTGCTGTGAGAGTATACTACTGTTTGAGTATACTGCTTGGAGAGTACACTGCTGGGATAGTATACTGCTGGGAGAGTATATTACTGGGAGAGTATACTGCTGGGGAGCATACTGCTGGGAGAGTATACTGCTGGGGGAACATACTTGCTTGGGGAGTATACTGCTGGGGGAGTATGTTGCTCGGGTGTATACTGCTGGGAGAGTATGTTGCTGGGAGTATTCTGCTGGGAGAGTATGTTGCTAGTGAGAATACTGCCTGGAAAGTATGTTGCTGGGGAGTATGTTGCTGGGGAGTATGTTGCTGGGGAGTATACTGCTGGGAGAGTATGTTGCTGGGAGAGTATACTGCGAGGAGAGTATGTCGCTGGGAGAGTATGTTGCTGGAAGAGTATGTTGCTGGGAGAATATGTTGCTGGGAAAGTATACTGCTGGGAGAGTATGCTGCTAGGAAAGTATGCTGCTGGGAGAGTGCTGCTGGGAGAGTATTTTTTGGGGAGAGCACACTGCTGGGAAAGTATACTGCTTAGAGAGAATGCTGCTGGGAGAGTATAATGCTGGGAGAGTATATTGCTGGGTGAGTATGCTGCTGGAGAGCATAATGCTGGGAGAGTATATTGCTGGGTGAGTATGCTTCTGGGAGAGAATAATGTTGGGAGAGTATGTTGTTGGGAGAGTATACTACTGGGAGAGTATGTTGCTGGGAGAGTATACAGCTGGGAGAATATGTTGGTGGGAGAGTATGTTGCTGGGAGAGTATGTTGCTGGGAGAGTATGTTGCTGTGACAGTATGTTGCTGGGAGAGTATGTTGCTGGGAGATTATATAGCTGGGAGATTATGTTGCTGGGAGAGCATACTGCTGGGAGAGTATGTTGCTGGGAGAGTACGTTGTTGGGAGAGTATGTTGCTGGGAGAGTATGTTGCTTAGATTAGGTTGCTGGGAGAGTAAGTTGCTGGAAGAGAATGCTGCTGGGAGAGTATGTTGCTGGAAGAGTATGTTGCAGGGGAGTACACTGCTGAAGAAGGATGATGCTTGGGGAGTATACTGCTGGGGGAGGATACTGCTGGGAGAGAATGTTGTTGGGAGAGTATGCTGCTGGGAGAGTATGTTGCTGGGTAAGTATACTGCTGAGAGAGTATGTTGCTGGGAGAGTATGCTGCTGGGGGAGTATGTTGCTGGGAGAGAATGTTGCTGGGGGAGTATGTTGCTGGGAGAGTATGTTCCAGGGGAAGTACACTGCTTAGGGAGGATGTTGCTGGGGAGTATTCTACTGGGAGAGTATGCTATTGGAGAGTATGTTGCTGCGAGAGTATGTTGCTGGGAAAGTATGTGGATGGGAGAGTATACTGCTGGGAGTATACTGCTGGGTGAGAATATTGCTGGGAAAGTATGTTGCTAGGAGAGTACTCTGCTGGGGAGAGTATGTTGCTAGGGAGTATACTGCCTGGATAGTATGTTGTTGGGGAGTATACTGCTGGGAGAGTGTGATGCTGGGGGAGTATACTGCGAGGAGAGTATGTTGCTGGGAGAGTATACAGCTGGGAGAATATGTTGCTGGAAGAGTATGGTGATGGGAGAGTATGCTGCTGGGAGAGTATTCTGCGGGGAGAGCACACTGCTTGGAAAGTATACTGCTGGGAGAGTATGCTGCTAGGAGAGTATGCTGCTGGGAGAGTATGATGATGGAGAGTATGCTGCTGGGAGAGTATTTTTTGGGGTGAGCACACTGCTGGGAAAGTATACTGCTTAGAGAGTATGCTGCTGGGAGAGTATAATGCTGGGAGAGTAAGTTGCTGGAAAAGAATGCTGCTGGAGAGTATGTTGCTGCAAGAGTATGTTGCAGGGGAGTACACTGCTGAAGAAGGATGTTGCTGGGGAGTATACTGCTGGGGAGTATACTGCTGAGAGAGTATGTTGCTTGGAGAGTATGTTGCTGGGAGAGTATGTTGCTGGAAGAGTATGTTGTTAGGAAGTATGTTGCTGGGAGAGTATGTTGTTGGGGGAGTATGTTGCTGGGAGAGTATGTAGCTGGGAGAGTATGTTCCAGGGGGAGTACACTGCTTAAGGAGGATGTTGCTGGGGAGTATACTGCTGGGAGAGTATGCTGCTGCGAGAGTATGTTGCTGGGAAAGTATGTAGATGGGAGAGTATACTGCTGGGAGAGTAAACTGCTGGGAGAGGATGTTGTGGTAGAGTATGTTGCTAGGAGAGTACACTGCTGGGAGAGTATGTTGCTGGGAGAGTATTCTGCTGGGAGAGTATACTGCTGGGAGAGTATACTGCTGAAAGAGTATGTTGCTTGGAGAGTTTACTGCTGGGAGAGTATACTGTTTGGAGAGTTTACTACTGGGAGAGTATGTTGCTGGGAGAGTATACTGCTGGAGGAGTATACTGCTTGCAGAGTTTTCTACTGGGAGAGTATGTTGCTGAGGGGTATACTGCTGGAGGAGTATACTGCTGGGGGTGTGTTACTTAAAGAGTATACTGCTTCGAGAGTATACTGCTGGGAGAGAATCCTGCTGGGAGAGTATACTGCTGGAGAGTATACTGCTGGGAGAGTATACTGCTGGGAGAGTATACTTCTGGAGAATAAACTGCCGGGGGGAGTATACTGCTTGGAGAGTATACTGCTGGGATAGTATACTGCTAGGAGAGTATATTGATGGGAGAGTATACTGCTGGGAGAGTATACTGCTGGGGGAGTATGTTGTTGGGGAGTATACTGCTGGGAGAGTATGTTGGTGGGACTATACTGCTGGGAGAGTATGTTGCTCAGAGAGTATACTGCGAGGAGAGTATGTTGCTGGGAGAGTATGTTGCTGGAAGAGTATACTGATGGGAGAGTATGTTGCTGGGAGGGTATACTGCTGGGAAGTATATTGCTGGGGGAGAATACTGCTGGGGAGTATACTGCTGGGAGAGTATGCTGCTAGAGAGAGTATTTTTTGGGGAGAGCACACTGCTGGAAAGTATACTGCTTAGAGAGTATGCTGCTGTGAGAGTATAATGCTGGGAGAGTATATTGCTGGGTGAGTATGCTTCTGGGAGAGTATAATGCTGGGAGAGTATATTCCTGGGTGAGAATGCTGCTGGGTGAGCATTATGCTGGAGAGTATATTGCTGGGTGAGTGTGCTTCTGGGAGAGAATAATGTTGGGAGAGTATGTTTCTGAGAGAGTATACTGGTGGGAGAGTATGTTGGAGGGAGAGTATGTTGCTGTGACAGTATGTTGCTGGGAGAGTATGTTGCTGGGAGATATGTAGCTGGGAGAGTATGTTGCTGGGAGAGTATGTTGCTTGGAAAGTATGTTGCTAGGAGAGTATGTTGCTGGAAGGGTATGTTGCTGGGAGATTATGTTGCTGGGAGAGCATACTGCTGGGAGAGTATGTTGCTGGGAGAGTATGTTGTTGGGAGAGTATGTTGCTGGGAGAGTATGTTGCTTAGATTAGGTTGCTTGGAGAGTAAGTTGCTGGAAGAGAATGCTGCTGGGAGAGTATGTTGCTGGGAGAGTATGT